>NC_135324.1:1627491-1927491 GCF_048772815.1 Callospermophilus lateralis
GAGGAGGAGGAGGAGAGGGAGGAGGAGGAATGGGAGGAAGAGAGGGAGGAGGAGAGGGAGGAGGAGCAGGAGGAGCAGGGGAGCCCCATCTTCACACCTGGTCAGCCACAGCTACCATCAGACCTTCTGTCGGCGCAGCCCACATGGAAACAGCACCGCCCCTTGGTGACAAGGTGCCCTAATTATAAGCCAGGCACCTAAAATGGGCCACACGGGCCAACAGTGAGTCACTGGCTCGGGGAGTGTCCCTCCAGGAGAACGTGGACCCCCAAGCCTCTGCCTCAAAACACAATGGGAAGAAATGAAATAGACGCGATTCTGGAGGTGACCAGGGAAGAAGGACCCAGGACAGCCCTTGGCTTGCTCATCGTCACAGTCCCTTCCCGCTGGGCCGCTTTCCCACTGTGCCTTGTCCCCAACTGTCCCCAAAGAGAAAAAATATATATATATATATATATATATATTTGCATTGGAATTAGAGACTCTCAGGAGAGATTTTGGCCCATATTTTATTCCTTACTTTCAACTTTGTTCAATGTCTCCCCTCTTTTTTAGGGAGGTGGGTGTTGCATTTTGGGGGTACCAGGGATTGAACCCAGAGCCACTTTGCACTGAGCCACATCCCCAGGGACCCCAATCCTGGCCTTTTTTTTTTTTTTTTCCTTCTTAAAGACAGGGTCTTGCTAAGTGGCTGAGGCTGGCCTCCAACTTGTGATCCTCCTGCCTCAGCCTCCTATTTTTTTTTTTTTCTTGCTGGGATTTACAGGCTTGGGGCCACTAACAAACCTTGGTCCTTTTGCTATTTTCTGCTGCGGTCCCTTTTGCTATTTTCCTTCCAATGAATGCCATCCATGAATCACGGAGCTCTTTCCAAAATATATTATCTCATTTAGTGTTTGAAACTCCTGGGCTCATCCCCGCCCCACCCCAACAAAGACAGGAAGCTCTCAATTTAACGGACTGATTGTGTTCCTAAAATTCCTCGGGAGGCTTTGTTTGGATGACGGAACCCTTTTTCCCACATAAACAAGGTTATAAATGGCTCAGGGCGCCCCCAGGAGCCCCTCCAAGCCCGCTGACCCGGCATGCTCTGCGGAGTTTTGCATATGGTAATGAAGGGCGTGGCCCGCGGTCAAGTTCAAGTTCAAGTCCTGGGCTTCCAGACAATGCAGCGGGGAAACTGCTGCCGGGGAAAGAGGGGGCTCGGCTTCCATGCTTGCAGCCAGGAAGAGAGTGGCCAACTTTCCAGGCTTGCAGCGGCGACAGCTTGGGGACAGCTGTTCAAAGCCCAGCCTGTGACACCCACGAAACCAGAGAGCAGCTGGGTGCAGATTTTTTGGGGGGTGCCAGGCATTGAACCCAGGGGCGCTTAACTCAGGATCTCCCTGAGTTGCTCAGGGCCTTGCTGAGTTGTTGAGGCTGGCCTCCACCTTGTGATCCTCCTGCCTCAGCCTCCCCAGCCGCTCGTGACCAAAAAACAGCACCCGATGGTAGGAATAGTGTGGCATCTCAGAGGGGCTTTGCCACTTTCTGCCCCCAAGACCCCTGAAAAACCACTGGAGGTGTCTGAGCGTCCCCATGTGGGAAGTGGCAATGTCTCAGTCCTTTGTGGGCGGGGCGGGATTCAGAGACCATGCATATGGAGACCTTGGTTGAGCCTCTATCACATAGTAGGTGCTCAGTAAAGGGTGACTCAATTGGTTAAAAAATTAATGTGAGCCAGTGGGGCGCCGTGGTGCAGGCCTGTGATCCAAGCCGCTTGGGAGGCTGAGGCAGGAGGATCTCAAGTTCAAAGCCAGCCTCAGCAATGGGGAGGCCCTCAGCCACTCAGGGAGACCCTGTCTCTGAATAAAATACAAAATAGGGCTGGGGACGGGGCTCAGCGGTTAAGCACCCCTGAGTTCAATCCCCCTGAGAGCCAGGCATGGTCGTGCACACCTGTCATCCCAGCAACTCTGGAGGCTGAGGCAGGAGGATGGCAAAAAGTTGGAGGCCAGCCTCAGCCCATCAGTGAGACTCTGTCTCAAAAAAAATTTTTTTAAAAAAGGAAGAGGGGTTCCTGGGGATGTGACCTCCCCTGTCCCCCTTCTTCTCTCCGTCTTTCCCTCCCCCCCCCCGCCTCTAATTATAAGCAAGGCACCTAAAATGGGCATCACGGGCCTCTTTCGGCCTCCTCCTCCCCCTCCCCCTCCCCCTCTCCCTCTCCCCCACCCTCTCTCTATTTCAGGTGGGGTAGGGAGGTGGGAGGACAAGGGTCAGACCCAGTATCACCCCGCTCCCTCCAAGACTCCTGCGACTTGCCACTCCTGCAAGACTCCATGCAACCTGCGGAGGCCGCCCAGGGGTTGAGGCCCAGGAGGCCAGTGGCAGGCGGTGTGCCACCGGGGTCAGGTCACCGGCCTCCTGGAGAGCAGCTGGGGCTGCAGCCGATTATCTGATGGAGCGCTTCCTTCATCGGTGCTAATATCCATGTCGCCAAACAATGGGAGGCTTCCTATCCGTCCCAGAGAGCGCAGGAGAGCCTCCGGGCTCCACTAGAGGATGCTGAAACGGGGTAATGGGAAGTGCCTGAGTCACCCGAGGGCCCCCTTTGATTCCGACGACGGTGGAAGAGGAAAAGAGAGAGAGTGGTCCATTCATGATCCCAGGGACAGGACAGGAAGGACGGGGGCCCTTCCCATGGGCATCTCCCAGAGGAAAAGAAACAGAGACTTCAATGGCCTCACCCAGTGAAGCACAGCACGCTCAGGAGCCCTGCTCCATGGGCCCTGTGAGCTGCCACTGAGAACGGTTCTTTCAGCCAGGAGTGATGGTGGTGGTGGTGGCCTGAGCCCGTCATCCCAGCAGGCTCAGGAGGCTGAGGCAGGAGGATCGCCCGTTAGAGGCCAGCCTCAGCCATTCAGCAAAACCCCGTCTTAAAAAAAAAAAATTAAATTAAAATTAAAAACGACTGGGGACGTACCCCAGGGGACTCTGTGAGACCGTGTCCACCTTTTTGCCTTCCCCAGGGTTTGACACTCAGGCCAAGTAAGCCGCCCAGTGACAAGGCTTGGAATTCCGTGAGCTGTTTCCAAAACCTTTTAATGAGATGCTACTTAGTGCCCAGGTGCTGGGCACAGTAGGAGCTTCCAGAATAAAGCGTCCCACGCAAGGAGACTTCGCTCAGTCGCCTGGCATCCGAGGTCCCCTTCCCCAGGAAGTGCCTCTGGGGGGTGGGGGAAGGCAGGGGTCCTGCGGCTCAGTTTCTAGAAAGATCTCCCCAGGACAAGGAGAGGCCCCCGCTGAAGCTCAGACCGAGAACAATGCAGGAGTTGGCTGCACCCGGGGGGCAGGTGTGCATGTGCAGGGGACATTTTTTCCTGCAGCCTCCCGGGGTAGGGGACAGGGGCCCAGCAGGGCTGGATTCTTTTATTGTCCATTGTTCCCAGGCCGGGGACAGGAAGTACTTTCTGTTCCCAATTGCTGGGGCGGATTCATTTACAGCAAAGGAGTTCAAAGTTGGCCCCGTGCACCTGTTTTTTTTTCTCTCTCCCAGAGGCCAGCCTCCGGGGTTTTGGAGGGGGCTTTAGGAGAAGTCCCCTGGGCAGGGACACAGCCTTCCCCCCCCCCCCCCCCCGCCGACCCCTAGCCCCGTTCCTTGTCCTCAGCCGGTGCCTCTGCGCATCTGTCTTTAGACCCTGGGTTCTGAGTGGACCCCAGCTAAGGCTCTGGGAACCTCCACAGGCCTCTGGGTCAGCTCCTCCACTGAGATTTTTTTTTTGCCTTGACCCCCCAGGGAGTCAGAAATGAACCAGGACAGCTGGGCGTGATGGCTGGAATCCCAGCGTCTCGGGAGGGAGGATGAGGCAGGAGGTTCGAGGCCAGCCTCCGTGACATTATCTCAAAATAGAAACAGCAAAGGGCTGGGGAGGGTAGCTCAGGGGCAGAGCACCCCTGGAGGTCAGTTGATCCCGAAAAAAAAATAAAAATAAAAATGTTGGTGCAGAAAAGGAGGCAGAGAAAGGATTTTGGAGGCTGGGAACAGGATGGGGGAGGCTGACTGTATTTCGAGTCCTTCCTTCTTTGGGTTTGGAACCCGGGATGGAACCCAGGGGTGCTTCACCCCGGAGCCCGGTCCCCAGCCCTTTTTCCATTTTTTTTTTTTTTTTTATTTAGAGACAGGGTCTCGCTGAATCGCAGAGGGCCTCGCTGAATTGTGGAGGCCGGCCTCTAACTGGCGATCCTCCTGCCTCAGCCTCCCCAGCTCTTGGAGTGACAGGCAGGCACCCCGGTGTGCCCAGCCTCTCTTATTTTTATAAGGGACTGTCACCCAGATTCCCCACACACACCCCCCCCCCGATGCTGAGCCTTAGCTAGCACTGTCATTTGGTGTGTGGGTGGTGTCCCTAATAAGTCCTGCCTACCTGTCCCCTGCTCTGGCTGCCCACTAGCTGTTTCCTCGTTCCCTGGGGACAGGCTGGGTGCATTGTTTCCAGGTCCCCTCCCCTGGCCGTCCCCCTGAGTGAGTGATAGGAGTGGCCTTTGTGGACGGGAAGATTAGAGGCAGCGTGGAGGCCGCTCTGGAGTCTCTCTCTCTCTGCTGCGGATGACAAGAGATGTCACCCTCCCTCACCGCACAACCGGGACCCAGAGGAGTCTTGACAGGCCCTGGACCCCATCCAGGAGGGAGGGGACCCGCGGCCTGGCACACAAAGGCCCTGCCTGTCTTCACACCTGCAGGAGCCGGGCTGGGGGTCGCGGGGAGATGAATAAATCTCACTGAAAGCCGCATGTCACCGGGAGATAGCTCTTGCCAGACACTTCAGAAGAAAAGCTGAGCAGCCCACGGTGACAGGGGACATTCTCTGCCACCGTGGCTCTGCGCTGCTGGGACCTATAGGGCTGAGATGTCGTCAAAGAAAGGCATCTTGAACCCATCCTGGTGATTTTTATTTAAAAAAAAAAAAATGAGGGAGAGAGAGAGAGAGAGAGAGGCTGGGGGTGGGGGACAGAAAAATTCCATCACAAAAGCCAAATGAGCCTCCGAACCTGGGAGAGAAGATTCTAGAACCTTCCTTCTTTGGTCCGGAGCCCCGTCCCCAGCCCCTTTTTCTATTTCATTGAGAGACAGGGTCTCGCGGAGTGGCTTAGGGATTTGCTAAGTGGCGGAGGCTGGCCTCCACCTTGCGATCCTCCTGCCTCAGCCTCCCGAGCCCCTGGGATGACAGGCGTGCCCCATGGCGCCCGGCTTCTTTCTGTTTGTTGTGGTGGTTGTTTGGGGGGAACCGGGGGAGGAACCTGGGGCTCCCGGATGTGAAGCCAGTGCCTGGGGGTGGAAGAGGGGGCCCAGCATCCGGCAGGGCCAAGTGGGGCCCGGCTGGGCCTCTTTTCCCTGAGCAATGGCTGCCCCCATGAGGGCAGAGAGGGGACCGGCTGTGTCTTCCCCGTGGGCTGCAGCAGGGGCTTGTGGGGGGACCCTGCCACCAACAGGGTGCAGAGGAAGTTCCTGGGGGGGCCTGGGTGCTGCCCACCAGGATGTGGGGGCTCCCTGAGGTCTTTGGGGGAACTTAGAAGAGAAGCTGATCCTGGGGAATGATGTGGAGGCCCGGGGAAGTCCAGGGGTGAGCTGCTTCTAGAAACTTCTTTTTTTTGGTCCCAGCGATTGAGCCCAGGGGGGCTTCACCCCCTGAGCCCCGTCCCCAGCCCCTTTTTCTATTTCATTGAGAGACAAGGTCTCGCGGAGTGGCTCAGGGCCTCGCTCAGTGGCCGAGGCTGGCCTCCACCTTGCGATCCTCCTGCCTCAGCCTCCCAAGTCCCTGGGGTGACGGGCGGGCGCCATCACGCCCGGCTAACGTTCTGATTTGGAGACAGAATTGTGTTCTGCCACCGTCGGGCCCCCTAGAGGAAGAGGCAAGGGTAGGGAAAAACTGAAGCTAGATCTCAGCAGGACCGACACACGGGGAGCCCTGGGACGGAGCCTACAGGGGAGGAAAGGTGAGTGGGACAGATCATGGGGAGGGAGAGATGGGGGGTCAGACAGGAAGCCATATGGGATCAGTGTCCCCAGGGTGAGTGTGACGCTCTGATCAGTCCTGGGGCCTGGGTCCCAAAGGTCACCTTCCTTTGCTAGGGACAGAGGAACCCCGCAGCCAGCCCAGCCCAGGGTGGCAGAGGCTGCACCTCTCCCTGCGGTCACTAGGGGGCGCTCCTGAGCTGCCTCTGTCCCCTTCCTCAAAGGAACACCATTCCCAGCGGCTCTGGAGGCTGAGGCAGGAGGATCGCAAGGTGGAGGCCAGCCTCCGTCACTGAGCGAGGCCCTGCGCCACTCCGCGAGACCCTGTCTCTCAATAAAATAGAAAAAGGGGCTGGGGACGGGGCTCAGGGGATGAGGCACTCCTGGGACCAAAATTAATACATAAATAAAAATTTAAAAGTCAGGCTAAGGTAAACCCCAAGCCAGGTGGAAGTTCAGCTCCTCTCTCTCTCTGGGCCTGAGTTGTTGCCAATTTCTAAAAAAAAAAAAAAACCATCCACGCTGTTAGAGCAGAACTAGGGCTTTATCTGTGTGGCCCCAAGAGGAAGAGAAGTTGTTACTGGAACCAGATCATAAGATCTCAAATCGAAAATCTTAACCATGGGCGCTGGGGGTGTGTGTGTGGGGGTGTAGCTCAGGGGGTGGTGGTGCCTGGCTCGTGCAAAGCCCCTGGGTTCACTCTCCAGCATCGAAGGAAAAAAAAAATAAAAATTGAAAAAAAAAAAAAAAAAGGTTTGGTTGGTATCATGCCCTTGTGCAGGAGAGTTTAAAAAGAGTCTGGGGTCCCAGTGGCTCCGGAGGCTGAGGCAGGAGGATCGCAAGGTGGAGGCCAGCCTCGGCCATTTAGACTGTGAGCCACTCAGCGAGACCCTGTGTCTAAATAAAAAAGGGCTGGGGAGGGGGGCTCAGGGGTTAAGCAGCCCTGGGTTCCATCCCTAGGACCAAAAAAGAAGAAGAAGAAGAAGAAGATAAATGTTGAACCGTCCTCTGAGTCACCGACCTGCAAATGTCACGGGTGTGCTTGGGAAGCTGTGGGAGGAAGCAAGCCAGCGGACACGTGCATCCTCGGGGCTGTGCCCCCGTGAGGACAGGGCTGAGACTCTCTGGGGTTTCAAGGACCCTGCCCCTTGGAGGACCCAGGTACCATCCTAAGAGCAGCCGGGGCCTCTCCCCTGGCTCTGCTGGAGTCCTGCCATTGAAGACTCTTCAGTGCTCACAACGGAAAAAATAAAATTGTCACCAACCTATATGGGCACCTAGGAGACAGCTTCAATAACGTGCATGGGCACTCGGGCCGGGTGCGGCGGCCCACGCCTGTCACCCCAGCAGCTGGGGAGGCTGAGGCAGGAGGATCGCAAGGTGGAGGCCAGCCTCAGCCACTGAGCGAGGCCCTGAGCAACTCAGCGAGATCCTGTCTCTAAATAAAATCTAAAAAGGGCTGGGGACGGGGCTCAGGGGTTGAGCACCCCTGGGTTTAATCCCTGGAACCAAAAAAAAAAAAAAAGATAAATTTATGGATCAAAGTTCTGTGGTCTCTTGAGAACTGTCCTCCATTCTTCAGCCTCTTTTTCCCAGAATCCCATTTCTTTGAGAAGGAAACACCTTAGGAGACAAAGATGTGTCACTTTGGAACTTTCCAATTGATCCTTCATGAGAGAGGCTTCATGGGAATAGCAATGATTCTATTTTCTTCTCTCTCTCTCTCTCTCTCTCTCTTCTTTGTGCTATGGGTAATAGAACCCAAGGCTGCTCCACCACTGAGCTACATCCCCAGCCCTTTTTTTTTTTTTTAATATTTTTTACTTTGAGACTTGGGTCTTGCTAAGTTGCTGAGGCCGGCCTCCAAGGTGCTAGCCTCCTGCCTCAGCCTCCCAGGTCTCTGGGATGGGGTTCCAGGTATGTCCCACTGTACCTGGTCCCAATAATTTTACTTCTAAGGAGCATTTCCCAGGAGCTGGGAGTGTGGCTCAATCCCCACAAAACACACAGAAACACACACATTTTCCAACCCGATCAACTAAGGCCCAAGCACCCGACTAGGAATACAGTATATTGGTTTCTGCCAGCTCCATCTTGTGGGGCCCCGGGGCAAGATCCTTGGTCTGTCTGTCTGTCCCTTTCCTGTTCTGTAACCTAGGGTGGAGAGACCTCAGGACAATTCTGAGGATTCGAATCCAAGGAGCTCACAGAGACAACAGGCCCTTGCTATCCTTATTATTATAATTGCTTCTTTTCAGCTAAAAGACATAACTCTGTTCCCTGCCACACGGTCACCAAGGAGTGACGACCCAGTAGCAGCTTGAAGATGACATTAAATGGTCATAGTCATACTTAGATAGACCAGGCACAAGCTGGGTACTGTGGCGCGCACCTGTCCTCCCAGAGGCTCGGGAGGCTGAGGCAGGAGGATCGCAAAGTGGAGGCCAGCCTCAGCCACTTAGCAAGGCCCTGAGCAACTCAGCGAGACCCTGTCTCTAAATAAAATAGAAAAAGGGGCTGGGGACGGGGCTCAGGGGTGAAGCACCCCTCTGGGTTCCATCTCATACCTCGACCCCAGTCCCCAAGCCATGCACACGAGGGTCTCATGAGAAAGTCCCCAGGCAGACTGAGTCACCGGGGGCCTGTCAGTCCCTCTACCAAGTCCCCCCCATACTTCCTCCAAGTGTCTCAGATAATGCAACGAAGATGACCAGATGACCGTCATTGATAGGGAGTAACAGTGACGCCTAGGAAAGCTGCAGTTTCCCACCAGCTTCTTAAACATGATCTAAGATACGGATTCTGATCTGCGACAGCCCCCAACCCCGTCAGCCTCCACAAGTGGAAACTGGCTTGTTTAACATCACTCAAAAAAAAAATTTTAAAACATTGGGCCTCACTTTATAGCTGACAAGAACCCATTAAAATACATATGCATATATCACATAGATATTTTATATATATATTTAAGCTGGGCATAAAGGTTTACAGCTGTAATCCTGGTAGCTCAGGAGGCTGAGGCAGGAGGATTGCGATTTGGAGGCCAGCCTCAGCTACTTAGCAAGACCCTGTCTTAAAATAAATTTTTTCCTTTTTAAAAAAAAAAAATTCTTAAATGTCCAGGGCTAGCCATGGTGAAACTTTAATCTCAAGTTAAATAGCAGATGAAAAATGGAATTTTTTTTTTAATGCTGGTAGATTTCAAAATGAATCAGAAAGATCCCATTTTGCAGGCGACTATAGGCACTCCCGTGTAGGTGTGGAAAGAAAAAACTAGGAAGCTTTTTCTGTGTCGTCAAAACACATTAGCATTGCTCACAAAACGATAATCCATTCATTTTATTGAATTTAGAGGCAATCTTTAAAGATGGGTCATGTTTTCCAGATGCAGTGGGGCACGCCTGTCATCCCAGCAGCTCAGGAGGCTGAGGCAGGAGGATCGCAAGGTGGAGGCCAGCCTCAGCCACTTAGCAAGGCCCTGAGCAACTCAGCGAGACCCTGTCTCTAAATAAAATAGAAAAAGGGGCTGGGGACGGGGCTCAGGAGTTAAGCACCCCTGGGTTCAATCCTTGGTACCCAAAAAAGAAGTTATAAATATATATAAAAGGAATGGATAGAGGTTATTAGAGGTATTATTATTATTGCTGCAACGACAGAATGATAATTATTATTATCGTAGAGTAACATGAATATATATCATATGTTTATATGTGATACTGTATACAACATGTGTAATATTATGCATTGGTGTATTATATATCATATTGTATATTATACAATGTATCATATGCATGATATCTAACAGACATTCTATGTTAACATATATGATACATAACATATAATGCATGATAACATATTACATGTTGACATTTATTATAGTAATATTCTATATCATTTTAATATAATATATGATTATATATTTTAAATATAAGATATAGTAATATTGCATATTACTATTATATATAACATTATATATTTTAAATATATAAAATAGTAATATTATATATAATAATAATATTATATATAATATTATATTATATTGTATAGAGTAATATTATATAATATATAACATATAATATAGTAATATTATATATAATATTACTATATCTTATATTTAAAATATATGATATGTGGGCTAGATCTGTGGCTCAGTGGCAGAGCGCTGGCCTATCATGGGTGAAGCCCGGGGTTCGATCCTCAGCGCCACATAAAGATAAATAAAGGTGTTGTGTTCATCTGCAACTAAAAAAAAATATTTTAAAAATTAGACAAGATAATGTTATGCGTGATCATTATCATATATGCTAATATATTTACATAGATTACCATGCCTGTTGTTTCATTACGTACTACTATACCTAATCGATTAGATGAGATGCTACTATGTGCGATGAGGTCTCATCCTTATAGACCGACACAGGTGACAGCTGACCCTGGGTGATTCTATATCCTAACTAATTTAGGTGACATGATGATAAAACCTTTGTCATGTCACAATGTCCCCCTTGTGGAGGGCCCCCTGGGTGGCGCTGGTGACCTTGAGCCAGGCCTTCCAAGGGCACCAAAGCAGGGCCGCCTTCCTGCCCTCTGGGTGCCTGTGGCCCGTGGGGACATGGCCAGCCCATTGTACAGATGGGTGACTGAGGCTCCCCAGTTCTTCCTGGGTCCCAGGCCTGCTTGGCCCCCTGGCTGCGGCCCACCTTGGACCCTGTGCCCATGGATGTTGGTCGGGGGGGAGGGGGTGGGGGGACGGTGGCATCAGAGGCAGAGGCCACCACGGGGCAGGGTGGCCGTTGCTGGCCCCGCCTGGCCCTGCCCACACACAGGGCGTGAGAGGCGTTTGTGAAATCCCCAGCTCGCGGTTGACCAGAACTCTGAAATCCCTGGCCGAGACCGGAATCCATGCAGAGTCTGTATCCTGATGTGGTCAAGGGGGTGGGGGGGTGAGGGCAGGTGGAGGCCCGAGGAGGCTGGGGCGGCCTCCACGCCCTGCTGCACCCTCCCCTGCCCACGGGTTCCGGAATAAGGGCCCATCTGACAGGACCCGGGGCCCTGATAAGGACCACCTGACCAGGAGGCCCCCCACCCCGCCCCCCGGGCTGAGAGATTAATGCACAAAATCCTCCCCGGCCTCTCCCACCGGAGGCTGGGAAAGGAAGGACCGGAGGGAGAGGCCTCAGCCGCAGATAGATAGGCACGGGACCGAGCCCAGCTCTGGCCACCTGGACAGGAAGAGGCCAAGGGTGTGGAGGGAGGCCCGGCAAGCCATCATGGCGGACAGTGGAACCCAGGGCTGGCTTTGGAGGCTCTGGGTCATTGGATGCAGGGACTCACGCCAACCCTCCTGATCCAGCTGCTCTTGGGAGCAAAACCAGAAACCCAAGGATGGCCTGGTGGGGGTTGGGTGTGTTGTCACGGTTATTTACAGATTTAGGGGGTCCCTAAGTGGCACAGGAGCTCAGGTGTGGAGGCTGGCCTCCAACTTGCGATCCTCCGGCCTCAGCCTCCCGAGCCTCTGGGATGACAGGCGTGCGCCCCCCGGACTGCTGATTTTTTCAATAGTGCAGATGGATTCTGTTTTGGACGATGACCATAACATTTTGTGAGGACCAGCAAATCCAACTTCCAGCTAGCGGGTGGCACTGCAGTCAGGGACGAAGACAGTCTCCAGGTCCCATGCACCTTCAGCCCAGGAGTGTTGTGAGGGAATACGACCATCGCAGACACCATTTTCTGAGCATCTCCTGTGGGCTCAGCTCTAGCGTGACTCTGGGTGTCCTCCTAAGTCAGGCCCTGCCCCAAGCCTCAGGAGCCAGGCATGAACAGGAGGAAGAAATAGAATTAAAATATAATGAGCCGGGCCCACGCCTGTCATCCCATCAGCTCAGGAGGCCGAGGCAGGAGGATCGCAAGGTGGAGGCCAGCCTCAGCCACTTTGCGAGGCCCTGAGCAACTCAGCGAGACCCTGTCTCTAAATAAAATAGAAAAAGGGCTGGGGACGGGGCTCAGGGGTTCAGCACCCCCAGGTTCCATCCCTGGTACCCAGACAGGGTGACACGGAGCAAGGACCTCAGCCTCTCCCTCCCCGGGTCCTCCTAGACCTGGGCTTCAGCTACCACTCAGAGGGTTAGGGACTCAGTCCCTGGCATGCGAGGCGGGATGCCAGCCTTTATTAAGTACCTACTGTATGCTCTACATGGCCACAGCGTGTCTGCAGGTTCTGATGGTCCCCAGCCCTTTTTTATATTTTATTTAGAGACAGGGTCTCGCTGAGCTGCTTAAGTCCTCGCGGAGTGGCTGAGGCTGGCCTCCAACTGGCGATCCTCTGGCCTCAGCCTCCCCAGCCTCTGGGATGCCCAGATGAAGTCACTTATGGACGTGAAGGGGGGTCTCCCGTCCACGATTTCTTTCATCCTCAACAAGAGCCCTGTGAGATCACTCTGGGGGCGACCCCGTGTTGCAAATGAGGACACGGAGGCAGGCAGGGTCACCCCCACCCCCACCACCACCAGGCTGAGGCCCAGGGCGCCTGCGCACTCAGGCTCTGGCTTCCTGCCGAGGAGGCGCAGATGTGCGAGGCTCGGGCGCCCTCTAGTGGCCATGTCCTGTAAGGCCCCTGCCTTCCTCTTCCCTGAAGTCCCTCAGGGGCCAGCGCCCAGGCACCCCATTTTTGCAAAGGGGACAACAGGTCTCTATAACAAAGCAGTCAGTTTTATTAAGGGCCACCACGGGACACGGACATGGAATAAGTGGAAGAACAGCCAGATTGGGTGCCAAAAATACACCACCAATCGTCCAGGGCTGTTGACATATAGAAGTTCTGGTTTATTCAAAGCCCAGGTTTTCTACTCCAGCTGGGTCATCTGTACGTCTGTCTGTCTGTAGGGGACTCTGCAAGGGATGAGCATGTGGCCCGAGGCTCATGTGCTGGAAGCTGGGCCCCCCCAGGATGGTGGAATTGAGGTGGTGGGCCTTTAAGAGGCGGGGCCTAGGGAGAGGTGGTTAGGTCATGAGGCTCCTCCCTCAGGAAGGGTCAGAGCTGACCTGGTGGAAGGGAAGTGATCTTTCCAGACCAGGTTTTGGGGTCTTTTTTGTTTGGGGTTTGGGCTTTGGTTCTGGGAATTGAACCCAGGGGCGCTTACCACGGAGCCCCCCCATCCCCAGCCCCTTTTTATTTATTTATTTTTTTAAATTTTGTGACAGGGTCTCGCTAAGTCGCCCAGGGTTTCCCTGTGACACCAGATTGCTATCCAGCAGCCCACCCCATCTGCACTCTGTCGCTTCCCTTTGTGCTTCTGACACAGCCCCCCGGGGGGCCCTCACCAGGATGCCAGTGGCATGTCCTTTAGACTCATCCAGCTACATGAACCTTTTTACTTTATAAAGCTTCCGACCTCAGGCATTTGGTTATAGCAACACAGAAAAGAGAGCAACAGAGAAGAGAGAGCGACAGGGCCGGCCTGCTGGGTTGGTTCTCTGCTAGGCCACAGATGGGCAGGGTCCCTACCATCAGACACCCTTAAACACATAGACGCATAGAGACACATGAGTCACAGCCCAAAATGGCTCTCCCTTTCCCTGTCCTGGGTGTGCACAGACACACGCTGTAGCTCAGGCCTCAGTCTACAGATGGCTTCTTCTTAGCCCAGTCCAATTCAAAGTGTCCCTAGCCAGGCACGATGGCACACGCCTGTCATCCCAATGGCTCAGGAGGCTGAGGCAGGAGGATCGCAAAGTGGAGGCCAGCCTCAGAAACTCAGTGAGGCCCTAAGCAACTCAGCGAGACTCTGTCTCTAAATAAAATATTAAAAAGGGCTGGGGATGGGGCTTAGGGGGTGAAGCACCCCTGGGTTCCATCCCTGATACCCTCCCCGCCAAAAGAAGGACCCCTGGACTCCCTGCAGTGCTGGTGGGTGGAGGCCGGGCCTCCCCTGGAACCCACTGCACACTCAGCCCCTGACTTCTCCACCCCAGGCCTCTGCAAGGTTCACCAGCTCCAGGTCCCCAGCCTGGTGGCGGAAGGAGGGCAAGCGGGGGGGGGGACCTCTCTCTTCAGCTGCGGTTGCTTCTAGAACTCTGTCTGCGTTGGTGGCCCCAGAGGCCTTGGCCTCCAGGGGAAGGTCCAGAGGGGCCGCAGCTGGAACTAAGACTTTGGAAACAGCCCTGGAGAAAAGCCCGAGCAAGCCCCGAGTCTTCAGTGGATAAGTCAGAAATCCGGAGCCTGGGTGTGTGGGTGTGGCCATGCCCTGGTGCACAGGTTGTGGACTGCGTAAGAGTCCTGGGGCCACCAGGAGCCAGGTCTGGGCAGAGGAAGCCGGAAACTGAATGAGTGGGTCCTGGAGGGACGGCCAGGCCATGAAATGGGACTTTTGCAGCCACCAGGCCTGGGGTGGGGAAGAGGCCAAGAAACAAGAAAGGGAAAGATGTCAGGCCCTCCCCAGCTCTTCAGACGAAGTCCATGTATCACATCGCCCCATTTTCTATCAATTTAAATTTAAATTATTTTAGTGTCTTGTCTTTTCTAAATGTCACACCAGACTTTTTCTGGGTGCCAGGGATTGAACCCAGAGGCGCTTAACTGCTGAGCCCTTTTGAGTTTTATTGAGAGACAGGGTCTCACTGAGTTGCTTAGGGCTTCGCTCAGTGGCTGAGGCTGGCCTCCATCTTGCGATCCTCCTGCCTCAGCCTCCTGAGGTGCTGGGACGACAGGCATGCGCCACCGGCCCTGGCTAAAGTCCTGTTTGCAAGCCACCCAGTCTTTGGGGATTGGTTGTTAAACAGCCATCCTCTCCCAAACCTGCCCAGGGAGGGGACAGAGGCCCCCTAGATCTCAGGCCACTCCGTCCCCAGGAACCAGGCCCATCTCCAAAATGGCGCCGGGGCCTGGTCCAAGGCAGAGGCTCCTGCAGAGGCCATAAGCCCTGGGGGACACCCGGGGGCGTTTCCTGTCTAAGCCTGTGGCCCCCCAACCGCTGGCAGGGCGGGTTTCCGGCGGGGGCTGCGGCCAGGCCTGCGCTATCAGCTCGGCACCAGACACCCCGGTCAGGATACTTGTGGTGAAACTGTGAGAGCCCAGTGATCCTCCCCATGTCAGCCTCCAAGACAAATGTAAGTGGGAACATGTCACCCCACCCTTCTGCAGCTCTCTGAGCCACAGGCCAGGGCTGCAGGCAGATGCCCAGGACTGAGCCCTGTCACCCACCCACCTATGGCTACAGGGACATCCACTGAGTAGGCCACTGGGGTCCTTCCCACATCGTGGAGGCCAGGGCTTAGGGATGGAGGCTACCCTGGGGATCTGAGCCGAGGTGAAGGAAAGGGGACCAGGTCACCCCTCTTCACTCAGGGTGAAGGCCACGGGAGAGGGGACGCTGGGTCCAAAAACCAAACGGGAGCCAGAGGGGGCAGGGGTGCAGGCCTGTCATCCCAGCAGCTCGGGAGGCTGAGGCAGGAGGATCGCAAGGTGGAGGCCAGCCTCAGCCAAAGTGAGGCCCTGAGCAACTCAGCGAGCCCCTATGTCTCAATAAAATAGAAAAAAGGGCTGGGGACGGGGCTCAGGGGTGAAGCACCCCTGGGTTCAATTCCAGGTAAAGAAAGAAAAAGGGGGAGGTGCTGGGGTCAAGAGCATGTCACCCTGCAATAGAGGGACGCTGCCCCTTCAGGGATTGACAAGGGGCAACTGAGGCCATGTTCACTACTGGGGAAATCAAGTGTGCAGAAAAGTTGGGGTGCACACCCTGACCCTAAGTGGCAGAGCGCTCAGGATGCAGGAGGCAGGACTGGGGAGGGGTGCAGGGGACCCCACTTGCGACACCCCCCCCCCAGGATGCTGGGGGACACCCACTTTGGCTAGCCCGGTGGCCTCCCCGTGGCCTCCACAAGACAAATCTGAGAACCCAAGATCCTATGAGTCTTTGCACCTTGCGCACAGGCTCCCCGCGACCCCAGACCCAGTTTTAGTTCGGGTCGGGGCGGCCATTCCACGCCTGCACCTCTAGGTGGCGCTACAGCCAGGCAATTGGCTTGGAGGGAAGCTGGGACTGGCTTGACCGTCGGCGCGGCCGCACGCATGCGCGACTTTTCTAGCCCGTCTGCGCCTGCGCGTCCAGCCTTACTGCTGGGCGCCACCTAGTGGCGGGCGGATGATTTGCAAAGAGACTCCAGAGCGCAGGCGCAGCTCGCACCCGGGGCCTGCGAGCCTCCTGTTGGTCCAGCAGAGGGCGCTCGCCAGCCACCTCGCGGGCGGAGCAATGGTGACTGTCAACCTAGGAAGCAGGGACACCGTTTCGATTTTGGTTTTGCACTAGGGATTGAACCCGGGGACACTCGAGCCCCGTCCCCAGCCCTATTTTGTATCTTATTTAGAGACAGGGTCTCCCTATGTTGCTTAGGGCCTCACTTTGGCTGAGGCCGGCTTTGAACTTGAGATCCTCCTGCCTCAGCCTCCAGAGAGGCTGGGAACACACGCGTGCGCTACCACACCCGCCCCCCAAACTGTTTTTCTTTTTTTTTTTTTTTGAGGGGGAGGGGGTGTATGTGAGAAAGAGAGAGATGGTCTCGCTCAGTTGCCAGGCTGGCCTCCAACTTGTGATCCTCAGGCCCCAGCCTCCCACCCACCCAAAGCGGTGGTGTGGAGGAGAGGGACAGTTACACAGAACTTACTGAGCCTTCCTTTCCACAGTTACCTGAAGGATAAGCAGGAAGTGGGTGGGGTTAACCCCAGGTAGAGAGAGTATGACACTTGGCACTGTCAGTCTCTCTGCTGGAGGTCCTCAGCTCCATCCATCCTTGCCCAAAATACCAGCTTTTGCCTGGATGGTCACAAAGGCTCTGGGTCTCTGTCCCACAAACCTTTAGGCTTCAGTGTGTCGTCAGCCAGAATATAACCCTAAGCGTGTCTCCCCCGGGCCTGGTCCTCCTGATTCTAAGGGGAAGCCCTGGGGCACTCTGGGCTCCTCTGCTGTCCTGTCTGCCTCATCTTGTGGGTTCCTTCAGGTCTGAAAGCCCCAACCTGCCCCAGGGCCTTTGCACCTGCCTGGAGCCCACTATCCTTCCACCTGCATCTCCTATGGGGGACATCGCTCCTTTAGGGAAACCTTCCCTCCCTCCCATCCCGACCCAGATGAAGTCTACTACTCCCTGGACACCTTCCTCACAGGGCAGTCTTTGTGACTACGAGCTGGGTCACTTGACTGACAACTGTCTCTAAGAACCATCTCTGGCTGGGTGCAGTGGTACAGGCCTATAATCCCAGCGACTCTGGAGGCTGAGGCAGGAGGATCCCAAGGTGGAGGCCAGCCTCAGCAATCTGGTGAGTCACTAAGCAACTCAGTGAGACCCTGTCATAAATAAAAATATAAAAAGGGCTGGGGACGGGGCTCAGGGGTTCTGCACCATCACTGCTTCCTTAATGCTGAATAGAACAGGGGACCTAGAACAGGTGACGTAGGACAGGTACTCAGAAACCTCTGCTGTCCCCAGGGCTGGGGCCGGGGCTCGGTGGCAGGGCACTTGCCTGGCACGTGAGGCCCTCACACCCGGGTGCTGGCGGCTGCGAACCCACCCAGGACCACAACCGACGCCCAATCACCACTGAGAAGGCCTTTTGTTCAAAACACAAACATGTTCGGGGTTTAATAAGATTCTTTTGAAAGTTTAAAAAAAAAAAGAAAAAGGAGCAATTTAGGGACAGGGGACAGCCTCTTGCAGTGCCTGAGGCAGAGCTGGCTTCTCTTCCCTGAAGATCTTTAGCAAATGACAGCTGGCGGCCTCTTCGAGGCCGGTCCTCAGCCTCCCTCCCCAGCCTCCACCGGCCCGGGCTCGGGGCAGCAGGGCTACAGGGCGTCCAGGATGTGGTCGATCTTGGTGACCAGCTCCTGACGCTTCCCTGATATGAGCTTCTCATTCTCGATGTAGGTGTCCTTCTTGAGCTTGCCGGCCACCAGCCGCTCGGCCTCCACGGCCGACTTGAGTACCAGCTCCTTGACCTGCGCGTCCAGCTTCTGCATCTCGCTCACCTGGGGGGTGACAGCAGGGCAGGGTCACCACTTCCTGGGCCCGCAGAGCCAGAGCTCTGGAAGGAGCAGCCACCAGCTGGTGACTGCGGCCGCTCCCCACCAGGCAGGCCTGCATGTGCAAAGGCCCTGGGGCAGGTTGGGGCTTTCAGACCTGAACAGAGGGGCAGGCTATGGAGGACGGCGGGCCTCCTTCACCTCCTCACAAAACCCAGCAAGCACCAGGCACCGTGGCCACGCCTGTCCTCCCAGCAGCTTGGGAGGCCGAGGCAGGAGGATCCCGAGTTGGAGGCCAGCCTCAGCAACTCAGTGAGACGCTGTCTCTAAATAAAATATGCCCCTCGGGGTCCCTGACCACCGGGTCCTCTCCCTGGAATCAGCGTCCTCATGCGCCTGGGACTCTCAGAAACACGAGATCCCATGTTTATCACGTGTCACCCTCACAGGGACACCACACCTGGCCCTGTGGCCCTGACACTGCTGGATGTCAAGCCGAGTGACTCCGCTTTCCCGACACTTGGCAGGCGATGCCGGGCGCCTCTCCTGTCCCCCCCAGCCCTTGGTGGTGTCCAGCTGAGCCACTGGACCTCGCTGGGCAAGCGGCAGGGAGGAGGGAGTGCCAGGGACCTGCCAGAAGCTTCCACGTGGCTTCACCCTGGGTCCTCAGATGAGGCTTGCTGTGCGTTTTGGTTCCTGGGGACGGAACTAGGGGGCAGTTCAGCACAGAGCCCCGTCCCCAGCCCTTTCTGTATTTAGAGATTGGGTCTCACTGAGTTGTGGAGGCCGGCCTCCAACTTGTGATCCTCCTGTCTCGGCCTCCCAAGTGGCTGGGAGTGCCCTGAGCCTGGCTCACCTCTGGGTTCTCGGCCACAAGCACAGACAGCGCTAGAGAGGCCACAGAGGTCCCCCCAGGCCCGCTCACCACCCAGACCTGGCTTCCCGCCATCCCCCCAGATGGAGGGTGGGAGGGTCCCGAGGGACACTCACTCGGTCGCAGAGGTCGGAGCCCTCGGTCTTCAGGCGGGACTGCAGCATGGCGATCTCGCTGCTTAGGGCCTTGTGCTCCGTCTCCAGGCCCTTCTTGCCGCTGTTGAGCGTGGACACGTCGCGCGACTGCTTGTACCGGTTGATGGTCTCGTCAAAATGGCGGTAGAGGCCCAGCCTCTTGTTCACCAGGCTCAGGACCTGCTCCGTGATGCAGGCCACCTTCATCCTGGCCTCCGCAGCCGGGTCCTGCAGCAGGGGACAGGGGCTCCTGACCACTGGGACCTGAGCTCCCAGGGACCCCACGGCCCCCGCCAGTCAGGCAAGAGTCGCGCACGGGACACAGACAGGGAGGGGCTGGGGCTGAGTGGCACAGCGCTGGCCTGGCTCGTGGGAGGCCCTGGGTTCCAATCTCAGCATCATGTGACAATAAATAAAAATCAAGGCCTTAAAGTCAAACCTACGACGTTAAAAGAATCTTCTTAGACTCAGCCGGGCCTGGTGGCCACGCCTGTGAGCCCAGCCCCTGTGGAGGCTGAGGCAGGAGGATCCCAACTTGGAGGCCGGCCTCAACCACTGAGGAGCGGCCGGGTACCTTGGTGATGGAGAAGTCGAGGCGCACGTAGATGATGACGGTGAAGAAGAGGACGTAGAAGGCGGCCACCACCAGCAGGGGCTCCTGCAGCATCAGCACCTTGTTGAAGGTGTAGTGCACCTGGGGGACAGGGCGCAGGGACACGGCTCAGGGCTGCAGCCAGGGACCCGGATGCAGGCCCGCCTGGGGGGGAGCGGCCACACTCACCACGAGGTCCTGGATGTGCTGCTCCACCAGGTTCTTCTTGTGGGCGACGATCACGGGGCGGCCGAAGGTGTCCAGGTAGGTGTAGTGCAGCTCATCCGGGGCCCGGCTGATCTCGTAGGGACTGTCCACTTGGATGTTCCTGGGGGCAGATGGGGACACAACAGAGCCTCACACCAACGGCCCTGAGGGGGCAGGTGGCCGAGAAGTCCAAGGCCAAGGGAGCCGGGGCGGTGGCCCATGCCAGGATCCCAGAGACTCAGGAGGCTGAGGCAGGAGGATCGTGAGTTGGAGGCCAGCCTCAGCAACTCAGTGAGAATCTGTCTCTAAATAAAATCTAAAAAGGGCTGGGGACGGGGCTCAGGGGTGAAGCACCCCTGGGACCAAAGAGAAACAAAATCACTACCTGTGCCCTCCCACCCCCCGCCCGCCTTTGGACCCCTGGGAACATCCGCCATTCGGAGATGGCTGACCTGTCACCAAAAGCCACACTCACACTTGGCCAGCAGAGGACCCTCAGGGCTCATGGTACCAGCCCCGCCAGGTCACACGCTCCAGCTCCCAGCACATCCACCCACGAGAGCCGCTCAGGGGCCTGGGGGGCCTCAGGAGCCACTACAGGAATGATGGCGTCTTCTTTTATTTCTTAAAATTTTCTGCGGTTGTACTTGTTTATTTTCATGGGGGGCTGAGGACGGAGCCCAGGGCCTCACCCGTGCCAGGCCAGCGCTCTGCCACCGAGCCCCAGCCCCAGCTCTTTTTATCTTTCATTTAGAGACAGGGTCTTGCTGAGCGGCTGAGGCCGGCCTCCAAATCATGATCCTCCTGCCTCAGCCTCCTGAGTCGCTGGGATGACAGGCGTGGGCCGCGGTGCCCGGCTCTCGGTTCTTGACCCTGGGTTCCCATGCCAGCCGGGTGCCAGGTGCCAGTTCTAACTGGGCTGTTTCTACCTTCCCTATGGTCCTGTTCATCTTGAAGAAACTCCCTCACAGTAAATCCTTCTGATGGTCAGGCCTACGTAAAGGACGTGCCGAGCTTGTTTGGGGTCCCTGTGCCCCGTCAGGGCTGCGGGTGCCCGCTGAGCCCCGGCTGTCTCTCTATTCGTGTCTGTCCCCTCCAGATGCCCGTGCTGCCCGCTGGGGACCTGAACAGAGTGCCCT
The DNA here is from genome assembly GCF_048772815.1 of Callospermophilus lateralis. Taxonomy (NCBI): domain Eukaryota; kingdom Metazoa; phylum Chordata; class Mammalia; order Rodentia; family Sciuridae; genus Callospermophilus; species Callospermophilus lateralis. The sequence goes on from NC_135324.1 coordinate 1,648,441, forward strand.
GCAGGACGTGGCGTGAGCGTCGCTCAGCAGAGACAGGTTTCTCGGTCAAAGCTGTTTGATGAGCAGCTACTCTGTGCCGTGGTTTAGGCACCAGGGGGAGCCGGAAGGAGGCGGGTGTCAGGGGGACGGTTAACTCACTTGGCGCCTTCGGGGAGGATGATCTTCACCGTCAGAGAGTCAATCACCTGCTCGTCGAACACGTGGTCCACGAACCTCATCTTGAGAGCGTACTGGTCACCTGGGGGCAGAGCGAGCACAGCAGGGCCTGAGCCACAGGAGGGGCCAGCGGGGGGCCAGCAGGGGGTGTGGCCGCCCTCCTGCTCCACAGAAAGCAGGGAAGCCTGTGTCAAGGCGCAGTGATGCGGAGGCACAGGGGGTGAATGAACCCGATACTGAAGCAGCGGTCTGAGACGTGGCCAAGGCCACCCCAAACCAAGCCTCCTGCTGCAAGGAGCAACAGAAAAGGGCCAGGGTGCCACCGTCCTGAGAGAAGTTACATAAGGAACACGGTAGCCAGGAGTGGGGTGCATGTCTGTGATCCTAGCGGCTCAGGAGGCTGAGGCAGGAGGATCGCAAGGTGGAGGCCAGCCTCAGCAGCTCAGTGAGGCCCTGAGCAACTCAGCAAGACCCTGTCTCTAAATCAAATAGAAAAAGGGGCTGGGGACGGGGCTCAGGGGATAAGCACCATATCCCCAACATGAACACTGACCCAAGTTATAGAGGTACTCGTAGCTCGGGAGGTTGTAGCCGACGATGTAGTGGGTCTTCCATCCTCCGAAGAGGGGGAAGCGAGGCCGGATCTCCATCTCCACAGAGTCGTCCAGGATGAGGAGGTGGCTGGTGGACACGTTGCCAATCTCATCCCGGTAGTACACGTCCTGGGCGGCAGCGGGCAGGATGGTCTGCAAGGGAGGAGACGGCCCTGCTCAACACTGCAGAGGAGAGCTCTGAACCTCAGGATCGTCTTCAGGACCAAGATCTTCACTAGCACTTAGTTCAACAGCCCCAAACCATCCACAGCCGTAAGGAGTCTGACTTCCCCCCCAAAAGCTTCGAGATTTCTAGAAATTGCATCTATTTCTCAATCTACAACGCTAAATAAACAAATTCTCCTAAAACAGGAAACAAAGCAGATTTGGTGGTGGGTACGGTGGCCCTGCCTGTCATCCCAGCGGCTTGGGAGGCTGAGGCAGGAGGATCGCAAGGTGGAGGCCAGCCTCAGCCACTTAGCAAGGTCCTCAGCAACCTGGCAAGACTCTGTCTCTAAATAAAATAGAAAAAGGACCAGAGATGTGGCTCAGTGGGTAAGCACCTCTGCGGTTCAATACCCAGTAACAACAACAACAACAACAAAAAATAATAATAATAATAATAAAATAATAATAATAATTCATAATAATAATCTTACTATAGTTATCTTCCAAAGAGATAGAAATTAGACATAAAAGAAATGATAACGAATCACTAGGTGTAAGGTCTTGGAAGGGATTTCTTCTTCTAATATTCTTATTTCATGATGAAAATCTGCAAGTATATTTTAATGATGGGGGAAGGGGGAATGTCACACCATTGCTCTCAGGGCGGGTCCCCGTACAATATTTAAGTTTATAAAAATGTTTTTCAGGGGCTGGGGGTTGTGGCTCAGCGGTAGAGCGCTCGCCTAGCTCATGCGAGGCCCTGGGTTCGATCCTCAGCACCACATAAAAATAAGTAGATAAAAATATTGTGTCCCACTAAAAAATAAATATTAAAAAAATAATAATAATAAAATAAAAGCATTGTGCCCAGAGACAACTAAAACATAAATATATACGTATATATACACACACACACGTATATTTTGAAAAAAGAAAAAAGAGACACGTAAAACTGTCAGCACGATACTGTGTGGACAGTGGCACGGTCACAGTGTCCTCCTATGTCACAGATTCCTTTGAAAACATGGTCATTTATATAAATGGCTTCTAACACTGTCAGTTGGCTACTTGAGCATCAGTCACTTTCTCTTTTTTTTTTTGTACTGGGGATTGAGCCCCGTCCCCATCCCTTTACATTTTTAGATCTAAGTGGCGGAGGCTGGCCTCCACCTTGCGATCCTCCTGCCTCAGCCTCCCCAGCCGCTGGGAAGACAGGCGTGGGCCACTGCGCCCCCAATTTCCAACAACTATATTTGTCTAATTTCCAAAAGCCACACGAAGGCGGAGACAATGACGTCAGCCTCTCCCGGCGTCCCAGGGGGCCCTTCATACCTTAAAGGAGCGGATGGAGGATATGCCGCTGTCGGGCTGCCTCTGGTAGTCGTAGCGGGAGAAGGGCCCCTTCAGCACGGCGCCCGTGTGCTTGAGGTCCACGTTCTCCTCCACGGCGATGTTCCCCCAGTGGGAGACCTCGATGACCCGGGTCATGCTGGTGATGGTCAGGAACGGGTTGTTGTTCTCGTAGTGGACTTTGAAAGGATCCTGGGCGGGAAGGGAACCAGCGGTCAAAGCTCTGGCAACGCCAACACCCAGACAGCACAGATGACTGGGACCTTCTGGAACACTCTACCACTGAGCACTGTGGCCCTGCCCCTTGAAGACAGGGTCTCGCTAAGTTGCTGAGGGTCTCACTAAATTCCCGAGGCTGGCCTCCAACTTGAGATCCTCCTGCCTCAGCCTCCCAAATTGCTGGGATGACAGGCGCGCGCCACAGCATTTAGTGAATTATGACGTAGGTAACGGATGCGACATTTTAAAATGTTTACTGGGACTTCTTGTTAGAAATAAATGTTCGCAATATTGTTATTAATTGGAAAAATGATACCCTAAGTCACTTAAGTTCCAATGTAAATATCATTTGACTTTTTTTTTTTTTAAATTTTGGTACCAGGGATTGAATCCAGGGGTCTTCAACCCCTGAGCCCCGTCCCCAGCCCTTGTTATATTTTATTTAGACACAGGGTCTCCCTGAGTTGCTCAGGGCCTCACTAAGTGGCTGAGGCTGGCCTCCAACTTGCGATCCTCCTGCCTCAGCCTCCGGGGCCCCACATGCAACCAAAGGAATTGTTAATATTTAAAACATCCTCGCTTTTTTAGAAATGATGTGGAGGTAAAATGACCTGCAATCACTCCAAAGGATATCACAGATGATCCCCGATGTGTGCTGTAAGATATACCAGCAAAGAAGTCTTTTTGCACATTTAAAATTTTTCAAAATAACAAGAGCTTCCTCAGCCTGACCTGCTTCCTCCTGTCGGAGTCCCAGCCCCAAGGCCTCAGCCACCCCATGAAATTCCCTGTGGCCTCTGCTCCTCCAGTCCTCCTACCCAGAATGCCTCGCTCCCTGGCCAGCCCCCATTTCCACTTCCCAATGCCATCCCCAGCCTCCATGGTGCTGTCAAAAGGAGACGCAGACTCCGACAGGTCACGTCACAGGAAGTTAAAACTCTGGGGAAGGTCTAACCAGTATTTTCAGATTTCCACCCACCCCCCACGAACAGTCCCTGTGGGAGGGGTCTGCTTCAGTGAGCCTTGGGTTCCTGGGGCTGGGCTCAGTGTAGAGGCACTGGGTTCGAGTCTCAGCACCGCATATAAATAAATGATTAATAAAGTTCCATCAACAAGTAAAAAAAAATTTTAAAGAAGCACAAATTAAGAGCTGGGAATGGTGGTGCGTGCCTGGAATCTGAACAGCTCAGGAGGCTGAGGCAGGAGGATCGCAAGGTGGAGGTCAGCCTCGTAAACTTAGCAAAGCCCTGAGCAACTCAGCGAGACCCTGTCTCTAAAGGAGGCCTGAGGAGGCCCCGGCTCCCAAATCGAACCTTCCCACGTCCACACCAGGGCCTCCTCCTGGAGGGCAGGGCTGTGCGACCCACCTGACTGTAGGCAGGAATGTTCTGGAAAGGCCCATAGTCCAGCACGTCCTCCGAGCGCGTGGGGTTGCCCAGCTTGGTGTAGCTCTCCACGTTGCGCGAGGCCAGCTTGACGCGCATGGTCTGGGTCTTGGTGGGGTAGGGGGAGTAGAAATAGTGGTTGCCCTCGAACACCACCAGCTGCTTCTCCGACTGGGTGATCTGCGTCGGGTAGGGCTGGAGCACGTGGGTGTACACGGTCTCCACCACCAGGGAGATCTTGGCCCCGGGGTCAAGGGCGACGGGGAGCTTGACCACGAAGAATCTCCCGCTGGGAGAAAAAAGAAGCCAAAAGATGAAGGTCACCTGGCAAGTGGCCACGCCCAGCAGCTCAGGAGGCTGAGGCAGGAGGATCTCAAGGTGGAGGCCGGCCTCCGCAAAAGTGCAAAAGCCCTCAGCAACTCAGGGAGACCCTGTCTCTAAAGAAAATAGAAAAAGGGGCTGGGGACGGGGCTCAGGGGTTAAGCACCCCTGGGTTCCATCCCCAGGAACCTCCCCAAAAAGAAATGGGTCTTAAACATGGTCAGCTTACCTTTTGCCCTTAATTTTGGTTTCCCGGACTTCTAGATTGTTCTCTTCTTCCTCTTCTCCCTTTACCTAGAACAGGAAAAAAAAAGGTCATTCTTTCCTGTCTCTTGGTTTTTCAAATTGCAGTCGACAACTGACCAAAGACCCCAGAACGTCCACCATGACGTATTCAAACTTTTGAAAGGTTCAAGTTTCGCGTCAGGAGAGGGTTTTTTGGGCTGAGCTGAGGATGGAGGCCGGCGCCTCCCACACGAGCAAGTGTCCTCCCACTGAGCTGCACCCCCAGCCCCAAGAGTTTCTTTTTTCAACCTGAAACATAGCAGTTTCCAAAAGCTCCAACGTTTCCTTCCTGCATTCAAATATGCAGAAGCACAGAAAATAAATAGCATTTTAATGAGGTAATAGATACGACCCAGGGGTGCTTAACCCCTGAGCCCCATCCCCAGTACTTTTTCTATTTTATTTAGACTCAGGGTCTCGTTGAGTTGCTTAGGGCCTCACTAAGTGGCTGAGGCTGGCCTCCACCTTGCGATCCTCCTGCCTCAGCCTCCCAAGCTGCTGGGATGACAGGTGTGGGCCACTGTGACCAGCTAGAAGTCCCATTGTTGACCCAAAATTTTGACTCCCACACAAGAAGGAACAATAGTAGAAGCTCTTGGGCAGCAGCAACCAATGGGCCCTTTGACACCCTGCGGCAGGAAGAGGTTGGAGAAACTGTGTGTGTCTGTGTGTCGCTGAGGGAGCCCAGGGCCCGTGCCCAGTGCATGCGCCTCACCACTGGGCGTTACCTCCAGTCTAAGAGGAATTTTTAAAATATCATTTTTAGCATTTCAGAAAGCCTAAAAATAATCATATGCTCATCACCCATGCAGGTGGACAGGTTCACTAAGTTCCGTTACTCTAACTAGCATCTTTTCACAATGGTAACATTCTAGAATATTCTAGAATATTCATGCTACATGCGAGCCTGAATATGTAAGTTGATTGTTCATATGTAAGTTGATTGGTCTCAATGAAAAATACTCATTATTTAATAAAAGATCAGGAAAAAAATATATTTCAAATAGGATCCAAATGAGAGAAAAATAAAGATGTTCCTTGTGGTTAAAAGAGGAACCAATGAACATTGGTCCCTTCTATTGGTTCCTAAAGTAGGTCCACCAGGGTAAATCTTTCAAGCCAGATGTGGTGGCGCACACCTGTCATCCCAGCAGCTCAGGAGGCTGAGGCAGGAGGATCGCAAGTTGGAGGCCAGCCTCAGCCACTCAGTGAGACCTTGTCTCCAAAAAAAAAAAAAAAAAAAAGTCCAAAACACAGAGGGGCAGGGGTGCTGGAGTAGAGCACCCCAAGTTCAATCCCAAGTACTGAAAAGAAATTATTTTTTTCAGCAACCTCAAAAGTTTCTAAGGCAACTGATGGAAAATACTGTTTGCCAAATTGTTGGGGACTACAGGTTTGTCTTTTGTTGTTATTTTTGGTACCAGGGATTGAACCCAGAGCTGCTTAACCCCTGAGCCCCGTCCCCAGCCCTTTTTATACTTTATTTAGAGACAGGGTCTCGCTGAGTTGCTCAGGGCCTTGCTAAGTGGCTGAGGCTGGCCTCCACCTTGCGATCCTCCTGCCTCAGCCTCCTGAGCTGTGGGGATGACAGGTGGACACCACTGTGTCTAGCAACTGCAGGTCTCATATCCCCAAACGGGCCTACCTCACAGCCACCAAGGCAGTCAAAGGTAACCACAGAGGTCCAGTGTGAAAACCAACCTGAAGAGACCTCATGTGCGTTGTTAAACAGGGTCCCAGACTTTGGACTCCTCACCTGCCACAGAACACCTGCACCTCAAAAGTGAAAATGTACTTTAGACACCTAATGCAAATTCAAAAGGGACAAAAGAAAAAAAAGCTATTGGAGGCTCTGAATGGTGATAATTGTAACCCAATGTGAAATCAGTGCAGAGCCACCAAACTGCATGAACTCTATGCAGCATTTAAATTTTGTTTTTTTTTAGTTGTTGATGGACCTTTATTTTTTTTTATTTGCTTATTTATATGTGGTGCAAGGAATCGAACCCCGACTTATGAGGACACGTGCGCTACCACTGAGCTACAACTCCAGCCTCAACCTGCAGCTTTTTATACACAAATTATATTTTAAACAAAGATTGGGGGGGGGGCTGGGGTTGGGGCTCAGTATGTGCGAGGCCCTGGGTTCAACCCTCAGCACCACATAAAAAATAAATAAATAAAATAAAGATGTTGTGTCCAACTACAGCTAAAAAAAATAAATATTAAAAAAAAAAAAAGAAGGCAACCATTAACTAAAAAAAAAAAAAAAAAGAGCTTGGGAGAATACATTTTAAAAGCAAGCCATGAATTAAGTAGAGCCACCCAGCCTGTCATCACTCTCCAACTGGATGACAGGAGGGCGGGTCTCCCGCTGTGATCTATTGATACTGTGACATCAGGAAACCATGGCTGGCTTTCATTAAAAAAGAATATTTTCTTTTTTGAATTAAAAAAAAACATGAATAAAAGAATGAGGTTGGGCACTCGAGTCCTTTAACTTGAGTGGGAGCGCAAGCTGGAGTTTGGAGCCATCTTTGCAGAAGAAACCGCTGAGGGACACTGCGCTGCGGGGCCACACCTGGAGTCCCAGCCAGGTGGGAGGCCGAGACGGGAGGATCGCAAGGTAGAGGCCAGCCTCGACAACTCACAGAAAATCCTGGGCAATTGCACAGGACCCCGGGGCGCGGGGCTCGTTAAAGGGGTGGGACCTTGGGGACTCCCAGGGGAGGCCGAGCGCCAGGCCCCGAGGAGCCACCTAGGAGGCGCGTGATGACGTGGCCCCGGCGGCGGGGACCCTGGGACCCCGGGGGGGGGGGGGGGGAGGGGACCCCGCCCGGCGGGAGCAGCGCGTGCGCTCTCACCTGCACGCCCAGGTGCGCCAGCCGGGCCTCCAGTTCCGGCTCCAGGGCCAGGACGAAAGAGGTGACCCGCGACGAGGAGCCGCCCGCGTGCGCCAGGACCAGCTCGGCCGTCACCTTGGCCAGGTGGCTGCTCAGGTCCACCGTGCGCAGCACTTCCTCGTTCACCAGCGGCTGGGCCTCCGGGGAGGCGCCGCCCGGAGCTGGGGCCCAGGCCCCGAGCCACAGGAGCAGAAGCAGGCAGGTGGCGGGCGCCTCCATGACCCGGACGGAGCTGAGCGCCAGGCCGCCGCCACCGCGCCCCGCCTCCAGGAGCCTCCCGCCACTACGCAGCTGCTGATTGGCTCCCGGCTGGCGCCACAAGATGGCGGCGCCCAGCTGGGAAGGACCCCGTCTCCCCGGCAACTGGGCGGAGCCCAGCTAGAAAGGCCCCCCCATCTCCACGGCAACCGGGCTGTCCTAAGGGCGCCTGACTGCAAACCTCCCCGTCTCCAGGGTAACCGGGCTGCCCCCCTAGGCGCCTGACTGGAAACCTCAGAATTCTGTCTGTGCTGCTTCTGGCACTTGCTTTGTTCCTGATCATCCCTTCACTTTATTCCTGCAACAACAGCCCTTGCTTAACTCCCTGCCCTCTGGCATTTTTGCTCCATGATATAATAAAATTTAGCTCAGACTAAATCAAACTTTGCTTGCTCCCAGGGGAAGCTAACATAGGTGAACCCAACCTGGGGATGTGGCTCAGACAGAGGTAGAGCACTTACCTGGCATAGGAAGCCCTGGGTTCCATCCTCAGCACAGATTTAAAGAAAAGAAAGAAAAAAAAAACTTATGCAGAAATAAAGATTGTCTTAAAATTGTCTCAAAGTATCTCCCCACAATGTTTGGAAATTACTAAGGGGTCAGGTGGGAATAGTAAGTGTACACTCACCAGAAGGATCCTGGCTGGCACCACCGTGATTCAAGGTTGACATCACTGCAGGCATCAGATATGGTGACGCTTTGTTCCTGATGATATGATTCATTCAGAGAAGGACATCAAGCCGGGCGTGGTGGTGCACACCTGTAATCTCACCAACTAGGGAGGCTGTGGCAGGAGGATCGCCAAGTTGGAGGCCAGCCTCAGCAACTGAGGGAGGCCCTGTTTGAAACTTAAAAAAAAAAAAAAATGTGGGGGTGGGGGGGATGTAGCTTAGTGATAAAATGACCCGTACCAAAGAGAGAGAGAAAGGGACATCACTTCTGATAAGCCATAACTGAGAGAGAGTCCACAAAATAAAAGAATTGATCTCTTTTCATTGTTATTCCTTGTACATTGTCTGAACACCCTTTTTTTTTATGAGAAAGAGGTATACAGCAACGGTTGTTTCAAGTCTGTATAACTCCTACTCTGCACATTAGTGTATCATTAAAACCCCACATACCCCCGCCTGTGATGGAAAGTTAGTGCTCACTGGCACTAAAACAAAATCAAATACTAAGCCCACCCATGGCCTATAGAAAAATGCCCACAACAATACTTCGTACCCCAAATGCATATTCTAATCTACTGTAATCAAAGCTCTTTGGGTAGCAAGTAACAGAAACCCAACTTAAATTAGGCATAGAAGTATGTAGTATCAACTGGTATTATAAAAATTGGAAAAAAAATGGATTAAACAAAGAGGAATGTTTCTTTATCATGCAAAATCGAAGGAACCTTCAACCTTTTTTTTAGAGTCTCGCTAAATTGCGGAGGATGGCCTCAAACTTGAGATCCTCCTGCCTCAGCCTCCCAAACTGCTGGAGGTATATGTATGCATGTCACCACACTCAGCTGGATGTGTTTTTGTGTTTTTGGTATCAAGAATTGAACCCAGGGTTCTGAACCACTGAGCCCCATCCCCAGCCCTTTTGATGTTTTATTTAGAGACAGGGTCTCGCTGAGTTGTTGAGGGCGTCACTAAGTTGCTGAGGCTGGATTTGAACTTGCAAACTTTCTGTCGGCTCCCCCCCTGGTACTTTCTAAGGCCCAGTTTCCTTCTTTCCACCCCCTTCTCTTGCCTCTCCCAGAGGCTTGGTTCACCACGGATCCCAAGGAGGCTGCCAGAATAATGATCAGTCCAATTCTTTTCAACCTCCAGAATCCAAATCAGAGAGACAATGTGTAGCACTTCAGCCCAAAATTGTCCTCCTCCAAAACCCACATTGCACCGTAACCTGAAAACCTATTCAATTCTGGCAGACTAGATATTGCTCTCTTGTGGATAAAGAGGGGCAAGTAGAAAGTCCTTTCTTGTATTTATTTCTTTATTTTTATTTATCTATTTTTAATGTGGTGCTGAGGATCGCACCCAGTGCCTCACACATGCTAATCCAGCGCTTTGCCACCAATCAACCCGGTGAAAGACTTCTTAACAAGTTTGGAACCCCAGCTCTGCATCTCGAGGCAAACTAAAAAGTTTCTTCTCAGCAAAAGAAACAATCTGTGAGGTGAATAGAGAGCCTACATCTTGGGAGTAAATCTTTACCCCTCACACATCAGATAGAGCACTAATCTCTAGGGTATATAAAGAGCTCAAAAAGTTAAACACCTAAATAAATAAATAAATAAATAAGCTAATCAACAAATGGGCCAAAGACCTGAACAGACACTTCTCAGAAGAGAATATTCAATCAATCAACAAATATTGAAAAAATGTTCATCATCTCCAGCAATTAGAGAAATGCAAATCAAAACTACTCTAAGATACCATCTCACTCCAGTCAGAATGGCAGCTGTTACAGAGAGAAACTACAATAAGTGTTGGCGAGGACGTGGGGGAAAAGGCACACTCATACACTGCTGGTGGGACTGCAAATTGGTGCAGCCAATATGGAAAGCAGTATGGAGATTCCTTGGAAATCTGGGGATGGAACCACCATTTGACCCAGCTATCCTTCTCTTTGGTCTAAACCCAAAGGACTTAAAAACAGCACACTACAGGGACACAGCCACTTCAGTGTTTATAGCAGCACAATTTACAATAGCTAAACTGTGGAGCCAACCCAGATGCCCTTCAGTGGATGCATGGATAAAAAAAATGTGGCATATCTACACAATGGAATATTACTCAGCACTAAAAGAGAATAAAATCATGGCATTTGCAGGTAAATGGATGACGTTGGAGACGGTAATGCTAAGTGGAGTTAGCCAATCTAAAAAAATAAAATGTGGAATGTTTTCTCTGATATAAGGTGACTGATCCATAATGGGGTAGGGAGGGGGAGCATGGGAGGAATAGAGGAACTCTAGATAAAGGCAGAGAGGTGGGAGGGGAAGGGAGGGGGCAGGGGGTTATTAATGATGGTGGAATGTGATGATCATTATTATCCAAAGTCCAGATAGGAAGACATGAATTGGTGTGAGCATACTTTATATACAGAGATATGAAAAACTGTGTTCTATATGTTTAATAAGAATTACAATGCACTGCATTTTTATGTATTTTTAAAATAAAATCATGAAAAAAGAAAAAAGAAGAAAAAAGGAAAAAAATAAAATAAAATCATGTATTTTATTTTATTATTTTTTGAAAGTCTGTTTTAGTTGTCAATGGACCTTTATTTTATTTATATTTATGTAGTGCTGAGGATGGAACCATGTCTCACAAAACGCTGTACCACCGAGCCCCAGCCCCTAAATTACGAATCTTAAAAATAAAGTTTATTCAAATTAAATATTATTTAAAAAAAAAAAAAATTTGGAAGCTCATCTATAGGCCCACTGGCCCCGCCCCCGGACAGGCCCCGCCCCGGCCCCACCCCCGATCAGGCCCCGCCCTCGGCCAGGCCCCGCCCCGGCCAGGCCCCGCCCTCGGCCAGGCTGCGCCCCTGCCCAATGCGCAAGTTCAGACCCCAAGCCCTGCAAAAAAAGTTTGGAAGCCCAGCCGCCCTCGGCCAGGCCCCGCCCTCGGCCAGGCCCCGCCCTCAGCCAGGCCTCGCCCTCGGCCAGGCTGCGCCCCTGCCCAATGCGCAAGTTCAGACCCCAAGAACTGCAAAAAAACAAGTTTGGAAGCCCAGCCCTGCATCTCTAGGCCCGCTAGCCCCGCCCCAGGCCCCGCCCGTGCCCGATGCGCATGCTCAGACCCTCCCCTGCCCACTGCGCAAGCTCAGACCCCGCCCCAGGCAACTAACCCAACCCCGCCCCTTGGACGGCGTTCACCGCCAACCCGGAAGCAGAAGCCCCACGGGGTCAAAGACAGAGCCATTGCGGCAGCACGGCCGCCAGAGAGCGCTGGAGTTGCTGCGTTGGCTCGTCCCTCCCTGGGGACGTCAGCAGGGGGCTCCGGAAGTGGCGGCGTTCGCCGTCCATCATGGCTGCCTCAGGTCGGGCTGCGCGAGACCCCGAGTGAGGGGGGGAGTCTTCGTTTCTTCGTTTCCGGGAAGCGCGGTGACCCGGGCGCGGCGCGGGAGTCGGGTCGCAGCGCGGCGCCGCGGCGTCTCCGGGCACTTCCCGGCGGGCGCGCCGCCCACGCGGCAAGATGGCGGCCGCCTGCGGCCGGGGAGGCGGCGCTCGGGGGCTCCGCCCGCGCTGCTGGGGCCGGGCCGGGCCGCGCCGCGGTGGGTTGGCCTTGGTGGCTCGTCGCGCCCCGTCGTGGGGCGTCTGGCGGCGTCCCCTCCCAGCTGCCCAGAGCCGCGGACAGGGGCCCTCTGTGGCCGCGGCCTGGCTCCCCGTTCTCCCTCCACGACACCAGGACGCGGGGGGCTTTCCCCGGCGACATCTGCGTCTCCCTGCGGGGACGTACCGATGGGGACGTGGGACGTGGAAGATGTGGCCCCAGGGGGAGGAACGAGGGGAGGGCAGTGCGCGGGTCCCCTCCTAGGGACAGGGCGGCCCGGGGAGGCCATCGCCATCAGGAGCTGACCACGGACCCCAGCCCCTCGGCCTGGCGCAGTCGGGAGCGCCAAGCGCCGTGCTCATTGCTGTCACCTCTCAGTGCCACCTAAACTCCCCCCTCGGGCCGGTGGCTCGTTTTTCCACCAGGAAAACGGGGTCCATCCGAGGCGTCCCTCGGTTCCCGAATAAAAGCTGTGCTGACCTGTGAGGGTTGTCCCTCGGCGGGTCCCTTGGTGCCCACGGGAACAGCTCCAAGGCTTACGAAGTGGAGGACAGTGTAGCGCAGGGAGCTGGGCACAGAAAATGCTGTCATTTATTTGTTCCTGGAGCTGGAACCCACGGGGGTTGACCACTGGGCCACCTCCCCAGGCCTCTGTTTTTTTTTTTTTTTTTTTTTTTTTTTTTTTTTTTGATTTTTGATAAATTGCTGAGGCTGGCCTCCAGCTTGGGATCCTCCTGCCTCAGCCTCCCAAGTCGCTGGGATTCGGGCATGCGCCATTGCGCCCTGATTGTTCATGTTATTAAACAGTAAGACCCACATAGGGCTGGGGCTCAGTGGTGGAGCACTTACCTAGCACGTGTGAGGCACTGGGCTCCATCCTCAGCGCCACATAAAGGCATCTGTGAGCTGTGTGTGTCGCATACTAAGAAGAGGAAAGGGGAATGGGAGGAAATGGTACCAGGGATTGAACTCGGGGGCACTCAACCCCTGAGCCCCATCCCCATCCCTAATTTGTATTTTACTTAGAGACAGCGGCTCCCTGAGTTGCTGAGGGCCTCGCCAATGCTGAGGCTGGCTTTGAACTCACAGATCCTCCTGCCTCAGCCTCCCCAGCTGTTTGGATTACAGACCTGTGCCACTGGACCCGGCTTTCTTCCAAAATATTTGAAAAGATGAAATTCAGTTTGCAAGGATAAAAGTTTCAAGGCCACTCCTATAGTACTTGCCGCAAAGAACTGCAAATTCCTAGCCTGGGCCCTCTTGGAAGCTAGATGGAGTTGTTTGTGGGAAGATAGAGGGTGGGCAAGAGATCGGGCCTTGAAAATATTCAAGACATTTGTTGATCAGAGGAATGCTTTTCTGCTAGAAGTGCACATATTCTCAGTGACTTTTTCAGTTGTATGTTAGGCTTTTACGGTTAGTATCATGGGAACAGTGGTAGCATTGAATTAAACAATTGAATTAGAGTTTGAGCCAAATCTTGGCCTTGGACTCATCCAGAAAGGTGTTTCCAATGCTTAAAAAAAAATCAAAGCAGAGCTGGGGTTGGGGTTCAGGGCTAGGGTGCTCACCCAGAAAGTGTGGGGCACCTGTTCCATCCTCAGCACCAAATAAAATATTGTGTCTACCTATAACTAAAAAATAAATATTTTTTAAAAACCAAACCAGTTTCAGCATTTATTTTATTTTATTTTTTGGTACTGGGGATTGAACTCAGGGACACTTAACCCCTGAGCCCCGTTCCCAGTCCCTTTTCTATTTTATTTAGAGACAGGGTCTTGCTGAGTGGCCAGGGCTTCACTAAGTTGCTAAAGCTGGCCTCCAACTTGCGATCCTCCTGCCTCAGCCTCCCAAGTTGCTGGGATAGCAAGTGAGTACCACCAAACCCAGCTCAACATTGGTTTTGAGTTGTGGATTTAAATAGGAAAGAAGTGTTCAACCTTGTTATGGTTTAGATAATGAAGTGTCCCCTCCAAACAAAAACGGTGGGCCCTTCTGCCATGATATTCTGCCTGACCTCGGGGCCCAGAGCTATGGAGTCAGCCATCTAGGGATTGAGACTTCTGAAATCCTGAGCCAAATAGACTTTTCCTCTCCTAGTTGTTTTTTGTTCAGATCTTTGGGTCACAGTAATGAAAAAGGTCACAATAGTCCTCCACAGTGAGTATGGTCAGCCACTGGCCCTGCTGAGTTTTCACACTAGTAAAATTAATTTTGACACTGGAGGAATTAATTTCATGTACCACTTTAAGTTTGTAGAGGCCATAAATATGACATACAGCTGACTTTGTGGGGTACACCTGTGATTCTGGCTGCTCAGGAGACTGAGGTAGCCCGATCACTAAGTTCAAGGCCAGCCTGGGGCACTTACCTACATCATGTCTCAAATAAGATTGAAAAAAAAAAATGAAATTCTACATCATGTACAACCAGAAGAATGAGAAGTGATACCCCATATATGGGAATAACTTTGGGGTTTATATTCTGTTCCTGGTGAGCAGGAACATCTGTATAATATGTCAAAATACATTCTACCGTCATGTATGATCAATAAGAATAAAAGCCAAGCCCGGTGGCAAACGCCTGTCATCCCAGCATGTCGGGAGGCTGAGGCAGGAGGATCACAAGTTGGAGGCCAGCCTCAGCAACTTCATGAAACCCTGGCTCAAAATTTTAGAAATTTTAAAAAGACCAGACTCAATCCGAATACTCCTGGGTTTACTCCCCAGAACCACTAGTATAAATAAATGCACAGGGTCCCACTATTGGGGCCTGTAGCTCCCCCTACCACTGAGCCACCACCCCAGCCCCCGGGCCACTGTTCTGATTCGCTCAGGCATCCTCATCCAGGTACTGGTTACCTCGAGAGGACCCTGTGGCACTTCCTCTATCACATCCATGTTTCAGACAGGACCAAGGCGGAGTCAAAATGACAAACTAGTTTCTGGCTCAGTCAGATCTTCTATTTATGACCCTGCCAGGAAGCCACCCTGAGCAACTTCCACTTAGACCTCATGGCCTTAGAACCACGTCACCTGGCCACTTCTCTCTGCAGGGAACTCTGGGGACATTGCTGTCCTGAGCAAATCAGGGTCCTGTTAGGAGAACAAGTCTGAGAACAGATAATGAGCAACAGCATCGCAGTAAAGCGTCATTAAGTAACAGTCACCAAGTCCTTTAACTGCTGGGTTTCCAAAAATTCTAGCATTTAGCTGGGTGCGGTGGCCCACGCCCATAATCCCAGCAGCAAGGGAGGCTGAGGCAGGAGGATCGCAAGGTGGAGGCCAGCCTCAGCCACTTAGCAAGGCCCTGAGCAACTCAGCGAGACCCTGTCTCTAAATAAAATATAAAAAGGGCTGGGGCTGGGGCTCAGGGGTTAAGCACCCCTGGGTTCAATCCCTGGGACCTAAAATAAATTAATTTTTTAAAAAAGATTATTGATGGTCTGGGGCTGGGGCTCAGTGGTAGGGCACTTGCCTGGCATGTGTGAGGCCCTGGGTTCAATGCTTAGCACCACTTAAAAATATATGAGTAAAATAAAGGCCCATCAACAACTTAAACAATATATTTTTTTAAATTTAATAGTTATTGTCAGCCTTTCTTTCTTTCTCACAGTCTAGGTTCTTCCTGGACTCTAGCAACAGAGACTGTGCATTTAACTTTTATTATTATTATTATTATTATTATTATTATTATTATTATTTTGTAGCAGGGATTTAACCAAGGGTGCTTATCCACTGAGCCATATCCATAGCCCTTTTTTAAAATATTTTATTTTGAGATAGAGTCTCACTAAGTAGCTCAGGGCCTCCCTGAGTTGCTTGAGGCTGGCCTCCAATTTGCGATCCTCCTGCCTCAGCCTCCCAAGTTCCTGGGCTCACAGGTGTGTGTCATCACAGGCGGCTGCATTTAACATTTTAAAGTATTTCCCTCTCATAGCTCTTCTGGGCCTAGGTGTGTGTGTGTGTGTGAAAATTGAAGTTCTTATTAAAATGAAAGAGGGAAGAATTTTGCTTCTCTGCTTTGTGTCTTAATCGTCTAATTCTTTTGTGTGTTTGCAACAACAAGCACCATGTTTTTCCATTCCTCTTTCTGGGACCAGACCTATATTGAGGTTAATACAAAAAGGAAGTCTTTTTTTTGAGGGCCAGCGGTCGACATTCCTTACAAGTCATAATGTAGTCCTTCTTGGCTCAAGCATGTTGGTTGCAAAGCTCAGAGTTAGGAAATAGACACAGTGCCACGACAGTGTCTCTCTCTCAAACATGAAAGTCCAAGCTTTCCCAATCACTCACCGTTTTTTTTTTTTTTTTTGGTACAGATCGCACTAAGTTGCTGAGGCCGGCCTCCACCTTGCAATCCTCCTGCCTCAGCCTCCCAAGCCACTGGGATTAGAGGCGTGCTCCACCACACCTGGCTTAATGGCTGTTTTGAGAAATCCTCACACACTCAAGTATCATCTGTTTTGTCACTTCACCTCTTAGAAGTGGTCGTCATTTAAATAGTTTTAAAATGGATGACCACCACACCCAATACCAGCCATTGAGGCGGGGAGCAGCCCTATTTTTGCTGTTCAGGAGCTCCATCCTGGGGCTCATGCATGCTTAACAAAGGTTCTACCACCGAGCAACATCTGCAGTCTCACAACCCTCAATTTTAAGAGTTTGACCTAGAAGTTGATTTTCCACTGAACATCCACATGTTCACATAGAAATTGAGGATCTTGGGGCTGGGGTGGTGGCTCAGTGGCAGAGCACTCGCCTAGCATGTGTGAGGCACTGGGTTTGATTCTCAGCACCACGTAGAAATAAATGAATAAAGTAAAGGTCCATCAACATCTAAAATTTTTTTTAAATGAATGAACAAAATTAAGTATCGTGTGCATCTACAACTAAAAAAGAAATTCTTTTTAAAAAATTGAAAGGTCTTGCTGGGTGCAGGGGCACACACCTGTAATTCCAGCAACTCAGGAGTCTGAGGCAGGAGGATTGCAAGTTGGAGGCCAGCCTCAGCAACTTAGCGATTAAAAAATAATAAGACCTGGGGGTGTGGCTCAGAGGTGAACACTCCTGAATTCAATCCCTAGTATCAGAAGCAAAAACAGTGGGTTGGGGTCATAGCTCACCTCATGTGGAAGATCCTGGGTTTGATCCTCAGCACCACATAAAAAAATAAATAAAAAGTGCTGTGTCCATCTGCAACTAAAAAAAACATTTTTAAAAAATTTTTGGGTGGTCTCTGGCCTGGGATATGAGTATATGCTTAGCATTTTGGAGACCCAGGGTTTTCTACCACCATAGGAAGAAAATTAAAGAATTACAATGAAAGAGGTGAAGAATTTGGCTTCTTTGCTTTTTTTGTCTAGTATCTTTTGGGGTGGGGATACCAGGGATTGAACTCAGGGTCACTCGACCCCTGAGCCCCATCTCCAGCCCTATTTTGTATTTTATTTAGAGACAGGGTCTCCCTGGGTTGCTTGGGGCCTCGCTAAGTGGCTGAGGCTGGCCTCCACCTTGCGATCCTCCTGCCTCAGCCTCCCGAGCCTCTGGGATAATGGGTGTGCACCACCAGGCCTGGGAAATTTTTTGTTTATTGTGACACAAGAAAGTGCTCAGAAGAAAACCAAAGCGGGGAAAAAGAGAATAGAGGTGAAGATGATCCTGTAGAGATTAGATGGTGAGCAGAGATGCGGCTGAGGTGGTGAGAGGTCAGGAAGCTACAGAGTGCCCCAGGCAGGGAGTGGGGAGATGAGTTCCCTTAGGTGAATGTGCCTGGCCCGTTTGAGGAACAGTGTGTCAGGATCAGGTTCCTGGAACTGGGTGAAATCAGAGAGTGAGTGTAAACGAGATCACGCAGAGCCCAGGAGGCAAGAGGAGGCTGGGGGCAGGTGTTGAGAGAGAGAGGCAGAGGGAGAGAGAGAGATTTATTGATTGATTGACTTTTGGTATCAGGGGTTAAATCCAGAAGCACTTCACCACTGAGCCCCATCCTCAGCCCTTTCTGGTATTTTATTTGGAGACACGGTCTCTCTGAGTTGCTGAGGCTGGCCTCCAACTTGCCATCCTCCTGCCTGAGCCTCCAGAGCTGTTTAGGATTACAGGTGGGCACCTCCACGTACCGGTTTTGTTTTTTATTTTGAGACAAGGTCTCACCAACTTGTATTAGGGCCTCGCTGAGTTGCTGAGAGTCACCTTGAACTTGTGATCCCCCTGCCTCAGCACCCACCCCAGTTGCTGGGGTGTGCACCTTGCACCCATGATTTTATGAATATGATTCCACAGAAGAAAAACAGACAAATAGGAGTTCATCAAAATGAAAGATGTGTGACCAGTGCCATATAATACACCTGACCTCCCAGCCTGAGGCCAGAGGATCCCAAGTTCAAGGTCAAGGGCTGGGGACTGAGCTCTGTGATACAGCACTTATCTAGCTGTGTCAGCCCCTCTGTTCAGTCCCCAGTTCTGCAACAACATCAGGGACAAAAGTCCAAGTTCAAGGACAGCACAGACCCTCTCTCAAAATAAACAGGATGCAGGATGTGGTGGAGCATACCTGTCATTCCCAGTGGCTGGGGAGGCTGAGGCAGGAGGATGGTGAATTGGAGACCAGCCTCAACCAAAGTGAGGCCCTGAGCAACTCAGCGAGACCTGTCTCTAAATAAAATACAAAACAGGGCTGGGGACAGGGCTCAGGGGTTAAGCGCCCTGAGTTCAATCCCCAGTAGGGAAAATAAAAAATTTAAAGACTTTTGGGCATCAAAGTAAACTCTCAAGAGACTAAAAAGGCAACTGTTTGATTAAAATTCATAGGAGGTTGTTAATTTGGATCGAGCTCTTACAGAGAGCCCCGTGGACCAGCCCTAAATGGAGTTACTCATGCTAAGTGTCTGTCACTAAACGAAAACCCAAACTGTTCACTTATGAACCACAACAGTCCAAGAAGTCCAGAAAGAGTGACCGCCGAACCCCCAAACAGTCCAGTTTTCTGAAAAACTAACTTGACACCCACCTGATAGGATGCGACCAACCTCAGCTGACAAAATAAGGAAATTCTCTCTGTTTTGACCCTCCAAGGACAGTAACCAGAAGTAACCAAAGTCAACCAATCTCCTTTTTTTGTGGCACTTGGGATTCAACCCCGGGGGTGCTCTGTCTGTAAGCTACATCTCCAGCCCTGTTGTTTACTTTTGTTTTTCATTTTGAGAAAGGGTCTCACTATGTGGCGGAGGCTGGCCTCCACCTTGCAATCCTCCTGTCTCAGCCTCCCAGTGGCTGGGATTACGAGTGTGCGCCATTGCACCCAATTCCCCTTTAATCCAGCACACAAAATGGGAGGAAATGTTGCAAATCACATGTCTAATCAGGAGATTCATATCTGGAACATGTAAGGAGCTCCTAAGACTCAACAACAAGAAAATCTAATTAAAATGGGCAAGAATTGCACAGCAATGTAAGTAGACTCAATGCCTGTGTGGGACGGAATGAGAAAACAGTCACTCAGCAGCCACTTTGAACCCCAGAGGTAAGCGGGTCATTTCTCTGGACACCAATCAATTTGGCACATTCTCTAGCAGGTGTCCTCTAACTCAATTCTCAATTCAGTTCTCTCTCTCTCTCTCTCTCTCTCTCTCTCTCTCTCTCTGTCTCTCTATCTCTGTATCTCTGGTACTGGGGATTGACCCTACTTTACCACTCAGCTACCTCTCTATCCTCTTTTAAGTTTTATTTGGAGACAGGGTCTCACTAAGTTGCCAAGGCTGGCCTCCAACTTGCAATCCTCCTGCCTCAGCCTCCCGAGCCGCTGGGATGACAGGCGTAGGCCACCGTCCCCCGACTGTGAAGAGGAGGTTAGAGGCATAGCTCAGTGGTAGAGCACTCCTAGATTCAGTCCCCAAATGACAAATTCCCAGTGACTAGGAAAGCAGAGACAGAAGGACCCCAAGTTCAAGGACGGCCTGGGACCCTTAGGGAGACCCTTTCTCAAAATATAAAAGAATAAAAGGGGCTGGGGCTCATTGGCCAGGCACCCCTGGGTTCCATCCCTGGTCCCAAGACATCCATCCAACCAGAAAACAGGAGTTGCTTAGTGGGCGTCAGGGTGGTGGGCGGTGGCCACCCCAGAAGACCCCCTCTTGCCTGCTACTTGGCCTCAGACCACCCCCAAGCCATGGGCCAGGACAGTGTGCGCATCTCTGTCCCAACAGGACAGCGGTGGTCACTAGATGCTCAGGAAGGGACATTTGGACGTTGAGGGCTAAGTTCCCTTTGCTGATTTACCCACCTCTGGCCCTTGGGTGCGGGCCCACAAGAGCCGCTGACTTTTTTACATATGTGTGTATTTTTTTTAAGTTGTTGATGGACCTTTATTTTATTTTATAAAATATATTTTTAGTCGTTAATGGACTTTTCTTTCTTCATATGCGGTGCTGAGAATTGAACCCGGGGCCTCCCACATGCTACGCAAGGCTCAACCACTGAGCCCCAGCCACTGACGCCTGAGAAGGAACCGATCTCTTGTCCTCCTGGGGTTCACTCAGACACTAGGCAAGGAAATGCCACAGAGCAGACAGGCCTCTCTCTCCTCTTGCCCTGGAACCCGACGGTGGAGGCTCCATCCAGCCCACAGCCCAGAGATGGCGTCCAGATGGCTCACGCCTGTCATCCCAGCAGCTCCGGAGGCTGAGGCAGGAGGATCGCAAGGTGGAGGCCAGCCCGGAAGACCCCGGAAGATCTGAGATCTCTCTGCACAAGACCAGCCCCATCAAAGGGGAACCAGGACCCGGTGGACAACCCTAACCACCAAGAGGAAGTGGACTGAGAGGGTTTGTCACTTCTTCAAAGATATCCTGTTTTTTTTTTTATTCTTTTTTTTTTTTTTTTTGATACCAGGGTTTGAACCCAGGGGCCCTCGACCCCTGAGCCCCGTCCCCAGCCCTTTTTCTATTTTATTTAGAGACAGGGTCTCGCTGAGTTGCTGAGGACCTTGCTAAGTGGTGAGGCTGGCCTCCACCTTGCGATCCTCCTGCCTCAGCCTCCAGAGCCACTGGGATTACTGGGGTGCACCACCGTGCCTGGCTGTGTTAGGTATCTGAAGTCATGTAGAGGTGTTTTAAGGAACATGAGGAGAATGTGTGTAGGTTAGAGGCAAAGACTAGGCCTTTTTTATTTTAATATTTTTTATTTGTTCCTTATAGCTCTCCGTGACAGCAGCAAGCATCCTGCCATGTCTCACCTACACCGGGTGTGACGTCCCACTCCTGTGGCTGGACCTGCTGTGGGGTGTCCCTGGTCGTGGGTTCCTATGTGAACGTGGGAAAGTGACGTCCATTCACTCCCCTGTCTCTCCCAGTCCTACCCCTCCCTTCCCTCCACTCCCCTGCGTCTCATCCAGTGAACTGCTGTCCTCCCTCCTCTGCACATTGTGGGTCAGCATCTGCATGTCAGAGAGAACATTTGGCCTTTGGTGTTTGGGGATTGTATGCCATTTTTTTTAAGGGAATTGAACATCTGTAGATTTGGGTATCCTCAGGGGTCAGCCGGCACCAGACACTTGGAGACAACTAATCGCATTGAGGAAGGCGGACAGGTTTCCAGATGTGGAAAGAATCTAAGTTGCTTCTTTGCCATTTTGGTTGAGTTAGAATAAGCATGTTGCTGTCTTTCGAAACAGGAAGTCCTAGGCTATTCCTATTTCAGCCCCTGATCCTATCCACCTTGGGAGCTCAAGAAAAGACTTCCTAGAGCCAGGCCCGGTGGTGCATGCCTACCATCCCAGCGGCTCGGGAGGCTGAGGCAGGAGGATCGCAAGGTGGAGGCCAGCCTCAGCCACTTAGCGAGGCCCTGAGCCACTCAGCGAGACCCTGTCTCTAAATAAAATAGAAAAAGGGCTGGGGACGAGGCTCAGTGGGTAAGCGACCCTGTGGTTCCATCCCTGGTACTCCTGCAAAAAATGTCCCCAGAACAAAATAGAATGGGCCACTAGGGGAGCTGCATCCTCTCCCATAGTCAGGAACTTCGGAAGCCAGAGGCTGAAAGTGACTGATACCAAGATTCGGACATCTTTTTTTTTGTTGTTGTTTTTTGGCAAGACTGGTACAGGAGATTGAACCCGGGGTTCAATATATATATGGAGCATATATATGTATTCAAACATATATATATATATATATAGATTTATATTTATATATACATGCAGTAGGAGCCAACTCAGTTATCCTGCAAACCTGAACTATTAATAGATTTTTAAAAACCTGATGCACAAGTATTTTGAACACCTTCATGAAATTATGAAATGATACGGGAAGGACTATTATCTTACAAGTTTAATCTTGTTTGAAAAGAGCATGAAAATCATCCACGCGGAGCCTCTTTTGTGAATGTGAGTCAGAGGCCGATGTTCTTTTAGGATCCCTGTAAGAGGTGCTAACCTCAGCCCGAGAGCAGGCACTTACTATATAAAGGGATTAATGATCTGGGAAGTCATGCATATTTTATATTCCGTCTCAACTGTCCTCTGGGCATGTGGCCTGCTCCCAGCTCTAAAGGAGCCCCAGCAAGACCTAGAAAGTTCATTATCCAGCGGGGCACAGTGGCGCATGCCTATCATCCCAGTGGCTGTGGAGGCTGAGGCAGGAGGATCGCAAGGTGGAGGCCAGCCTCCACCATTTAGCAAGTCTCTAAGCCACTCAGCGAGACCCTGTCTCTAAATAAAATACAAAAAGGCTGGGGACGGGGCTCAGGGGTGAAGTGCCCCTGGGTTCAATTCCTGGTAGCAAAAAGAAAGAAAGGTCCTTACACATCTAGGTTCATCCGGGTGAGACACTGGAAATAATTTAACAGTAATTCCACATGGTGGAGGTCAAAGTCATGATTCATTCATTCAAAGGAAAAGAGCAGTCATTAAAATAATATAATTACGTGTCGATGTACAATAAGCTTTGAAGTGATACTAAATTAGAAAAACTGTCATGTGGCATGCAGGTTAGGAATGCAGCCAGGTCAAGAGACACGTACGTAAAAAGAATGAAAAGTTCTGGTCACCTGCTAGGTGCCGGGCCTTCTGTTGAGTCATATAAATGCATCATTAAATAAAATATCATTTAAAAATATATTTTTTAAATTTTGTTATGGAGGATTGAACCCAGGGGCACATAACCACAGAGCCACATCCCCAGCCCTTTTAATTTTTTTTTTTCTTTTGAGACAGAGTCTCCCCGATTTGCTTAAGGCCTTGCTAAGTGGCTGAGGCTGGCCTCCAATTTGCGATCCTCCTGCCTCAGCCTCCCGAGCTGCTGGGATGACAGGCGTGCCCCACCGTCCCTGGCTCTTAATACGTAATCTAGATGTGTTCTCTGTCCCTCGGATTTCTCCGGGAAGCCCCCCCAGTAGCTGTGGAAGTTGGGTCTGTTGGTAGCAGGTGGGAGGAATATTCCAGTATCTAGGGTGTAAACATGTCCACGAGGCTGATTTCAAGCTGCTAATTAAATCTCATTGAACTCAGAGTTGGGAGGAGATGGACAAGTAGCTCTCAGATTTCATGTGAGCTGGTCAGAACACATTTCTAGAACCTTCCACCACCTACTGTCTTGACATTCCAGAGGCGCTTGTTAAATAAACAATGATTGGTTCATAGGACGGGATGCTAATCAGTCATGGGAAGATCATACAGTAACTTAATTTTTTTTCTCCTCCTCCCCACTTTAGGATCTCCCTGAGTCGCCCAGGCTGGCCTAGGACTTGTGACCCTCCTGTGTCAGTCTCAGAGCTGAAATTGCAGGCGTTGCCCACCAGGCTTGGCTTAGGGTTCTACATAAGAACAACTATTTGAAAGAGTTCAGAGCTTCCTTTCAAGTTTAAAAAGCCATGTGGTAAGGAAGGTCATTGAAAAGGGCAGAATAAAGATTCCAGAAATTACCTTCTCTGTAACATCAACAAACACTTGGCAAAAATGATCAGCATCCACATTTGGAGAGCTGTGGAAATCAGTCCAAGGCTTGGAACCTGGAAGACAAGAACGAGATTTGTGATATCTTAACATACCTTACGCCCCTGCCCCTGTTCTTGAGGTCTGTAACAGCCTTTAAAAATGATAGCTAGAGCTGGGCACAGTGGCACGCACCTGTAACCCTGCAGCAGCTTGGGAGGCTGAGGCAGGAGGATCGAAAGTGGAGGCCAGCCTCAGCCACTTAGCCGGGCCCTAAGCAACTCAGCGAGACCCCGTCTATACGGAGCTGGAGAGATTTCAGACTTGTTCCCAAGTCACAGAACAGTCATTTTCTGACCTGTGTAGAGGCCCACAGGAAGACCTTGGTTGCGAGGCTGCCTCTCCGCCTCCGTGGCCCATCCTGGCCCTCATCCTATGTGAACACGCCTCTCCAAATTTGTTTTCGTTTGGGGAGTTTTTTTTTTTTTTTGATACCAGGGACTGAGCCCCATCCCCAGTGTTTTATTTATTTATTTTTTATTTAGAGACAGGGTCTCACTGAGTTGCTTAGGGTCTTGCTAAGTCACTGAGGCTGGCCTCTAACTTGCGATCCTCCTGCCTCAGCCTCCTGAGCTGCTGGGATGACAGGTGTGTGCCACTGTGCTCAGCCCTAGAGAACATTACAAAAAAAAAAAATTCAAACAAGTGTTTTTAAATTTTTGACCCCTTAATGACCCATTCATCAAACAATAGACAATAAATAAATAAAAAGGAAAAGGTTCTAGAATGATCCCTGAGGGACATTGGAAGCCCTGACAGAGTCTCAGGAACCCAGGAGGCCGAGGGCATCGTGGGTCACGGGGCCTGCGCATGCTCAGAAAAAGATCCAGAGGTCCTCAGTTGACCTCTGCTGAGTTTAAAGCAGAGCATAAGTAGGAAGTCGGGCGAAGGTGGCGCTGCGGACTGTCCTCCTGCCAACTGAGACGTGTCCCAACACACACTCGGCCCCGTGGTCGGGAGTGAGGGGGTGATGAGCTCCAGGTGTTTAAAACTGCACCCCAACACACAGCGCCTTGGCAACGGGGTACTTTGAACTGAAGGACGATTTCAAAGATCCTCAGAGGCCAAATCTCTTCTGGGCCTTTTGTGCTCCCTCCCGCCGCCTCTCCTGCTCCAACGCAGGTCATAAAGATTCGAATTCCTCTTCTGGATGTGGATCATAGAAACTAGAAGCTGTCTTCCTCAAAGTCAGCCATAAAATCTGAATTTATTGCTGCACCATTGTTTGGCTTTCTGGGTAAGAGCCGGCCCTGGAGAGAGTCTCTGACCTACCTTATCTGACAGCAGGTCAGAAGACCCTCCTTCCAGAAGGGTCCTGCCCCATAGCCCGGAGGCTGAGGGAGGAGGATCATAAGGTGGATCCAGGGAGGCCAGGAAAATCCAATAGCACTTACTGAGATCCCGCTCTCTGTCTGTCTGTGACCCTTGGATCATATTCTTTGTGTCCAATAATATCTGCACATGGCTGTCCATCCTTTATGGGATTTAAGCATAAAAATAGACAGTTTCAGGCTGGGGCTGGGGCTCAGTGGTAGAGCATTTGCCTAGCATGTGTGAGGCCCTGGGTTCCAATCTCAGCACCACATAGAAATAAATAAAATAAAGGTCCATTGACAACTAAAAAACATGTATTAAAAAATAGTTTCACTGGGCAGAGGGGTGCATGCATGGAATCCCAGTGAGTAGAGAGGCTGAGGCAGGAGGATCGCAAGGTGGAGGCCAGCCTCAGCCACTTAGTGAGGCCCTAAGCAACTCAGTGAGACCCTGTCTCTAAATAAAATAGAAAAAAGGGCTGGGGACGGGGCTCAGGGGTCGAGTGACCCTGGGTTCAGTCCCTGGTACAAAAAAAAAAAAAAATTTAAAAAGCATACATAAGGAAAACCCATAAATAATATATGCCACCGATTACTGATTATCTGTAAATTGTGTGATTATTGGTTATCATATATAAATTCCTGATTTTTCCAAAATGTTCAATAATGAACATATTTTTCCCCAAATTCTTTTTTGATGGTAGAGTGCATCCTGCCATATCCCACCTGCATTCCTGTGGCTGGACCTGCTGTGGGGTGTCCCTGGTCGTGGGATCCTAAGAGAACATGGGAAAGTGACGTCCATTCACTCCCCTGTCTCTCCCAGTCCCCTCCCCTCCCTTCCCTTCACTCCCCTGCGTCTCATCCAATGAACTGCTGTTCCCACCCTCCACCCCTTATTGTCAGCGTCCCCATATCAAAGAGGACATACAGCCTTTGAGTTTTGGGGGACTGGCTTATTCCACTCAGCATGATCGTCTCCAGCTCCGTGCATTTACCAGCAAATGCCATCATTTCATCCTTTTTGATGGCTGGGTAATATTCCACTGTGTATATGAACCACAGTTTCTTTATCCGTCCACCTGCTGAGGGGCACCTAGGCTGGTTCCATAGCTTAGCTATTGTGAATTGAGCTTCTATAAACACTGATGTGGCTGTGTCCCTGTCGTGTGCTGATTTTAAGTCCTTTGGGTATAAACCGAGGAGTGGGACACCTGGATCCCAGGGTGGTTCCATTCCCAGTTTTCTGAGGCATCTCCACCCTGCTCTCCAGAGTGGCTGCACCAACCTGCAGTTCCCCAGCCATGGACCTATTAATAGTGAATGTTTTTGACATGATGAGGGAGAATGTGGAAAGTGATATTAATATTTTAGACGTTTAGATACTATTGAGTAACATAACAACTGCATTTAATATGACAATAGGTGAAAAACCAGTATAAAAATTGTATGTAGGCCATTATTGTCATTTCATAAAAATTCCACCTGCAGGACTGGGGCTGTGGCTCAGTGGTAGAGAGTTTGTCTAGCATGTGTGAGGCCCTGGGTTCAATCCTCAGCACCACTTAAAAATAAATAAATAAAATAAAAGTATTGTATCCATCTCCAACTAAGAAATAAATATTTTTAAGAAACTGTATCATACACAGACAAAAGTATTTCCATCCTCATGGGGTGGTACAACCTGATACAGTTCCAACTAAATATATATAAGAATATATTCATGTAATTCTGGCCAATATTCTATCAGGATTTTTCCCCCCTTGGGTACCAGGGATTGAACCCAGGGGCACTCAACCCCTGAGCCCCGTCCCCAGCCCTTTTAAGATTTTATTTAGAGACAGGGTCTCGCTGAGTTGCTCAGGGCCTCGCTTTTGTTGAGGCTGGCCTCCAACTTGCGATCCTCCTGCCTCAGCCTCCTGAGCCAGGCGTGTGCCAATGTGCCCAGCTAGCAGGATTTTGTGTGTGTGTGTGTGTGTGTGTGTGTGTGGAAACTGACAACTTTATGTTTCAGTTTCTAGTGGAGGCCACCCATAGCTAAGGGGACCTGGGAAGGAAGGAGAAAATTAGGGGATCGCCTCCGCAGATATCAGGACAGTTCGGCCAGGACTCTGAGTACAGTGTGGGATTGGCAGAGGGACAGGTAAACAGATGAATGGACCAGGACCGAATCTAGAAATAGAAAGAAACAGTCATGTGATTTACGACCAAGGTGACACCAGAAGGCGGTTGAAATGGTGGCCCTTTTAATAGTTGACACAGGACCACGGCTGCTTTTTGGCCTTGCTCGCTGGCCCTGACATCCTCTGTAGGGCCTGCAGGTGACACAGGGCACAGGGGAAATAGTCCCAAAATCGGGGGGTGGTCCTTCAATCTCAGAGTCACAGGCAGGGGCTTTGGCTAGGTAAATCACAGCAAACCCACTCATGGTCCATCAAGAAAGAGCCAGGGGAAGGCTTCCACCTACACTGCAGAAATCATTGCTAGATGGAAGCAACTCTGGTCCCCTTGATGTTCACTAATGTCAAAAACAAAATTGAGCATGGTGACACACACGTGTAATCCCAGCAGCTCAGGAGGCTGAGACAGGAGGATCATAAGTTGGAGGCCAGCCTCAGCAATTGAGTAAGGCCCTAAGCAACTCAGTAAGTCCCTAATAGGGACAGGCTTCCAGAGCAAATTCAGGGTGCCCAGTTAAATTTGAATTTCAGATAAATGCAAAGAATATTTTAGCACAGCATTTTTATTTGGTAATTCGGACACCGCTGGTCCCACAAGGCCACGCAGGACAGTCTTCTGGGGAGAAGAGAAACAGAGACTACTTCTCAGCCCCCGTCTGCAAATCCTGAGACTCATTGGTGAGAGTTTTTCCACAGGAGTTGCATTAGCTTCCAGGATAACAAATGACCCGAGATAACCAACTTATAAAGAAAAAAGGTTTATTTTGGTTCCTAGGTTTTTGGAAGCTCCAGTCCATGATAAGTTGAGCAGGTGGCTTCTGGCCTCATGGTGGGAGTTCATCATGGTGGAGCAGGAAACGGCTCATGACCAGGGAGAAAATGAGAGGGAAAGACTGGGGACAGCACCAAAGACCTAAAGACCTCCCGCTAAGCCCCGCCCCTTAAAGGCTCCACAGCCTCCCAATAGGGCCACTCTGAAGACCAAACCTTTAACCCATGGGCTTTGGGCGAACATGAAAATTCAAACTCTAGCAGAAATGTCCCATCCTCCACATTTTTAGCGTGTATCACCAGGGTCTTCTGTGAGTCCAGTCGGCTAGGTCCTGGGCACTGATCCTACCACAGCTTCTGCTAAGGCCAGTTCCTGGGTGCGGCCATGATTTTCCATTAAGCATGGGGTAAAGCCCTGAACATTGGGGCGGGGACCAAGAGGGAAAGGGTAGAGAGCAGGTGGCCTCCACCATAGCTCCATAGAGGTGTCCAGAATCTCATCACTAAGACAAGTCCGTCTCCAGCTGTTTTATTTTATTTTTACTTTGGCTTCTGCTGCCAACTCAATGTTGATGTCCCTCCACTCCTTCCAAAAGATATATGAGGAGCCAGATGTTGGGCACACGCCTGTCATCCCAGCATCTCGGGAGGCCAGGGCCGCATGCATGCCAGGCAAGTGCCCATCTACTTTTATTTTATTTTTTAATCTTTTTGTTATCTGGGATGGAACCCAGGAGCACTTAACCAGGGAGCCCCATCCCCAGCCCTTTTTATATTTTATTTAGAGACAGGGTCTCACTGAGTAGCTTAGGGCCTCACTAAATGGCTGAGGCTGGCCTCCACCTTGCAATCCTCCTGCCTCAGCCTCCTGAGCTGCTAGGATTACAGGACAGCGCCACTGTCCCCAGCCAAAATTCTCTAAATTGCCTTTTTTTTTTGTTTGTTTCTTCCACCTTCTGGTGGATGTCAGCATCCTCTAGCTTGTTCTCACACTAATCTTAAATTCCACCTCACATGGATTTCTCTATGGGACTCCACTGTGCCTCTTATGAGAATACTTGTTATTGGTTGTAGATTTCACTTAAATCATCCACGATGATGTCATCTTGAGATCTTTACATCTTCAAAGACCCTGTTTGCCAATCAGATCATTTATATAGGTTCTGGGACCATATATATATATATATATATATATATATATATATATATTTGTTGTACATGGACACGATATCTTTCTTTTATTTATTTATTTTTATGTGGTGCTGAGGATCGAACCCAGGGCCTCACACTTGCTAGGCAACCGCTCTACCGCTGAGCCAGAATCCCAGACCTGGAATATATTATCTTGGAGGTCATTATAGGAGTTCAGAATGATTTACAGATTTCGGGACAGAACAACCAAAAGAATGGAGTTTCAGTGTTCAAAAAACAGGAAAAGATTATGAGAAGAGCCTGTTGCTGAAGGTGCCTGGCGTGGTGACGCACGCCTGTCATCCCAGCGGCTCCGGAGGCTGAGGCAGGAGGATCGCAAGGTGGAGGCCAGCCTCATCAACTTAGCGTGGCTCTGAGCAGCTCAGTGAGACCCTGTCTCTAAATAAAATAGAAAAAAGGGCTGGGGCCCCGGCTCAGGGGTGAGTGCCCCTGAGTTCAACCCCAGTACCTAAAAAAGTATAAAATAAAAAATTAAAAATAAATAATCCAGATGTGGCTGGTGCTGGGAAGGTGCTTCATACTTTTATGAGCTTGACCAAGATTTTCCTGGGCTATGTCTAACCCATCTCTGGGCCTCTATTGCCAGCTACACACGGTGCAGACATTTTTCACTCGGCTACAAAGAGCACACCCAGGCACCCGACAGGCAGGGGGTTCCCATTCCCGCCTTCCCTTTAATGTGGGAGCTGGGTCCTTCTTGTGAGTTCCTTATTTGTGAAATGGTGATGATCATGTTCTGTAGGGGGTTAAAGTCAGGCTAAAAGGCGCCGATCCAAGCTTATAGTATAGGTGCACCATAAAGATGACGGCTCTTCTTGTCGCTTCTGCAAATCTCTCAAATCATTTGTGCGCTCTAGAGATTTCTCCTTGGTAAAGTCCTTTCCTGCAGCAAGCTTTTGAATTCCTCCGTACAGCAAGCTTTGATGATGCCTGCAAACCTCAGGACACTCGATTGGCTGATGGGTTCCTTTCCGATAGGGACACTACTGCTAAGGGCCGGTTGACCCTCGCAATTGTCGCTCTGGCATTCTTTATTGTGGAGGAACGTGGGGATGGAGGGCTGAGGAATCGGTCTGCGGGTCCAACATGGCGCCGCCCGGCTCCTGGTACGGCTCTCCAAGATGGCGGCGCCCGAGAAGGGGGCAGACATGTTTGTACCACGTGACCCCGGCCCAGCCCCTACGCGGCCGGAACGTGACGCCAGGTGGAGGCGGGGCTCTTCCCACGCACCCCCGGCGTCAAGCGTCTCGTGACAGGTACTTCCTCTCGGGGCGGCGGCGGTGGCGGAAGTGGGAGCGGGGCCGGAGTCTTGGCCATAAAGCCAGAGGCGGCGGCAGCGGCGGCGTTGGCGGCTGAGCGACAGCGCAGAGGAGTCCCCAGGAGCCGGGCTTTGGACTTCTCCTCCCCTCTGTCCTCCGTCGCGTCTCCTCCTCGGCGGGAGCCCTCCTCGGCGACGCGCCCCGGCCCCCGGAGCCCCCAGCGCAGCGGCCGCGGTAAGCAGCGGCCCGGCCTGGCCCGAGGCCCGGCCCCCTCCCCCGCCGCGGCCTCCGGGTCGCCCGCGCCTCACGGCCTCCGCCCCGGACGGGCCCCGCGGGGGATCCTCGGCGTCGCTTTCGCCCCGGCGTCAGGCCCGGGCCGCACCCGGCCGCGGAGGGGTCAGAGGTCGCCGGGCGTGACCTCGGCCCCGGGGGTGCGGGTCGCCGGCTGCAGGTCGACGGGTGGCATCGCGCTGGGGGGCCCCGCCGAGGGCCTTCCCGACGGGCGGCGGCGCTGCGCCGCGGCGGGACCCGCGCGAGGGCCTGGGAGAGGCGGCGGCGACCCCGCCCGCCGCCGGCCCGGGCCGCCCTGGGGACGGGCGCCGTGTCCCCCTCCGCCGTCTAGGGGCCCCGTCGGTGGTGGAGGCTCCCCGGGGGGCCCGACCGAGTCCGAGCCGTGAGTCGGGTCACGTGGCGCGGGGCTGGCCGCGGACACTGGTGTCCATGTGAGACGGCTCGGGCTCCGGGAGACAGGGAGCTTTTTGTCACCAGCAGCACGTCGCGGTAGATCCTGCAGGAAGTTTTGCAAAGTTCCTGGGGGACGGGCGGAGGGAGTTGGTGCCCGGCCGTGGAGCTGCGATGCCTTCCGACGTTTTGGGGACCTCAGGCGGGCCACCTAGCGATCCTTGCAGTGGCAGCGCTGAGACCGATCGTCGCAGCAGAGATTTGGGCGTTCGCGGTGCGCTTGGCAGCCAAGTCTGTTGGTGATGTGCGGAACAGAGAGGTTAAGTCACTTGCCCAAGGTCACACAGCGCCCAAGTCCTAGAGCAGAGATTCAAGCCCAGGTAGCAGACTGGGCCCAGCCTGCGGGTTGTGTGGCTTTCAAGTGCCCCTAAGGCTTGAGGTTTAGTTTTTGCCACCTGGTACCTGGCCTCCGCCACCTTCCTTGCCCTTTCTTAGTGATGTCGTCTAAGAGCCTCTCTGCTGGCCATACGTTGAAAGCCCTGTCTCTTTTTGCAGTTGCGACTTGTGATGCACATTTGTGGGGTGTGTGATCCCCAAACTTGAAGCTCTTGAATTCTGGCAGGGTACTTCATGGGTCAGAAGTGTTCCCTACCTTAGTCTTCAGCTGGATCTGCAAATACGGAAACCTTGCTCTCACCCCTAATTCCTGGCTGTCCAACTAGTTGGTTCTTCCCATTGGAAATACTGCCTCTGTGGATTCTGAAAGAACAAACGCTTGTCTCCTCCTTGTGACTTCCACAGCTGATTAGCCGCATGACTTCTCATCTATGGTTTAATAAAGTCTCCTGGGAGTGTGTTTCTGTCTTCAAACTTGGGAGGATTTGTTCAGATTTGAGTCTAAGAACTGGAAAGTAGTTATGGTTTGTTTTTTTTTGAGGGGATGGGGGGACTGGGGATTGAACCCAAGGGTGCTTAACCACAGAGCCACATCTCCAACCCTATTTTGCATTTTATTTACAGACAGGGTCTCACTGAGTTGCTTAGAGCCTTGCTAAGTGGTTGAGGCTGGCCTCCACCTTGCGATCCTCCTGCCTCAGCCTCCTGGTCCACAGGGATGACAGGTGTGCGCCACCACACCCAGCCTGGAAAGTAGTTATAAATACTTCAGTTGAAGATACTGTGCACCCTAAAGCTTGGTGTCCATGACCCTGTTGTGTTCTCTGTCCGTTTTTATTGTTTTATTTACTTTGCTACCCAGACTGACCACATTTAAGTGACTAATACATGCTGGAGGCTTGTATCACGTTTGAGTACCGAGGAGAGTAACGATGAGCACTTTTTCATTCATTCATGAAATGTTTTGAGTATCTGCCACGTATGTATTGGGCGTTGCTGGAGATTGACTCAGGGACCAGAGGTGGTGCCTGTCCTCAAGGAATTGTAAAATGGTGAGCGATCCCAGCCCTGGACTCCGGTGGAATGAGTTGGCAGGAGAACTTGAGGCATGATCTGGGGTACTAGGGATTGAACTGTAGGGCACTCGACCCCTGAGCCATTTCCCTAGCCCTCTTTTCTATTTTATTTAGAGACAGGGTCTCACTGAGTCGTTTAGGGCCTCACTGAGTTGCTGAGGCTGGCCTCCACCTTGCGATCCTCCTGCCTCAGCCTCCTGAGCTACTGAGAGAACTTGAGGCTTTTGGAAAGAGGAATCATTTCTCATCTCTGCAAGTGAATTGTGTCATCCAGACAGTCTGGAGTTCTGGCGACCTGTATCTACCCGGTTGGCTCTTGAAAGAGTGTGGAAAGTAGCACTGCGCTACTTTCTAATTGATCCCATCTTTTGAAGAATCACCTTCAGCAGGATATGTGTTTGTCTTTCTGCCCTGGTGGCAATTTTGGTTCACCGGAGAGGGAGACCACGTCCCTGTCATTACATCGCACTGCAGTGGCTTTGAACAGAGGCACATTTGGCTTGCTGGATATTTTTTTTTTCTAAAGCTGACAAGAAAGCATAGTGTGGCCTCAGTCGTAGGATCAGCACCATTAGATGACCGTCCTCGCCACCCTGTCTGCATGACATTTATGATCCAGCGCATGAGCAAACAGACAGGACCCTGGGATGCAGAAGGCATCTAAAAATAGTTTTATTAGTGTGTCCTTGCAGGTAATTGTTGGCAACCACTTGGGGCAATAGTTTTCTTTTTTCTTTCTTAATTGCCCCTCTACTCCCCTTTTTTGGACCAACTGTGATTTTATTTTATTTATTTACTTATTTATTTTTGGTCCCAGGGATTGACCCCAGGGGCACTCCACCCCTGAGCCCCGTCCCCAGCCCTTTTTATATCTTATTTAGAGATAGGGTCTCGCTGAGTTGCTTAGGGCCTTGCTAAGTGGCTGAGGCTGGCCTCCAACTTGCGATCCTCCTGCCTCAGCCTCCAGAGGGATGACAGTCACGCTCAACCCTGCTCTCAACTGATGTCATCTTTTGAAGGGTTCTCAAGCAGGAGACATAAACCATTCCCCTGTCTCGCCACTTTTTGGCTACTGGCTTCCTGCTCCTGTATAAGGTTGTCATTGTGTTATGCAAACACTTATGTGTTAGTGTCTTCTAGTGGGTCTCCACACTGTCCTGTGTGCAGCTGCTGCATAGACACGTTGCAGTGTGTTGATTGCTATTGTTGTTGGTTCCCACATCTTCTCTGTATTGACTTTCCCCCATTTGTACACACAGCATTAAAGACTGACAAACAGTTTACATTTATGGTTAGAACATTTTTGTGTGTGTGCGCCAGGGCCTTGTGCATGCAAGGCAAGCACTCTACCAGCTGAGCTCCATCCCCAGCCCCTACACTTTACTACATTTAAAAAAAGAAATTTTGGGGGATGGCGGGTACTGGGCATTGAACCCAGGGTCCCTCGACCCTTGAGCCCCATCCCCAGCCCTATTTTGTATTTTATTGTGAGACAGGGTCTCCCTGAGTTGCTTAGAGTCTCACTGTTGCGGAGGCTGGCCTCTACCTTGTGATCCTCCTGCCTCAGCCTCAGCCATGCAGCTGCAATGCCAGGTGGGGGGCCCGCCTGGCCCTGCTCATTTTTATCTGAATGGTGATTGTGGACAGTGATTTGCAGGTCAAAGGTCAAAGTGATAGGCTGGGTGAAATGGGAACAGGGCTTTTGGAAGTCTGGGGCTAGTTTCAGTTTTAGTTTTCTAGACTGATTTTCCAAAAAACAATTTTTTAAGAATAGTCGTTTGGGCTGGGCTGGGGCTGGGAGGCAGAGCCCGCCTAGCAGGAGTGAGGCCCGGACTCCACCCACAGCTCCAGGGACACAAATATGAAAAGGGACCAAGGGATCCTGGTTGGCTCCTCCAACCAAAGATATATTTTTAAAAAAAACAAAGAAGAAGAAGAAGAATAGCTGTTTCAGGATGTCTCCTCCGGAAGCCTCCTCGGGTCGCCTCCAGGGTGACCCGCAGCCCTGGCCTCCTGCTCCGGGCCTCAGCTGCAGCCCTGCTGTGGGGCTGTGGCTGTCCCCGCGGCTCTGTTTTGGTGACGTCATCCCTGCCTTGGCGACCTGTCAGCCTGATTCTGTTGTCCATTTTCCCGTCGCCCGGGACTGCCCGCTGCCACCAGCCGTGACAGGTCCCAGGAAAAGGACTTCAAAGAAGCCTGAGGACCGGGGTGGGCCCTGTGAGGGGACCCGCAGCTGCATGCGCCCCCTCCCCCCTGCACGGGTGGCCTTGGTTCTGTGACTTTCGCCAGACAGATGGAAGGTGGCCCTCGGTGCTCCCTGAGGCTTATGAGTCAAGATGGCTGGCTTCTCCTGGTGGCCTTCTGGGGCTGCCCTCTCTCAGGGTGGAGGCCAGCGTGGGTTTATTTTGTCCAGTATTGAGAATGTCCCCTGACCTAGGTCATGACCCCCCACTATTTTTTTTTTCTACCAGGGATTGACCCCAGGGGCCCTCGACTGCTGTGCCCCGTCCCCAGCCCCTTTTCTATTTTATTTAGAGACAGGGTCTTGCTGAGTTGGCTGAGGCTGGCCTCCACCTTGTGATCCTCCTGCCTCAGCCTCCCAAGCTGCTGTGGCTGGGTATTAACTGGCTGTTTTCTTACTCTGAACGTCCACTGGAATATATTTTCCTTTCAGTGAAAGGGAACGCTTCCCTCCTGCCAAGGTGGTGCGAGCGTTGAACTGTGTCACCTGTCCTGGGTGACACTCAAGACAGGAGGCTGGGGACTGTGTGCAGAGCGGTATTTCTTTTTCAAATGTTTCATGGCAGCAGGTGAA
The DNA here is from genome assembly GCF_048772815.1 of Callospermophilus lateralis. Lineage (NCBI taxonomy): Eukaryota > Metazoa > Chordata > Mammalia > Rodentia > Sciuridae > Callospermophilus > Callospermophilus lateralis. The sequence goes on from NC_135324.1 coordinate 1,684,041, forward strand.
GAACCTGACCTGTTGAGCGCTGGGATAAGATCTCTGCCAACTGCCACCAGAGTGGCCCTTCTGGTTTTTAAGTAAATTGTCGCTTCTGTATTTTAATAAAGAGCACCCACACAGAAAAGTGCATGAATGATTGAAGGACTTGGAGAATTCTCATGAACTCAGACACCCCCTGTGCTTCCCTCAACTGTGCCAGCCCCCTGCCCTGGGGGTCACTATGCTGCTCCCCCCAACCTTTTATTTTTTAATTTTTCTTGTAGATACACACAGTACCTTTATTTTTTTGTATTTTTAACCTTTTGGTCTTGGGGATTGAACCTTGGGCACTCAACCCCTGAGCCCCGTCCCCAGCCCTTTTTATTTTTTTATTTAGAGACAGGGTCTCCCTGAGTTGCTGAGGGCCTTGTCAAGTTGCTGAGGCTGGCCTCCACCTTGCGATCCTCCTGCCTCAGCCTCCCGAGCCGCTGGAATGACAAGTGTGTGCCACAGAGCCCGGCTTGTTTATTTTTTATTTATTTATGTATTTTTTCTTAGTCGTAGCTGGACACAATACCTTTATTTTGTTTGTTTATTTTGATGTGGTGCTGAGGAACTCTGCCGCCCAGCCTCAGCCCCAACCCCTTCCTTCCTTTTTTTTTAAGGGCTGCTGGGGATCTGTCCCATAATCTCCCACGTGTTAGGCATGCATCCTCCCCATGAGCTACCTCCCCAGCCCCAGTGGGCTAACTTCTCACACTGTGGACTCGTTTTGCTTGATTTGAATTATGGGTAAATAATAAATAACACTGTGTGTGTTCTTCTGTATCTGTGTCCTTTAATTCACTGTTGTTTCTGAGACTTTGTGTTAACAATACAAACTCTTACGGATTTTATTGTTGTTGTTTTATTTTGGTCCCAGGGATTGAACCCAGGGGCGCTCAACCCCTGAGCCCCATCCCCAGCCCTGTTTTGTATCTTATTTAGAGACAGGGTCTCATTGAGTTGCCTAGGACCTTGCTAAGTGGCTGGGGCTGGCCTCCACCTTGTAATCCTCCTGCCTCAGCCTCCCAAGTCACTGGGGTTACAGGCGTGGGCCACCGCGCCCACATTATTTGCAGTCTGAATTCCGTTTTCGTTGCTCAGTACTATTCCAGGATGTGGTGTATCATAATGTATTTACGCCGTTAGTGCCAGGTGCTGTGGCGCTCACCTGTTGTCCCAGCTGTGTGGGAGGCTGAGGCAGGAGGATTGTTTGAGGCCAGGAGCTCAAGACCATCCTGGGCAACTTAGACCCCCATCTCCAAAGAATAAATAAAGCAGAAAGGCTCAGTCCTGGTGCCTGTGTTGCTGGCACTGCGCTCACAGCTGGGAGGCTCAGAGGACGCCTGTCTGCCAGAGGTTGGAGCCTGCTGTGAGGTAGAGGCCCAATTAGGATCTTCTGAAGCCTCTGTCCTTGGTGGCCTGACATCCACGTGATCTTGCTTCTCTGTGGGTCAGTGAGGAGCCCTCTTGTGTATGACACCAGTCATATGGAACCGGGGCCCACCCTAATGACCTCATTGAACCCTAATTACCTCTTTTAAAGCTCCTGTCTGCAAATAAGTCACATTCCAAGGCACTGGGGTCAGATTTCAGTGTATGAAGTTGGGGGTAGGAGGATCTCTTTCTATTCTGCTGTAGTGAGTAGGGCCAGTTTTCAAGTTATAGCAGTTGACACTTTTAAAAAAATATATATTTATTTTTTAGTTGTAGTTGACACCATACCTTTATTTTCTTTATTTATTTTTATGTGGTGCTGAGGATCAAACCCAGGGCCTCACACTTGGCTAGGCAAGCGCTCTACGGCTGAGCCACAACCCCAGTCCCCAATTGACACTTTTTTATTTTTTGTCCCAGGGATTGAACCCAGGGGTGCTTAACCCCTGAGGCCCGTCCCCAGCCCTTTTTCTATTTTATTTAGAGACAGGGTCTCGCTGAGTTGCTTAGGCCTCACTAAGTGGCTGAGGCTGGCCTCCAACCTGAGATCCTCCTGCCTCAGCCTCCGGAGCCACTATGATGACAGGTGTGCATCACCATACTTGTCCAGTTTACACTCTTATTGGCAATGCATGGCAAAGATATTTCACGTCTTTGCTCTCACTTATTTTTTCATTTTAGCCACTCTGTTAGAAGCCCGTTCCCCATGGTACAGTCTGTTTGTCTCCCAGTGTCAAGAAACCTTGAGGGACTTGGGAGAGTTGGTTCCCATAGCAGAATGTGTCATAGGCTGAGCCGGCTTCTAGTTACGGTATTTGAAGGAGTTGGGGTTAGAGAAGCAGAACAGCATCGGGCACACCTGTCATCCCAGCAGCTCAGGAGGCTGAGGCAGGAGGATCGCAAGGTGGAGGCCAGCCTCAGCCACTTAGCGAGGCCCTGAGCAACTCAGGGAGACCCTGTCTCTAAATAAAATGGAAAAAGGGCTGGGGACGGGGGCTCAGGGGTGGAGTGCCCCTGGGTTCAATCCCTGGCACCAAAACATCAGAGTGGCTTCAGTCTGGTGAGTGAGCAGGTAGCCCTTGCTGTGTCCCCTCGTGGGACACTCCTGCGCCCGTTCTTGTTGCTCTTGGTCCAGAAGAATCACTTGGGGTATAAATCTAGCCAGAGTAGGTAGCGCTTTCATTGAGACTCTTTGGGTCTCCTACTTCAGTCCTTAAGATATTGGATTCCCTCGCTCACATGCCAGAAATAGGTCTCCCGGCCTGCGCTGACTGACCCTTCACATCCTGGCTGGCATGTGACCAGCAGCTTCTTGGCCGACTGATCTTGAACTTTGAACATCCACTTCAGGACTTTGGTTTGATTGAAATATTCTGAGACTTTGCCCCTTCCCAAGGCCAAGCCCCTTGAGGGCAGTGATGAACCATTACTCTGCAAAGGATCTTGCAATATCATCCCAACTTTTGTTTAAAATTTTTGTAGCTCCACGATCCAGGCACAGTTGTGCCTGCCTGTAATCCCAGTGGCTCGGGAGGCTGAGGTAGGAGGACTGCAAGTTGGAGGCCAGCCTCAGCAACTGAGTGAGGCCCTAAGCAACTCAGCGAGACCCTGTCTCTAAATAATATCTGAAAAGGACTGGGGACGGGGCTCAGGGGTGGAGGGGCCCTGGGTTCAATCCCTGGTACCCCCCAAAAAATAGAAAGAAAGAAAATGCTTGGGTCTTTGGATGACTGGGAGGCCAGGGAGAGGGAGTGGGATGTTGTGAATATGGAGGGAGACTTGGGGAAACTGTCCGAGTCGCGAGTGTCACCAGCAGGTGACAGGATGCTGGGATTGCGGTGTCTCCAAGTTGGAATGGCAGCAGGCTGGCCCGGCTCTGATGCCACATGGGAGGACGTGGTCACAGAGCCGCGCTCTGGTTGATGATGAGGCACTCTAGGGACAGCACCGTCCCTACTGAGTTGTCAGATGGCACCTTTTCCATCTGACGATGACCTTGACATCGTCATTTGCCTCAAGAAATCCCCGTGAAGAGCTCCATGGGACCAGGACTGAAGTCCACCTGTTGGAAGTCACCCTGAGAGCTGCTTCCTCCAAGTGCTTTTAACAAGGCTGCATGCTGCTCACCCAGGGATTCAGGAGGCTGAGGCAGGAGGATCCCAAGGTGGAGGCCAGCCTCAGCCACTTAGCAAAGCCCTAACTAAACAACTCAGCGAGGCCCTGTCTCTAAACAGAATCTAAAAAGGGCTGGGGACGGGGCTCTGTGGGTTAGCATCCCTGGGTTCAATCCCTGGGACCAAAACATAAAAATAAAAACAAATCCATCATCCAGGGCCACAGTGTCCTATTTACAGAAATGGCTTCCAGGGAACTTGGTTCTTGGGGAAAGCTGCCTTGGTTTCTTCTCTCCCCCGTGGGAAGGTGACACCTGGAACAAAGTGTTATTTTTTCAAGTTTTTTATTCTAGTTTGTTCTAGACAGCAGAATGCATTACAGTTCATCCCATACAGAGAGCACGGTTTTTCCCATCTCTTGCTTGTGCACAAAATGACAGTCGTCTTTCTTTATTTTTTATGCGGTGCTGAGGATGCAACCCAGGGCCTCATGCACGAGCCCCCAGCCCCCGCGCTGCGACAAAGTGTTCACCCGCAGCTCTCCCAGAGCTCAGCACCGCCTGGGTGGAGCTCCACGGGTTCAAACCAAGTGGCACTTAGTGTGAAGAGTCCTGGCATCCAGCAGCTCTGGAGGCTGAGGCAGGAGGATCGCAAGGGTGAGGCCAGCTTCAGCTGTTTGGAGACCCTGCCTCAAAATTTTAAAAATTCCAAGGACCGAGAAGGCAGGGCAGTGGTAGAGGGCCCTGGGTTCATTTCCTAGCACCACTGAAAACAAAAACAGAGAGAGAGAGAGAGAGAGAGAGAGGTCCTTGGCTCTCAGCTTCCTACTGGCGAATTCTCAAGCTGTGCCATACTCACCAGGTGAGGCCACGCCAAGTGACCTCAGAGCGGCTGGAACAGCGCAGGCTTCTCTCCTCTCTCTCCATGTTTAGCAGGGATTTCCCCTCCCTCCCTCCCTCCCTCCCTCCCTCTCTCTCTCTCTCTCTCTCTTTGGTGCCAGGCATTGAACCCAGGGGTGCTTAACCCCTGAGCCCCATCCCCAGCCTTTTTAGATCTTATTTAGAGACAGGGTCTCGCTGAGTTGCTTAGGGCCTTGCTAAGGGCTGAGGCCGGCCTCCAACTCGCAATCCTCCTGCCTCAGCCTCCTGAGCTGCTGGGTTTCCAGAGACAGTTTTGTGGATTGTTTTTCTTTTCCCCTGTGTGGGGCTGGAACCCAGTGCCTGGGGCACACTGAGCGAGCAGCCACCCCAGCCACACCCCAGCCACACCCCAGCCCGGCTGGGCTCCCTCTTCCTGCCGGGAGTGTGGAATGTGCTGGTTTGTGTTGGCAGAGGAGCAGGAACTACCGGAGGCTCTGAGCCCACAGTTAATTGTTCCCTGTCCCTTCTGCTTGCAAATCCTTGGCCACAGTGAGTCACACCACACAAGGAATCAAGAGCCGGGATCTTACCGTGCACCCGGGAGGCTCAGAACTGAAAATATTTGGGCAGCGTTGGCTTGTAGTAGGTACTAGTGGGGAAAGAAGTGCTCCCTGGTGGTTTCTTACCGTGGTCACCTTGCTGTTCAAGTTCTAGAAAGAGGCTTAGTGGGCTGGGCACCGTGGGTGATGCATGCCCGTCATCCCAGCGACTTGGGAGGCTGAGGCAGGAGGATCACAAGGTGGAGGCCAGCCTCCACCATCTAGCAAGTCTCTAAGCAATTCAGCGAGACCCTGTCTCTAAATAAAATCGAAAAAGGGCTGGGGACAGGGCTCAGGGGTGGAGGGCCTCTGTGTTCAATCCCTGGCACCAGAAAAATAAGTTTAAAAATGATAATAAAATAAATAGTACAAAAATAAATAATAAAATTTAAAAAATGGCCTGTCTTCCCGGAGCTCGGGGTCAGTGTGGGGACCCCAACCCTCTGAGTCCTCACAGACACCTGCCTGCCCCCCATGGTGCCTTCTCGCCCTGTACCACCCCTGGTGGTGCGGGGGCCTTGGGTTCTGGACTCCTGTAGAGGCCCAGGTTTCCCACTGCCCTTGGCCATGGCCTCCCTGTGCCCCCCGGCCTCACCCTCCTGCACAGACCCCGCCTTCTCCTGGCTGCTCTGTGGTCCCTGCGTCCTCCGCGGCCTCCCTCAGCTCTGTCCTGCGCCCACCTGTGGGCATTGTGCCTGAGTCAAACTTGGTGTCACCTTTTTTTGGGGGGAGGGGGGAGTTACCAAATTCAATCCGGGGCACCTAACCCCTGAGCCCCATCCCCAGCCCTTTATGGTTTTAAATTTGAGGTAGCGTCTCCCTGACTTGCTTACAGCCTTGCTAAGTTGCTGAGGCTGGCCTCTAACTCGCGATCCTCCTGCCTCAGCCTCCCGAGTCACTGGGAATGACTGAGGCGCACTGCTGTGCCTGCTCTGTTTACTGAATCCTTGTGGCTTTGCCACAGTGATATCGTGACTGGATTTCGTCTGTGTGTCTTGCCAGCCCTGGGAAAACGGGTCTGAAGTCTAGGTCCCAGGCTGATCTACCTGTTCTTCCTCCAAACATTGAGCATTGTGTCAAAAAACTCAAAGAACCTTCTCCAGGTGGCCTTCAGTGGAGACATGGCCGGGCCACCTGCTGTGACATGTGACAGGGGAAGAGAAGGAATGTTTGTCAATCCTTCCTGTCGCCTGAAATCACCATGTCAGAAGCTACAATACTGTGGTGGCCCTAAGCAGGACCACAGTGTGGCTCAGCGTGTGACGGAGTCTCGGCCTTCCCTGTGTCGACACTCCCGGGCGCCGGGTCATGTTGCTGTGGCTTTTGCAATATCCTAACTGGCAAGATGGCACGACCAGAAATTTAAAGGACCCAGGAGCTGTTTTGAAAGCCACCTACATGGAGCCAGGGCCATTAATTTCTTCACGAGAGGGAAGAATGGATTCTTTTCTTTTTTGGTCTGAGGGATGGAACCCAGGGGTGCTTAACCCCTGAGCCCCCGTCCCCAGCCCTTTTTCTATTTTATTTAGAGACAGGGTCTCGCTGAGTTGCTCAGGGCCTCACTAAGTGGTCGAGGCTGGCCTCCACCCTGCGATCCTCCTGCCTCAGCCTCCCCAGCTGCTGAGATGACACGAGTAGCCACCAGGCCTGGTGAGGGTGTGTTTTTGTGGTATAGAAACTTCTCTGTCACATGGGTTTGTTTTCTGGATCTTACATGACACTCAGCCTCCCCATCCCCAGGAAGATCTGGGGTTTTTCAGTATGAAGTCAGGGTCCTTACAGTCGTTTGGTTGTCCCCCGTATTTTATTGTGAGTCCTTTCCTCAGTTGACTAGAAATTATCTGATCACACACCAGTTTCCCACCCACTCGTGTCTTTTTTTAACTCTTCTGCTGCACACTCTCTGGAGCCGGCTCCATGTTTACGTCTCTGCCTGGTGTCTTTTGGTCAGCCGCCTGAGTTTCTTTCTTCTAACCCGAGTTGGACTCGAACATGTATTTGCTCCTTATGAAATTGTTGCTCTTTCTATCCTTTATCCTGGTCCTTCATTGGATGGGCACAGGAAGCCCTTCCTGAGGTGCCCCAGCTAAAAATTTTCCCTTCCCCATGTGTCTATTATAGCTACTATGCAATTGTGTGGCTGGTGGGTTTTATTGAACACCTACTATGTCCCAGGCCTGTGCACGGAATAGCTGTACAAGTGGCACAAAACCTGATTCCTAACCCCAAGGAAGCCCTGGGGGAACTTGGTGGCGGGGAAAAGACATATCTTCTTTTTAAAAATATTTTTCTTAGTTATTGATGGACTTTATTTATTTGTTTTTTGAATATGTGGTGCTGAGGATGGAACCCAGTGCCTCACACGCACCAGGCAAGTGCTCTGCCACTGAGCCACAACCCAGCCCCCAGCCCCAGCCCTTTTTATGTTGCATTTACAGGCCACTGTTTTGAGTGGCCTCCTCCGTGACTTGCTCAAGGCCTCGTTAAGTTACTGAGGCTGGCCTCCAATTTGCAATCCTCCTGCCTCAGCCTCCAGGGCTACTGGGATCACAGGCGTGTACCCCCATGCCTGGTAACAGTGGCTCTCTAGATGGAGAGAGCAGGAGTGCCCCAGGTCAGCCAGGTCTGCCCTCTGCTCTCTTGTTCTCTCTGAAAGGTCGCTGGCGCTGGCTGGCCTGGCGTGTGGCGGTAGTGAGTGACTTCAGCTGTTAAGACCGTGCTTGCTTCTCAGAACCTGAGAGTCTAGTTGGCTCTTCTGCTGCCCCTGCTGCCATAGGGAACACCAAGTCCTAACCCTGGTGCTGGGGGAGGGACATGTCCTCCTCTGCTACAAGCATTGTGGGTGCTGGGTGCTGGGTGCTGAGTTCTGGGTGCTGGGTGCTGAGTGTTGCTTGGAAAATGCTGGGGCTTTGCAGGCTTTGCCCTGGAGAGAGTTTTCTCTTGGTTATTTGACCCATGAAGAGCCACCTACAGGAGAGGGTGGGCAGTTGGTAGGAAGATAGAACTTTGGTAGCAGACTTTAGGACCCCTTGAGTTTTGTGTGTGTGACAGTAGATGAGGATGTGTTGATAGAACAAAGGCACATCTTAAAAACAAATCTTTGTCCTGTCTCAGCCGGTGACAGTGTCGAGCCCTAAGAAATTCCTAGGGTTTTTATTTATTTCTGTATTTATTTATTTATTTATTTATTTTTGCGGGGTGGGGTGGGGGGGTTTTGACATACAAAAATGACAGTTTTTTTTTTTTTTTTTTTTTATACCAGGGATTGAACTCAAGGGCACTTGACCCCTGAGCCCCATCCCCAGCCCATTTTCTATTTTATTTAGAGACAGGGTCTCACTGAGTTGCTGAGGGCCTTGCTAAGTGGCTGAGGCTGGCCTCCAACTTGCGATCCTCCTGCCTCAGCCTCCCGAGCTGCTGGTTGACAGGCGTGGGCCTCTGCAGGTCTTCATTTCCTTCTGCTGCGTCTCACACCCTTTCCTGAGGTCATTTTCTCTTCTCTGGGGGGTGGGGTAAGGAAGACACTCCATCAGTGGCTTGTCACTGTTTAGCTCAGCCAGAGGACAGATCCCATCTGTGTGTCCTGCAGGTATAGGTGTGTGTTTGCTGCTGAGACAACTAGCAGCATTTCAAGAATCGATTGAATTTGGTCAATGTCTAAAGATCAGAATGGGGAGCACTGATACTTAAATTAAATGACACCAACACACGGAAACCAGCGCTCAGCAAGGGGCAATGCAAGGTATTCTAAAGGTTGGTCCCTCCACCACGTTGAGCTAGAATCTTGTCTCTAAATAAAATACAGAAAAGGGCTGGGGATGGGGCTCAGTGGCTAAGCACCCCTGAGTTCAATCCCTGGGACCAAAAAAATATCTAAAAAGAACATTAAGAAAGAGAGGAATTATGTCTGAAGAACCCAAAGGCAATTCGCAGCAGAGAAATACAGTACAGTAGCTGTCCCCTGATCTCCAGGGGACACCTTTTGGGACCCCAAGTGCATGCCTAAATCCTAGGACCCTTCACCACGTGATGCGTCATGACGTCTTGGTCAGCAACAAGCTGCGTTGATGATACTGGGCCCAAACAGTTACGGTACCTGGTGGCCTTGGAGCCATCTAAGCTTGCGTAAACACACCCAGGGTGTTTGCACAAGGATCAAATCACTGCAAAGTACATTTCTCAAAACTCAATCCCATCGGGGAGGAAGTGAGAGAGAGAAAGGGGAAATAAGGGGAGTGATCTTGGCCAGATGATATTGTTGTGTTGCGTGCATGTGCGATTATGTGACATGTCACCAGTATGTCCAGCTATAATGCACCAGGACAAAAAGAAGGGGTGGGGGAGAGCTATATGTTCCCAGAATAACACCAACCAAAGGAAAAAAAAAATGAAATAAACTCAAAGCCAGGTGCAGTGGCACACACCGGTCATCCCAGTGGGGTTTTGGAGGCTGAGGCAGGAGGATCGCAAGGTGGAGGCCAGCCTCAGCCACTTAGTGAGGCCCTCAGCAACTCAGTGAGACTCTGTCTCTAAATAAAATATGAAAAGGGCTGGGGAGGGGGCTCAGGGGTTGAGCAGCCCTGGGTTCAATCCCCAGGACCAAGAAAAACAGAAAAAAGAGAGCCACCCTACATCATCAGCTGATCCACAGACAGGCCTCTCCTCCGGAAATGTGGTTTCCCAGTGACATTGAAGCGCTGTCCCAGAGCAAGAAGAAGGCCAGCTAAACCGTGTCTCAGCCCCTCCAAGTACATCCAGGACGTCAGCTTGCTGACAGGCCCCACCCAGCCCCCAGAGGCTGTGTGCCCCCAACAGCTCCTTGCTGTCTCTGGGCTGGGCTAGAACTTGAGAGGGGCCAAGAACAGGGCACTGCCTGGCTCGGGACCTTCTCAAACCCATGGATTCCGACTGGGAGTTCCCCAAAACGGCCTTCCCTGCCTAATGACTTCAGTATTTATTGCTCAGGTGACACACGGCCCAGTTCTCCTGTGAGTCATGGATGGCTTCAGGCAGGGGATCCTTTGGGGGAGTGTACTGAGGATTGCATTCACGGGCACTTAACCCCTGAGCCCCAGCCCCAGCCCTATGGAGAGACAGGGTCTCCCTGAGTTGCTCAGGGCCTTGCTAAGTGGCTGAGGCTGGCCTCCACCTTGCGATCCTCCTGCCTCAGCCTCCGGAGCTCCTGGGATGACAGGCGTGTGCCACTGCGCCCGGCCTGGGGGTCTCGAGAAGTGGGCGAAACTTTCTCTGGCTGAGTTACGGCAGGCACAGATTGGGGATGACTTTTTTTAAGTTTGAATCCCTCTCAGCCTATTTTGCAGTGGTGGAACTTTCAAAATAGAAGCAAAGTGTTATACAACCTGGGACGCCCTGGTTAGCATTTCCTCCTTCGCTGAAGAGCTTGGCTTGTGCTGGAGTGTCGCAGGGACCTGGTTCCCGGAAACCTCAAGTGGGCAGTCCCGGTTAGGGTATTTAGACACAGGGTCTCGCTGAGTGGCTCAGGGCCTTGCTTTGGTTGAGGCTCAGGGCCTTGCTTTGGTTGAGGCTGGCCTTCTTTTTTTTTTTTTTTTTTTAATTTTTTTTACTTGTCGATGGACACAATACCTTTATTTTATTTATTGATTTTTATGTGCTGCTGAGGATCGAACCCAGGGCCTCCCATGTAGGAGGCAGGTGCTCTACCACTGAGCCACAACCCTAGCCTCGTGATCCTCCTGCCTCAGCCTCCCGAGCTGCTGGGATTATAGGCATGTGCCATCGCACCCAGCAAAGGGATACTTTTTTGTCTTAAAAGCTTTAGAAAAGCCCAGTGTAGTGGCCAAGTTCAAGGAAACAGCTGCAGAGAGATACTCAGCTTCTAGATTATACTGAGGTATGACATGTGGGCCTAGTGGTGACCTTGAAATCTTTTCTGGTTCAGTCCTTACCCTGGAAGACCATCTCTGTGCCCAGCCTACAGTTTCAGCCTCCTTTTTGGAAAACTTTCTGTAAGCCTCCATCTGAGGTTTAGGCTAGATTCCTGATGAGTTCCAGACCTGATTATGTGTTGAGAGTTTCTCCTGATGACAATAGTTTGTCGTTTCAGACCTTCAACTATAGCAACTCATATACATGCACATACACACATTTTAAAGTTGGGGTTCGCTAAACTCAACCACATCCCACCCCTGAAGCAGACTCAGTGGCCCACACCTATAATCCCAGCGGCTCAGGAGGCTGAGGCAGGAGGATCACAAGTTGGAGGCCAGCCTCAGCCACTCAGCAAGACCCTGTCTCTCAATAAAATATAAAAAGGGCTGGGGATGGGGCTCAGGGGTTAAATGTCCCAGGATTCAATCTCTGGTACCAAAAGAAAAGAAGCCTTGACTGTATTCCTGCAACATCACAGAGACGCCATTGTCCCCTGTTTGCTTACGCAGCATCTCATTAAACCAGGCTCAAAGCAGGGAGAACCCCTGAGTCATCTTCATATCTCAGGCACTTGGCCCCGTGTAGGCACTTGGGAAATGAACCAGTGCTGATTGTAAGGTCACCCATCTCTGAGTAGTCCTTGCATGTTAAGACTTGCCTCCTGGTCGGCCTGACGTCTGAGCTAACAGTCCTTTATTGAGATCTTCAGGACGTCGTTCTGCACAGCCGACTCTTCTCCAGAAATGAGGCCATCTAGTGGCGCACGCCTGTCATCCCAGCAGCTCTGGAGGCTGAGGCAGGAGGATCGCAAGGTGGAGGCCAGCCTCAGCCACTTAGTGAGGCCCTGAGCAACTCAGGGAGACCCTGTCTCTAAATAAAATACAAAATAGGGCTGGGGACGGGGCTCAGGGGTCGAGGGCCCCTGGGTTCAATCCCCAGGGCCAAAAAAAGGGGGGGTAGCTGAATTACAGGAACAGGACCCTAATGCACAGAACTCAGTGTACTGAATGGATCAGGGGGTCCTCAGCACCCCGGAGAGGCACTGGGCCTCATGTTGTCACGTGGCCTTGCCACCCACCTGGGACGGCCTTCCCCCAGCATTGAGCTCGTCTGCCTACAGGACGGAGGGAGCCTTTCTCTTGGCTCTTTCTTTCCCCTGGGCCTGGCTGCAGGTCTCACCCCATCTTGCCAGTTACCTTAAAGTGAGCTTCTTTTTTTAAATCTGTTGTAAAATAAAAATAAACTTTTGTGGTATTCAGTGCAGCAAAATTGTATTGTGAGAAGGGTGGCTTGGATGTCTTCCCCCTGCAAGTTATATAAGGTCTACCGCAGCGCGTCACATAGATCATCGTGTAGGGTGCTTTTTATAACTTTATGCTAATAAATTCTAAACTCCTGGCGGCATTGAGACCAAAAAAGGATTTTTGGGCCTGTCGCAGTGGTGCGCACCTGTCATCCCAGAGGCTCTGGAGGCTGAGGCAGGAGGATCGAAAGTTGGAGGCCGGCCTCAGCCACTTAGTAAGGTTCTGAGCAACTCAGGGAGACCCTGTCTCTAAATAAAATACAAAATAGAGCTGGGGACGGGGCTCAAGGATTGAGTGTCCGTGAGTTCGACCCCCCCAAAAAAAAATTCTCCCTGAGTTCAGTCTCTCCCTGAAGACTGGGCACAGCCTTCAATGCCAGCTACTCTGGAGGCTGAGGCACGAGGATCATTAAGTTCAAGGGCAGCCAGCATTGGCCCTTAGACCCCGTGTCAGGAAAGAGGATGTGGGGCTGAGAGATGCAGAACACTGGCCTAGTTTTAAAAGTGGTTAGTTGATTTGGTGGGGTTTTTTGGGGGAGTAGTGGGGGGAGTGTCTGCAGGGCTGGGGACAGTAGTTTCTTTCTGTACTAGAGATTGGGCCCAGGTCTTCGTGCATGTGACACACACACACACCCAGCCCCATCCACAGCCCCCTTTTTAAATTTTGAGACAGAATCTCACTAAGTTTCTGAGGCTGGCCTTCGACTTGTGATCCTCCTGCCTCAGCCTCCCAAGCAGGTGGGATGACAGGGTGCATCATAGTGTATATGTACGTATGTATACAGTAGGTATGTGCCCGGTAGTGTGTATGTTTGTGACAGTACTTCAAAGGTGCCTTACAATGTCTGTTCCACAGTTAATGACAGTGAGTGATAGGGTCAACCATGGTTATTAAGGTCGTCACGGCCTATTTAAAGACAGGGCCTCGCTGAGTGGCTGAGGCTGGCCTCCAATTTGTGATCCTCCTGCCTCAGCCTCCGGAGCAGCTGGGATGACAGGCGTGCACCAGTGCGCCTACTGAGTACCATCTTTAATGAAATAGTCTTGTTCATCCAAATTTTTGTTCTCCCGGTGCGGAGTCATTTTGGATCTCCTAGGAAATCACGGGCAGCTCTTGGCTTTTGATTTCCAGATGTTCTTGGGAGGTGATTTTTAAATCAGGAAGCCAGAGGGGTCGAACATGGCCCATGTGGCCCTGTCCCTCCCGCCATGTGTGCTAGGACACGTGGTCAGTATTATGGTGGGGTCTTCTGGAAAATGGGGTCAGAAGTGGAATTTGTGCCCTCAGGGAAGAATCAAAGGAAGCCACTCTACCCCTTCTGCCACATGGGGACACCTAGAAGGCACCATCCATCCATGAGGGGTGACACTCACCATGTGCCACACTCATTAGCACCTTGATCTTTGACTTCTGTGCCTCCGGAACTGTGAGCAGCCAGTGTCTGTGTGACACCTGCCCAGCCTGAGGGGTCATCACAGCAGCCCAGAGGATTAGGACTGGGACCAAGTAAAACCTCAGGGGAGCCGGGCGCAGTGGCGCACACCTGTCATCCCAGCAGCTCGGGAGGCTGAGGCAGGAGGATCGCAAGTTGGAGGCCAGCCTCAGCCACTTAGCCAGGCCCTGAGCAGCTCAGCGAGACCCTGTCTCTCGATAAAACACAAAATAGGGCTGTGGACGGGGCTCAGGAGTCAAGGGCCCCTGAGTTCAATCCCTGATACCAAAAAAAGGGGGGTCTTCATTTTTAGGAGATGTCATATACTCGGGGTGACCTGGGTTAGGAAGGGTGAGTGCATGTGAGATGCACAGGCGGTGAGCAAGGGCTGGGGTGTTATTCCATTGAAGCACAGCGTCACTGAGCAGCAGAGGTGGAGAAGCCCAGCTTCCTGGCCAGGTTGAAAGACCCACCGATTCCCTGTCCAAGAAAGACGCACGAGGCACTGGCTTCAAACGCAAGAGGTTTATTCAGACACAGACGCCTGCGGGTGCTCAGCAAAACCTCAGCCGGAGCTTTGGTGAACTGGCACCCCGGGCTTTGGGGTACAGGTCTTTTATAGGATAATGGGGCAGGTTTCGCGCGCGCGGTAAGCAACAGGTTTCTTATTGGTTATTTTGAACCCAGCATATAGATTACCTAAAGGGCAAAGTTGTTCTTCACTTTATGTTATCAGTTCCTATTTGCCTAAGAATGCCCTGGGACCTGTTTTTTTTGTTCTTTTTCCAACCATCCTGTCCTTTCACAATAGACTACCCTTAACTGATTAACAGATAGACCTCTCCGGTGTTTAGTGGGTTAGCAACACGCCCTGATGGTTTCACGATGGGGCCTGGGGTTTCTGGGCTGGGGTCTTTCAAGGTGTGGTGGCCCCCGCCTGTGACCCCAGCTGTTGGGGAGGTTGAAACAGGAGGCTCAGAACTTTGTGGTCACCTTGGAGAATTTAGGGAGACCCTGGCTTGTACCAGTGGTGCCTCTTTGTCCTAGTCGAGTGGGATTGCACCAGACACCTGTCTCAGTTTTATCTCCATTTTCCTGTTTCGGACATTTGGATCAATTCTCTTTTCTTGCTATTACAGGTCTCTGCCCAGACCTGCATCTTGGTTTCCCTTAGGTGCATGCTGCATCTAGGAATGGGCGGGACACACACCAATGGCATCTTGCTTAACCAGCTTTCAAGAACTGAAATGGCCCATAAAAGCTGGGTGCTGTGGCCCCTGCCTGTGGTCCCAGCAGCCTGGGAGGCTGGGGCAGGAGGATCACAAGGTGGAGGCCAGCCTCAGCAAGTTTGCAAGTCCCCGAGCAGCTCAGCGAGACCCTGTCTCTAAATCAAATATTGAAACAGGGATGGAGTGGTGGAGTACCCCTGGGCTCAATTCCCAGTACCTCCACCCACCCATCCCCCCAAAAAGAGCAGAAGTTCTTGATTTTGATGGCATCCAGTTTGCCCAAGGTCCTAACAATATTTTGAAATAGGACTAGATTTAAACCACGTTGTCCCCTGGGCACAGTGACTCACACCTGTAATCCCAGCTACTGAGAAAGCTGAGGCAGGAGGATGGCCAATTTGGGGCTACCCTGGGCCACTGGGTGAGTTGCTGTCTCAAATTAAAATAGAACGGGCTGGGGACAGAGCCCCCCCAGTTTGCGCGACAAGTGCAAAGCCCGAGGCTCAGCGCCCAGGTCTGCCAAACAGACAGACACTGTCCAGAGACCCGCGGGCGACCCTCCTGCCTCAGCCTCCCGAGCTGCTGGGATAATGCGCATGCGCCCACGCCCAACTTAAGAATCTTTATTTGAATAAGAGAATCTGTCCCTCCACCTCAGGTGGGCCTGGAGGACCACCCTCAACAGGGCAGCCACCTGAGAGTGGGTATCTACACCACAAAAAGCCCATCTGGTCTCCATCACATGGGGAGTGGTGTCCAGGAAGACCGGCCTCCGGGTGCCTGGACATGGGGACTCCCAGGTGAGCCAGGCCTGCCTGAGGTCATGGCGCTGTGGGGACAGTCAGAGGAGCAGGAAGCTCACCTGGACCAGGCATTTGGCACTGGATAGCAGCATCTTCTGAAGGAAACTTGCAAAGCCAGACTGTCCCCTGCCAGGTGGCTGCTCTCCTGCACCCGCCTAGGCCCTGGCTTGGGTGGCCCCACGCCCTAGGGCCTGCGCTGCTTCCCAGCTGTCTCCTTGGCCAGGCTCCAGGGAACTCCTCCGCCCAGCCCCTGGTCCACAGCTGCTCTGTGGACACCCCCCACAGTCCCCCCCTCTCTTCTTCCAGTTCCCTGACAATTCCCACCACGCTTTCTCTGAAGCTTGTAAGGGATTTACAGCAAGTAAGATGTCACAGCCAAGGATTGTTGACAGTCCCCAGGACCGTTCCTTCTTTTTAAAGTATTTTATTTAGAGACAGGGTCTGGCTGAGTCACTTAGAGCCTCACTAAGTTGGTGAGGCCAGCCTCCACCTTGCGATCCTCCTGCCTCAGCCTCCCAAGCCTCTGGAATGACAGGGCGTGCACCGTTGCGCCCGGCTGTTTGTATTTCTGTTCCCTTTGCTCATCAAGCAAAGCTGTGTTCTGCAGCCTGCCCAACTTCCTTCCCCTCCTGGCTTGTAGGTCCTGTTGAGGTCGCTTTTGATTTCACTTTGGCATTTTATAGTCGTCTCTGTAAAGAGGTCCCCAGCCTTCTGCTTCTTCACAGCCCGGTAGCTGTGCCCACTTAGTCACTGGAATTGAATTATCTAGAAGCTGTTGTTTGTTGACCGATTGCTCATTCCAATTTAAGCTCCTCTAGGGCAGGAGGCTGAGGCAGGAGGATCGCAAGTTCGAGGCCAGCCTCAGCAACTCTGCGAGACCCTATCTCTTAAGTGAAATAAAGTGTGGCTCAGTGCTCCTGGGTTCAGTTCCCGGTCCCCACCCCCAAAATAATAGGGTCAGTCCATATCCAGACCCGCTGTTCAACTTCTTGACCTGAGTCATGGTAGTATGTGACTTCAGATGCCTCTCCAAGACCTTTCCCAAAACCTGATGAGCAATATTGCTTACCTACCTGACGTCTGCTGGTTTGGAAGGCAGAGTGATTTGGATTTGTTTCATGGTCAGGTACAGAGCACAGTCTTGGATAACATAGCAGGCCAGATGGGGTGGCAGTGCCTATAATCCTAGCTACTTGGGAGGCCGAGGCAGGAGGATCAATAGTTGGAGGCCAGGCTGGATAGTTTGTCTCAAAAAATAAAAAGGGCTGGGGATCTAGCTCTGTGGTAAAGTGCCCTTGGTTTCAATTCCCAGTTTAAAACACACACACACACACAATATCACTGGAGAGAGACATTTCTCAGTGTTTGGAGCTGGTTCAAGTTCAAGTTGGTACCTTTGAAGCCCACACTTCTAAGTTGGGCACAGCACCCACTGTCTTCCTATAGTCCCAGCTGCTCCAGAGGCTGAGGCAGGAGGATCGCGAGTTGGAGGCCAGCCTCAGCCACTTAGCGAGGCCCTGAGCAACTGCGACACCGTGACTCTAAATAAAATAGAAAAAGTGGCTCATAGGTTAAGCGCCCCTGAGTCCAGACCGCAGGTCGGAGAAGTGGGGAGCCCTGGGCCATTGAGTCGCAGGGGTCGCCTGTCTGAGGAAGTGGCCCTTCAGCAGAGGTGTGAGTGACCGAGGGCTGAGCTCTGCCACCTGGGGGGTTGAGGACACCCTGTCCCCCCAGCCCGGCTCTTGGGTCCAGGATTCTCATGACGGGCGCCGCTCCTAGCAGGGCCCCTAGGGCTGCGCCGGGCTCGCTTCTCCTCCTGCTCCTTCTGCTCATGGTTCCTTCTCCTTTCCTCCCGCAGTGTGAAGCATGACCTCGAGGAAGAAAGTGCTGCTCAAGGTGATCATCCTGGGAGACTCGGGGTGAGTGTTCCCCAGGATTCCCATCTGCCCTGTTGGCTGGGAGCCCCGCTTACCCCACGCCCTCCCCAGACCACGCCCTCCCCAGACCACGCCCTCCCCAGACCACGCCCTCCCCAGACCACGCCCTCCCCAGACCACGCCCTCCCCAGACCACGCCCTCCCCAGACCACGCCCTCCCCAGACCACGCCCTCCCCAGACCACGCCCTCCCCAGACCACGCCCTCCCCAGACCACGCCCTCCCCAGACCACGCCCTCCCCAGACCACGCCCTCCCCAGACCACGCCCTCCCCAGACCACGCCCTCCCCAGACCACGCCCTCCCCAGACCACGCCCTCCCAGACCACGCCCTCCCAGACCACGCCCTCCCCAGACCACGCCCTCCCCAGACCACGCCCTCCCCAGACCACGCCCTCCCCAGACCACGCCCTCCCCAGACCACGCCCTCCCCAGACCACGCCTTCCCCAGACCACGCCTTCCCCAGACCACGCCTTCCCCAGACCACGCCTTCCCCAGACCACGCCTTCCCCAGACCACGCCTTCCCCAGACCACGCCTTCCCCAGACCACGCCTTCCCCAGACCACGCCTTCCCCAGACCACGCCTTCCCCAGACCACGCCTTCCCCAGACCACGCCTTCCCCAGACCACGCCCCTGGGCTGGCTGACATCACCCTCTTCTACTCTGGGCCTTTCCCTCCCTGCTGCTTAGGGTCCTGAAGACATTTGAATGATCCCTTATTATGGAACGTGTATTCCCTGGTGGCTCACATGACTTTTAAGAGACA
Source organism: Callospermophilus lateralis (assembly GCF_048772815.1). NCBI lineage: Eukaryota > Metazoa > Chordata > Mammalia > Rodentia > Sciuridae > Callospermophilus > Callospermophilus lateralis. The sequence goes on from NC_135324.1 coordinate 1,702,448, forward strand.
AGGATGCTTTTTGAACTGAACTAATAATGGCCAGCTTCGCGGATTGCCCTCTGCTCCCAGCGGCCAGACTAGAGAGTCCTGCTCAGGGAGATTCCGTGCTGCTGGCATCTGCCCACCAGATGCGGCTTCTGCAGGCCTGGGCGACATTGCCTTGATGCTGGCCTGGGACTGCAAGGCCAGGGTCTGCGTCCAGATTTCCCACCCAACGAGGAGCCAACTCTAGGGGCTCATTAAATGCTCTGGGAGGCCTTCCACACCTGGTGTCTGAAGTGACCCATGATGGCTTGGAGGCCCGCCTGTTTTCAAAACTAACACTGAAAATTAGCCACATGCAGTGGCACCCGCCTGTCATCCCAGTGACTTGGAAGGCTGAGGCAGGAGGATCTCGAGTTCAAAGCCAGCCTCAGCAACTTAGTGAGGCCCTAAGCAACTCAGCAGGACCCTGTCTCTAAATAAAATAAAAAATAGTGCTGGGGACGGGGCTCAGGGGTCGAGTGCCCCTGGGTTCAATCCCTAGGACCAAAACAAAAACAAAGGCCAGGGTGGGTGGTTTTTGCTCTTGGCTGGCTTACTGGAATTTCTGGAAGGGTCTTGAACAAGCTCCTATTTGTCTAGCCCCAGACCAGCGGGGTGGGCTCTTGGTCCCAGCTCCTGCAAGCCCTGTGCTGTCAGGACTCTGCTCTGGGCCTGTGCTTCCTAGACTTCACTGGAAAGGATCCGGGCCTTGTTTCCTCGCAGCGCCCCCCCCTCCCCTGGAAGGTCTGGTGCAGGTGGTCTGGGTCAGAGAGCACGGCCTGGGGCCAGGTATGCTTTCGGGTCCCCTGCACACAAGCACGAACTTGTCCCTTTGTGGGAAAGCACGGTGATACTATGGGTCATGAAGAAGGCTTTTCTGTTATCTTGAGCCTGCTCTAACCTGGTCACCAAAACAATCACACATGGTCTCCTGCTGAAAAAAATCCTTGCAGAACCTTGCTTTGAGGTAGATTCTGGTCTGGTCTGATTATCGGTAATAATCTCGGCCTTGGGCCAGGGACAGTGGTGCACACCTGTCATCCCAGCAGCCCGGGAGGCTGAGGCAGGAGGATCGCAAGGTGGAGGCCAGCCTCAGCAAAGGCGAGGTGCTAAGCAACTCAGTGAGACCCTGTCTCTAAATCAAATAGAAAAAGGTGTGAGGATGGGGCTCAGGGGCTGGGTGCCACGGAGATCAATCCCTTCTACCCCACCACCCCCAAATCAATAATGTCTGCCTCAGATTTTAAACTTGGCGTGTGTCATTAGGTGTCTGTTCAAAGCCAGCGGCTGCCTCCTGGTATGACTTCATTAAGCCAAATAACAACCACTAAATAGAGAAGCACCCGAGACTACTGTGGTATTTTTAGAATCGTGGAGGGATCTTACTCCTGGAACTTATTTTAGAAGGAGCATATTTACTGAGGTTCTTCTGGGAGGGAAAGGAATAATACCAGGTTCTGTCGCCAGAGTCGCCTGAACCGAAACTTACCAGCAGCTTTTCAGCATCTGGTGCACATCTGTGTCCGGCTTTTGTTTGTTTATGTCTGTTGCTGAGCTGGGGGTGGCACCCGGGCTTCATGCATGCCAGGCAGCTCTGCCACTGAGCCCCACCGCCAACCCCACCCTGGATCTTTAGCCCAGCAGAAATCTACATTTTCCAGTGTGTCATGAAGGGATGTTTGCGGACAGGGGCCTTGGTTCCTTAGTGTCCTTCAAAACAGGCAGGCTCCTTGTGAAGTTGCAAACATCGGTGGCCCATGCCTGTTATCTCAGTTTGGGAGGCTGAGGCAGGAGGATCGCAAGTTAGAGGCCAGCCTCAGCAGATTAGGGAGGCCCTGAGCCACTCAGCCAGACCCTGTCTCTAAATAAAATATAAATAAAAAGGGCTGGGGACGGGGCTCAGGGGTTAAGCACCCCTGGGTTCAATCCCTGTTACCAAAAAAAAAGAAGCTACAGGTGCCACCGTCAGTCCCTGTCCCTCCTGTGTGACTGAGACTTGTGCTTTTTCTCCCTCAGCGTTGGGAAGACGTCACTCATGAACCAGTATGTGAACAAGAAATTCAGTAACCAGTACAAAGCCACGATAGGGGCCGACTTCCTGACCAAGGAGGTGATGGTGGACGACAGACTAGTCACCATGCAGGTGAGCCACTCCCCAGCCTGGTCAACCCCGCCCTGCTCCCTGCGTGTCTTCAGGCCAGGCCGGGCACCGCCCCTGTTGGCCACACCCCGTGGATAATGGGCCACAGCTCGCGTCCCTGGAGAAAATGCCAGGTGGCAGTTTAAATTCAGTTTTCTGGGAGTGTGGGGACAGGCCCAGGCCTGAACCTGGGGACCTTGCCCTGTCTCAGGGAGCTGCCCTCCGGCCCTCAGTGTGAATTTCACACTGCAAAATAAGACACCATGAAATCCCTCGTAGTTGTTTTGAAATTCACATTTAACTGGGTGAATTTTTGTTTGTTCTGAGTCTTTGCACTGGCTGCCTTCCTGGGCCCTGCCTGTGTTCCAGCATGTCTCCAACTCAGCTCTTTTCTGGTCCCAGGGATTGAACCCAGGGTGCTTAAGTAGCTGCTGCCAGTACAAACACTGACCTCCATGCCCGGCTCTAACTGGTCTCTCCACATCCTTAATAAGCTTAGGTCAGAAATCTTTGGGTTTCTGCCAGGCTCAGTGGTGCACACCTGTCATCCCAGCAGCTTGGGAGGCTGAGGCAGGAGGATCGCAAGGTGGAGGCCAGCCTCGGCCACTTACGAGGCGCTAAGCAACTTAGTGAGACCCTGTCTCTAAATAAAAATTAAAAAGGGCTGGGGACGGGGCTCAATGGCTCAGCACCCCTGGGTCCAATCCTTGGTACGAAAAAAAAATGAGTATTTTGGACTAGAGGTGCAGCTCAGGGGCAGAACGTCTGCCTCGCATGCACAAGGCCATGGGTTCCGTGCCCAGCGTCACACACACACACAAAAAAACAAGAAGTCCTCACATGTGCAGGCCTCAACCTGTGGATGTCGGTGACACTTCATTGTCCCACTCCTGGGACAGAGCTGGGTGGCTCTCACCCCCGACACCCGCCTACACAGACACGAGAGCTTCAAAATGTAACTAAATGCTAAAGAAGCCAAATTTGGGATAAAAAGGAAATTTCCAGATCACTGACGCGAACATGAAACCCAAGCCAGTCCAGGGCCTCGGCTCCTGCTGGGCAATGAGACAGGACAGAGCTGCCTCGGTCACGCAGGGCCAGGACACGTGGCAGTGCGCTGTGGGGTCGCTGGGGGTGTGTCCAGGCCCAGGAGGACGTGGGGACAGCACTGGGGGGTGGGGAGCGTGAGTTCAAGGCTTCGTCCTCTTGGTGGGGAGTCTTGTCCCAGTGCCTGGGTGTGTGGATCTACAGGGAACAGAAATCCGTGTCTAGGGTTTAACCTGAACCCTTGTCACCTCTGGTACCAGCCAAAGAGGAGCGCATTCTGGAAGAGGAGATGGCTCATGGCCGCATGAGGAACTGGGAACGGGTGCAGCCCAGGCAGGTTCTTACAGGAAGGAGGAGAAATGGGGATATGGGAGACTCGGAGCTTCAAGAAGAAAAACCATGTTGCTGAAATCAACAAAAAGCAAAATGGAAAAGTTGTGGACGACCAGCAGAGCGCACACCTGTCACCCCGGCAGCTCGGGAGGCTGGGGCAGGAGGATCAGGAGTTGGAGGCCAGCCTCAACCATGAGTGCCACCCAGCAGAACCCGCGCGTCAGGACCGCATCGTGACGGGGTGCTGGTCTCCAGATGGCAGGCTTTTGGAATAAGCGGGCAAAGATGTCAACTCCCAGAAGAAAACCTTAACTGGCCTGATGGTTGCTGAGGCTGGCCTCCCACTTTCCATCCTCCTGCCTCAGACTCCAGAGTTACTAGATGGCAGGCGTGCGCCACCAACCTCGGCTCAGAATGGCACATTTAAACAGCTAACGATTTTGGGCAGCATGGAGGGAGGACATCATCAATTGATGGTGGGGACGAACCAGTGCTGTCCCAGGCTGTAGGGTGGAAGGTGCCCTTACCCCACAGTCCAGCAGTTCCAGGCCTCTGTATGTGGCCGGGAGACTCACCTCCAGGTGCACGAGGAACAGGTAGCATGCAGAGGCAGTGGAGGTGCTGTGTAGCCACTGACCTTGACAGATGGGGATGGGACACAGGTAGCACCAAGACAGTAGGGTAACTCTATTTGCCTAAGGTATTTACTTGGGAGGAAGAAATGCCATTTTTTTTTTTCTTTTAATAAAATGCTACTATTTGTCACATCAGGGCTGCAGGTGTAGGCTGTGTGCTTCACACGTGCAGAGTCCTGGGTCCCGTGCCCAGCACCGCAAAAAGAAATGGCTTTTGTCACAGTGTGTGGGGAGGTGAACCTGTGGGTCTGATATTGAATGCAGAGTAGTCCCAGCAGCTCAGGAGGCTGAGGCAGGAGGATCTCCAGGTGGAGGCCAGCCTCAGCAATTCAGTGAGACCCTGTCTCTAAATAAAATATAAAAAGAGCTGGGGACTGTGCTCGGGGGTTAAGTGACCGTGTGTTCGATCCCAAGTACCCTCAGGAAAAAAAAATGCAGGTAGAAATGTACAATTCAGTGAGTTTATTGATCTGTCACCCCCAGACTACCAGGTCTGAAGCCTACGCCTTGCATTTGACACCCGTCGTATCCATGTGTGTGACCAACAGAGTCCCCAAGCATCAGACTCAGTGTCCCCTCCTTGGTAGACACAGTTTTCAGGGTCATTTTGGACACCGCGGTGTGGAATTCTGCTTCCTGAACCCCGAGTTCGCGGATGGTGGTGGGTGGCCCCCATCGGTCCCTGTCCCCCGGCGCTTGTTCTTGGCGCTCAGCCCCCACGCTCTCTGCAGATCTGGGACACGGCCGGGCAGGAGCGGTTCCAGTCCCTCGGCGTGGCCTTCTACAGGGGCGCCGACTGCTGCGTCCTGGTCTTTGACGTGACCGCCCCCAACACCTTCAAAACCCTCGACAGCTGGAGAGACGAGTTCCTCATCCAGGCCAGCCCCCGGGACCCCGAGAACTTCCCCTTCGTCGTGCTGGGGAACAAGATCGACCTCGAAAACAGACAAGTGAGTGCTGGGGACGGCGGGTGTCCCCACCGAGGCTCCCTGGGGACCGCGAGGGTCTGGGAGGTCCTTGGCTGAGGCCAGAGGGTTTTGGCAGGTGCTGGCGGAGGGTTCAGACACAGGGTCTCTCTGAGTTGCTCGGCGCCTCACTAAGTGGTCGAGGCTGGCCTCCACCTTGCGGTCCTCCTGCCTCAGCCTCCAGAGCCGCTGGGGACGACCGACCCTGAATCAGAATCCCGTAGCTGGCTTCATCTAAGATGTGGTCCTGACCCCCTCACTGTTCACGGGGGGCGGAACGGCAGGATTCGGTGGCCCAGGGGACACCACGTCAGGACAGGCGGCTCGGGAGGGCCTAGGAGAAGCCCCTCGTCCCCCCTCCTCTCCCCCGGGCTGGCTTCTTGCTCCTCTCACGAGTGACTTGAGTGGACCCAGGTCACCAGCTACCCACGGGCACAGCGAGTGGCTGAGGTGGAGGGGCCGCCCTCCTTCCCGGGCGGGGGCCGAGCGCTGTGTCAGGTGGCTGCTGTCCCGCAGGTGGCCACGAAGCGCGCCCAGGCCTGGTGCTACAGCAAGAACAACATCCCCTACTTCGAGACCAGTGCCAAGGAGGCCATCAACGTCGAGCAGGCCTTCCAGACGATCGCAAGGAACGCGCTGAAGCAGGTAGGGCGCCCCCGCCCCGGCGCTGGCCCAGCCGGCCTCCCGGCAGTCTCTCTTGGGGATAGCCAGGGACCCCGCGTGTGCGCCTGGGGAGGTGAAATTGACGTGTTCCGCTTAAGCCACCGGATTCCACTGTTTTGTGAATCATCTAAAACCTGCCAAAGACCTGGAACAGTGGTGCCCACCTGTCATCCCAGAAGCTGTGGAGGCTGAGGCAGGAGGATCCCAGTTGGAGGCCAGCCTCAGCAGTTTATCAAAGCCCTAAGCAACTCGGCGAGACCCTGTCTCTAAATAAAGTCTAAAAAGGGCTGGGGACGGGGCTCAGGGGTCAAGTGCCCTCTGTGGCTCTGTTCACTGTGCCAGTCTTCGGGTGGTCTGTGGCCACTGGACCCTCTGAGCCCCTCACCCCCTTTTTATTCATTTGTTTATTTATTTATTTAGGGTCCAGGGATTGAACCCAGGGGCACTTACCCACTGGGCCCCGTCCCAGCCCTTTTTTCTATATTACATTTACAGACAGGGTCTCGCTGAGCTGCCACAGTCTCACCTTTGCTAAGTGGCTGAGGCTGGCCTCCAACTTGCGATCCTCCTGCCTCAGCCTCCCAAGTAGCAAGAATGATAGGCATGTGCCACCGCATCTGGAAAGTTGGGGATTGAAGTGGGGGGTTTGGGGACTGAGAGGGCAGGGAGCCTTCTGGCCAAAGTGGCCTGGTCTCTGTATGCTGTGTGCTGCTGCCACCTGGTGCCCTGAGGGGACCCCAGAACCCGCCTCCTTGCGGCTCCCCGAGCCCCTGCGTCATCAGCGCTCTCCCCCTGCCCAGGAGACGGAGGTGGAGCTGTACAACGAATTCCCCGAGCCCATCAAGCTGGACAAGAACGACCGGGCCAAGCCCTCGGCCGAGACCTGCAGCTGCTGAGGGGGCGGCGGGCGCCAGCACAGGACACACAGGCCTTCACCCCAGAACAGCAGGGCCCTCTCCCCCCGCTGCCACCAGAGCCCACCCCGTCACCCCAACACACACACACACACACACACACACCAGCCCACCTCTGTGCGGCTCCTGGGGGGGGCCCAGCGGCCTCCCGTGAGCCCTTGCGGCAGCAGGACAGGCCAGCTGCCACTCCGCCCTGGCCAAGCCGCCTTGGAAGCTCCTCCTGTTTCGCCCACTGGAGAGAGGACTGTTCACAGTTGGTCTGTGTCCCATGAGTCACCTGATTTTTTTAAAGGTCGTGTGGTCCCCCCACCCCCACCCCCACAGGCTCCCGGGTAGGCTGGTGCCACCGCGTCCCCTGGCCCCTCCCCCCGGCCAGGCCACCTTTTATACGCCCCATTGGCCTCTGTTCCTTGAACTAATCAGCTCTTTCTACAGTGTCCACTTATTATGTAAGGCTTCCTAGGGAGGACCCCAGAGTGACATTAATATATGCGACCGGTTAGACACAAGCGCGGAATCAGTGGAACCCCAGCTCGGATGACGTGTCCAGGTCCCCGAAGGCCGAGGGTCGGACCCCCCCTCTCCCATCTGGATGGCAGAGCGCTAGAGGCTCAGAATCCGGGAACCCCCGCTTAGCGACAGTGTTGTGTACAGTGACCACGACAATGATGATGGACGCCTTTTCTTCTCAAAGACTCGAGCCAAAAAAAAAAAGATAAGCTTTTCATCTCTCCAGAGGGAAAACTGGTCTAGATCCTTCTGTGTCGAAATCCCCCCCCCCACCCCGAAAGGTTGATTCGCCTCCCGCAGTGTGCAATGGATAAACGGCTGTTATTGCAAACGACAAGTGTCGCTTTCCTTCTCTTTTTTATTATTATTATTTTTCTTTTGCTCTTCCGCTCCACACTTGAGACCCCTCGCTCTGTGTCTCCCCCCCCCCCCCCCCGTAGATCAGCATCTGGCTTGTAAGAAGGAAGCAGAACCCCCCAGATCTGCCCTCCTAGCGATTCTACCTTTGTTCTAGAAGGCACTCCTTTCAGGCTTGTGGTCTCCTTAGACTGGCAGATCTTCTTCTCTTCTTTCTTTTCCCCTCCGTCTCCCTTCACGGGCGCCCTCTATGAGCCCACCCAGCCCCTTGGTCCCTTGGTTGGAACCTGGCAGTTCAGCCCCTTCCCAGGACCTGCCCCGCGTCGTCGTAGCCTGCTTTACCAGAGAGCCTCTCCCCTCCAGAGGTCGACATCTTAGGTGTGGGCCGAGTTCTTCTGTAAAGAGATGAACCTGATGCCAATAAACTTACCAAGAACAAACGACGGCTGCCTCTGCCCTGTCTTCTTTCCTCTCTCCAGATCCTGGCCCCGTGGAGACCGCGTCCACAGCTGGGCACATGCTGGTGCTTGGGGACAGACAGGCCTCCTGTGCCCACTCAGGTCCTGGGCGCAGTGGCGCAGACCTGTTGTCCCAGCAGCTTGGGAGGCTGAGGCAGGAGGATCACAGGTTGGAGGCCAGCCTCAGCCACTCAGCAAGACCCTGTCTCTAAATAAAATACAGAAAGGGCTGGGGACGGGGCTCAGGGGTTCAGCATCCTGGGTTCAATCCCTGGTACCAGAAAAAGGTTCAGGGTGGGGTGGATAGGAAAAGGGACACTTTCAGGGGACACAGTGGTTCCTCTAAGGAGAGTGGCTTGTCCCTCCTCGCCCTCCTGCTTAACTGGGGGAGGAGGATCCCAGGGAAGGTTCCAGAGAGTTCCATCCAGTTCCACTTCTAGACTTCTGACTGACAGCAGGACTGCGTCAGACTTCCAAGTCCCCACCGTCTTGTCACCTGGAAGGGAGGTTTTGCTGTTAGGACAAGTGAAACATCCGGGAACTCTGGGTCGCTCTGGCCCCCACTGTCGGGTTCTAATCAGTACTTGTTCTTACGGGTTTTGTGGTTGGGGAACTTGGCTCCCAATTATCATCGAATCTTCCCGAGTCCTAGAAGTTTCAGGATAACTTGTGACCTCACCAACACTCAGGCCTGCATTTCTCTGCAGATGACACGCTGTTTGTTGAGAAATGTGACATTCTGTTGACTTGAGCCAGGAAGGGCTGGGGGTAAAAGCATGCGGAGCAGGTTGCAGTGGCACACAACTGTCATCCCACCTGCACAGGAGGCTGAGGCAGGAGGATCGCACCAGCCTCAGCATCAGTGAGGCCCTGAGCAACTCAGGGAGACGCTGTCTGTAAACAAAATCCAAAATAGGGCTGGGGATGGGGCTCAGGGATTAAGCACCCCTGGGTTCAATCCCCGGTGCCCCCAAAACACTTTTTAAAAGGAAGCACGTGGGCCTCCCCAGGGTTTGCTCTGGGTCTGCGACAGAAAATTAAAGGGAGCGTAGCGCCCCCTGGTGGTCAGCCTGGGCAACTCGGCGAGACCCTGCCTCCAAAGGAAAAATACAAAGGGACACCCTATCTCCAGTTCACAGCAAAAATTAACAATTCACTGACAGCCAGCTCTCCTAGTGGCCTCAGATGAATATATGCGGTGACAGCTTTCACTGAGCCAGGGCACCCAGGAGCACAGTAGTCGGGCGGTTGGCCCTCCTATAAACCATTGTGGGGTTTTGTTTTCTGGTGCCAGAGTTTGAACCCAGGGGCACTTAACCCCTGAGCCCCCTCCCCAGCCCTTTTTCTATTTTATTTAGAGACAGGGTCTCGCTGAGTTGCTTAGGGCCTCACTAAGTTGCAGAGGCTGGCCTCCAACTCGAGATCCTCCCGTCTCAGCCTCCCGAGCTGCTGGGATGACAGACACCACCGCGTCCATTCGCCTTTGGATCTTGTATTGGAACTCTGGGCACCAGAAATCTGCGCAGGGTCTTTGTAGCAGTCAGCTTCCCCGGGTGGCCTAGCCCGGGGCGGGAGGGGACCCCAGGTGGTGTGCAATGTTCTTTGCGCCTTCTGGACGATGGTCAGAGAGTTTCACTGTGTTTCTGTGAGGTCCTGGTGCTGACCTGTGGGAGGGAGGCAGTCCCCAAAGCAGGAGTCCCCTCCCACGGGCTTCTATCCTGGGAAGGGTGGATTTCCAACCTTCCAAGCTCAGAGCTCTGCACTACGCCCTGGGGAACATGCCCAAGACAAACCACCCCACCCACCCAGGGAAACAGAAAGCTCGTCTCTCGGGGTCCTGCTATACCCAGGACCCAACTCCCAGAGACTTGGCTCAGTTCTGATCCCTTTGTTTCGGTTTGGGGGATCGAACCCGGGGCCCTATGCATGCTAGGACCACTGAACCCCATCCTCCTGGCTAAAATAGAACATTCCCGCTCCCCTCTCCGGCCTCAAAGCCGCTGGAGAAGGGGCCCGCCCGAGCCAGACACGGTGGCGCACGCCTGTCATCCCAGGATCGCAAGGTGGAGGCCAGTCTCAGCAAAAGCAAGGTGCTGAGCAACTCAGCGAGACCCTGTCTCTAAATAAAATAGAAAAAGGGCTGGGGACGGGGCTCAGGGGTTGAGTGCCCCTGGGTTCAATTCCTGGTAGGAAAAAAGAGAAGGGGCCCGGGAAGCGACACGGTGGCTTTGTGATTAGCCGACTGTGTGAAGCAGTAAGTCGCTGGGCGTGGAAAGGGTGCGCTCTGGTTGTCGGGGCGCTGTCCAGGCGCAGCCGCGGAGGGTACGGCTGGGAGGGAATGTTGGGTCTCCATGGAAACCAGGGGCGGGGCGGGGCCTAGTAGACGGGGGCGGGAGTGAGGCGGGGCCGAGTCGAAGGAAGTGTGGGCGGGGCAAGTCGTTGTGAGAGGGGGTGTGGGCGGGGCCGAGTCGGCGAGGGCGGGGCGGGGCCTAGTAGGTGGGGATGTGGGCGGGGCCAAATCGGCGGGGCGGTGTCCGATCGTCAGGGGGGCGTGTGGGCGGGGCCGAGTCGGCGGGGGTGTGGGCGGCGTGCAGTCGGCGGGGGCGAGTCGGAGAGGCGGGGCGGGGTGTGGGCAGGGCCGAGTTGACGGGGGCGGGGCCGAGTTAGCGGGGGTTGTGGGCGGGGCGAGCTCCCAACGTTTAACTGCCGCAACCGCCGCCCCGGACCTCAGTTCTCGCTGGAGCAGCCACCGCGCGCTCCCCGTTTGGGGCCGATGCGGGGACTTACCCTCTCCCCTCCGGGGTGGCTTAGGGGGCCAGGAATGGCCACCGCTGCTTCCCCCTAAAACAGAGACAGCGCCGTCCTTGGGCGGGTCCCCGGAGTCAGCCCCCCACCGTCTTTCAGATGACTTTTCCGGGATGTCCCCAAGGACCTCAAAACTGTTCATTTGGAAGGCTCAGGGCGCTTCTGGCTGCACCTCTGCGGCCCTGTCCTGGTCGTTTGGAAACTACCCTCCCCCCAAAAAAAAGGGGCTCCCCCCCCCCCGCAGACCCAAAGTGGCCTCCCGATCACGGCAAACTTGGGTGGCCCGCAGGGTCACACCCGCTCCAGGCCACCTTCAGATGCCCAGCGAAGGCACCCAGCAAGGGCAGGGCGGGGGGCGGGGGCCCACTTGACCTCCAAGCCACCAAGGTGCCTGGCCCTTCTGCTGGCATCTGAAGAGCAGGAGGGTCACGAAGGTGACCTGTGGCTAGAGTCTGCTGTCTCTGTCCCTGTCCCCACACAGAAAAGACCAGGCCCCTGTGGGACCTGCGTATTTCATTTATTCAAACAAATGTTTATTGAGCATCTACTGTGTGCCAGGTACAGAGGACCTCCTGGGTGACCCACCAACAAGCTGACCTTGTGGTGGGGCCAGAGAGTGGCCTATAAATGGGGGGGGGGACTCCAAAGAGTGATGAGTGCTATGAAGGACAAACATGGAAAAGTGATAAGATTGGGGAAGGGTCACCCTACTTCAGATGGGGTGTTTAGGGAGGGCTTCTTGGAGGAGGTGACATTAACTAAAGGAATGAGGCTTGTGAAAGTCTTCGAAGAGAGAGAACAGCAGGGCACAAGCCCTGCCCTGGGGGCTGGCTGCGCTGTCCAGGGGACAGAAATAAAGCCACCAAGGTGGCAGTCCAGGACCCAGACTCCCCCCAGCCATTTCCAAGCTGTGGGGGGGACATGGGATTATACTCTAAATGGGATGGGAAGTCCTTGCTAAGAGTGTGAGGGGTCAGGGCCACACCCACAGAAGGTTCCAGAAAGCCCTTGGCTTTGAGGCTCTGACAACAGAAGACCCATCTAGAGCCTTTCCCCCAACCCCCGGGGCTGCTTCCAAGTGAGAAAGGGTACTGAGGTCCCTAGGGGTTGTCCCAGGCTGAGTGTGCCACCCCCCCAACCCCGTGTCCCCCAATGTGGCTTTTGCTGCCTCCCACCTTGTGACCTCCTGGGACAGGGGCGGTCTGAGGGGGTCAGACGGGGCAAGATCACTGGACTGGGAATTAGACTTGGAGTATAATCCCCCCCAACCCGGGCAGGCCCCAACTCTTCTCTGGACCTCAGCTTCTTCATGTAAAATGGGGACACAAGGGGACCCTGGGGACTCTAAACCATTTCTCAAGGGCCACCTCAAGAAAGGAGCCACCTTGTTTCAAGGTGGAAGAAATGAAGGGAACAGATTTGGGAGGGTCCCGTGGGGCAGCGTCTAGGAGGGGGGTGTGGGTTGGGTTGGGGACTTCACCAAGGAAGGGACCTGGACATTTGAGGGTCACTTCTAGATTCTCGTCACTTTATGTTAACACAAGACAGGCAAGGTCTCTGGGGAAGGGGGGGACAGCCACGTCCCTGGGGGTGGAGGGCATCTAATGAAACAGAAAGGACACTGCGGAGGGCGGGGGACAGCCAAAGATAAAGTCGAAGAGGTCAGCAGGGACCCCGGAAAAGGGGGCTTGGGGTGCCAGGTGGCTGTGGGGGTTGGGCAGGAGAGCGGGGGACCCCAGTTGTGTGGCCCGTCCCACCCCACAGTCGTCTGGCCGCCTCTTTGTGGAGAAGACTCTAGTGAAGTAAGCATGGAGAAAGGGGCAGTTGGGGACAGAGGGTGGGCGACAAGAGATGGGGATAGGGCAGGGGCGGGGGCTGGCTTCAGGTTGCCAAGGACACCCCCCCCCCCGTGGCTTTTCAGTGGTCCCCTAGATGGCCAGGTCCCAGGAAGCTCTTAGGTCTTCAGACAAGGTGCCAGGTGGCCCCGGGGACCCAGTGAGCAAGCACTTGGAGTTGGGTCCCTGGGGGGCCCACTGGCCTGAGGGGGAGGGTAAGGCGCCTAGGTCTGTCCCCTGACCTTGAACCCCATCTCATTCATTCAACAAATATTTATTGAGGGCCTACTACGTGCCGGGCCAGGCATGTGCAGCCGTGGGAGGGACTAGTCCCTGCTCTAGTGGGGTGACCCTGGATAATTTCAGAAAGTGATAAAAGCAGACGTAGAAAGTGGCTTTAAGGAGCGGGTGCGGGGCTGTGGGAGGGGACGCTGTTTGGAATCAGGTCACCAGCACAGGATTTGCTATCTGTTCCCGGTCGGGTGGCCCAGGGGACAGTACCCAATCTCAAGCCTCAGTTTTCTCACCTGGACAGTGGAGCTAGGACCTGGGGCTCTGTCCCTGCTGCCAACTCTACTCTCTGGGGTACCCCTAGGGGACGTGCCCTGGAGTGTCCCCTCCTCCTTGTCCCCTGATAACACAGGGAGACAAACCAGCCCCGATGGCCCAGCCTGAGTCAGGCCTCAGGGACACTTTTGTTGAAAAGAAGCTGGTTTCTCTTTGTCAGGTTCTGTCCTGGTGCTGGGCCCTTCCCAAGGTCCCCCCAGTCCCCGCCCCCGGTCCCCTGGGAAGATGTCCTATTCTTCCAGACTTTGGAGGTCAGACGCGACTTGGCCTTGGGGCCTCCAGGGCCATCGGGTCCCAGATCCTGCGCATGAGGGTGCTTGAGGCCAGGCTGGGGTCACCCTGAGGGGTCTGGGGGGAGCTGAAGTGTCCCATGGAGTCCCCTCTGGTGGCTGTGAGCTGGAACCAGGGGGGAGGAGCATCCGGCCGTCTTCATGCCTGGGAGGGGGGAGGACCTTACCTCCAAAGACGTCCCTGGGCTGTTGTCCCCAGCATTCCTTCCCAAGGGTGGGGACAGCGGGAGGTTTCCTAGCACAGAACGAGGCTCAGGGTTCCCCAGGGAGTGTCCCCTGTCCCTCCCTCCTGGCACCCAGGCCCCCGGGCTGGACCCAGAATACGGAAACCAGTCAGAAGCCCTGTGTCGCCAAGGGGCCACCAGGGAGCTTCCTGCAGGGCCTGGAGGGTGGGCAGGTGGGGGGGCCTGGAAGCTTCTGGAAGGCTAGTTCCCAGAGACCCTTGGGAGCATGGCAGGAGGGGACAGGGATCTCAGCACTGCTGCAGGTGGCTTGTAATGGGAAGAAGCATGACAAACGAAGGCAGGGGGTGGGGGGTGCTGTGAGGACACCGGAAGTGACCAGGCCACAAGTGACCAAGAGCCAAAGAAGGGCTGCTGGGCTGTGTCGGTGGCCCCAGAGAGAGTGACACACAGCACGAGCCCTGGGGCCCCGCACGCGCATGTGAGCGTGACAGAGGTGTGCAGACAGGACAGTCGGGGACCCAGGGGGGCCCGGTCACAGGCCACCAGAGAGGAAATTCCCTGTGAGAGTCCTGCAGACATTTCTGCTCCTGTGAAGAGTGACCCTGGGCACAGGTGGCCACACCACAGGCCACTCTGCAGCTGTCCAAAGGGGCAATTTGGATGTGGGTTCACCCCTTGAGCGGCCAGGGACAGGAGAAGACAGGTGGCCCTGGGGACAGTGTGGACAGTCACCTGGAGATGCATGAGGGCCCTTTTCTGCTGGGGACTCTGGGGGCTCCATGCTGGCAGGGCCACCAAGCAGGCAGGAGCGCGGTGACAATGGCTGGGAACCTTTTCTCTTTGCGTCCTCCTGCACCATGTGGGTTTCACACCCTGAGTGACTTCAGTAGAAGGTTTCCTTAGACATTTCTAAGGAGGTCCTGGGACGGTGTGACTATGACAAAGGGTTTGTCACATCCTTCCTGGAGAGAGTGGCTGGTGCATGCTCAAGGTTCAAAGTCCCACCTCTCAGAAAGCCAGGGGCTCCCTGGGGGACAGCTGGCCACTGTCCCTCTCCTACAGGATCACCAGTGCAAGCAGTAGCCTGGGGTCAGGCCTTGGGGACACTTCCTTGAAAGTGACCTCAGGCTAAGAACGTACCAACAGGACACTCATTGTGTTCTTTCTCTGTGTTCCCCACAGGACACTCACTGTCCTTTCTCTGTGTTCCCCACTGGCCCAGATTCGGGGTGAAGTCCCTTTGGCTCCTCCATGTCCTGGGGCCTCGGATGTCTGGCTTATCCATCTGGGCTTCCTCAGACCTACAGGTCCCCAGGTCCCCTTGGCCAGACACAGGGGGCACCACGGCCACCCCCTAACTCCTGTTCAGGACTCCACAATGACATTTTCATCTTAAAGGAGACCTTCTCAAACCTGTCCCCTCCCCTGCCAGCCCTGGGCAGGGGCGGGTCCTAAAACACCTTGAGGAAAAGCAGACACTTAGCCTCTACCACAGTTGGGCTCTCTCCTCTGGGACTGGTGGGGGCCTCCCCTGTGTCACTGTCCCCAGGGTCTGCCTGCTGCACTCTGACTGCCCAAGCTCCTTTAGGTGACTCTTAATGTCCCTTTGAGACTGAAAAACCAGACCTTCAAAGGCTGAGGGTCCTCCCAGTACCATGTACCAGGGCCCATGCTGAGAAGGCCTGAGGCGGGGCTAGGGGACCAAGACTGAGTCCTGTCACACTTATGGGGAGCCAGGGGCTCCTGATTCCCAGTCCTCCTTCCGGTCACTCCTGCAGCCAGTGAGTCTGTGGAGAGCCCGGCTGAGGGGTCCCGAGGTCACCTGAGGTCGCAGGAGCTTGTCAGCACAGGCTGAGACTAAATATGCTAATAAATACTAATATGCTAATGTCCTGGGTGTGTTTTCTAAAAAATGCTTTCAAGAAAAAGGAGGGGATTCTAGGGGCCTTTGGAGCAGGGCCACCCCAGGGAGGCTGCAGCTGACAAAGAGCTGGGCCACATGCTCACTGACAGCAGAGACTCTGAGGTGCACAGTCCCCAGCCCCGTGCCTGGCCCTGGGGTTGGGGAAGCCTTTGAGGCACCCGTGGGGAACCCAAAGACCAGGCTGGCTCAGCCTGCGGGGAGCCATGGCAGGGCAGCTGCTAGAGGGACCCGTGAAAATCTTGCCCTAAGTCTAATGAACAGCCATTGAAGCCTCTCCGCCCAGGTGACATAGGACAGAAGAAAAAATAATAATAATGATAATCAGTAGAGAGGCCCAGGAGGAAGAACAAAGAAAATATCAAAAGTGTGAAGCTCAAGTTCAGCAAACTCTGCCTCCCCAAGCCACTTCTCTGTCTCCCATTCACTCAGGAAAATTGTCCTGGTTGGGCGCAGTGGCACACACCTGTAACCCAGCGGCTCAGGAGGCTGAGGCAGGAGGATCGCAAATTGGAGGCCAGCCTCAGCCACTTAGCAAGGCCCTAAGCAGCCCAGTGAGACCCTGTCTCTAAATAAAATACAAAAAAGGGCTGGGGACAGGGCTCAGGGGTTCAGCACCCCTTGGGTTCCCCCCCCTCAAAAAAAATTGTCCTGTCCACTGTTAGTAAGGCCACAAACACATGCATTTTTAGAATAGATTGAGCAAAAGCAGATAGATGACGTATAACAGGGATTTTTCCAGAACCCTAAGATCTGGGACTTTTCTCAGTGTCACCTTGCAGAGAGCGGCTGGGCCTACACATGAGTGACTTCAGTTTGGAAATCAGTGTTCTGCCATAAGCTACTCCATTTTGAAATTCAGTGCTGATGTGGAACGACTCCACACCTTGTTTGTGTAAGTAAACAACCACTGTCTGCCTGACACTTACCATAAGGCACAAACTAAATAAATAAGTGTGCCAAGAAAAATGACCACCTAGGGCAGGGCAGAGTGGTGCACACCTGTCAGTCCAGCAGCTCGGGAGGCTGAGGCAGGAGGATCACAAGTTGGAGGCCAGCCTCAGCCACTTAGCAAGGGCCTCAGCAACTCAGCAAGACCTTGTCTCAAACTAAGAAATAAAAAGGGGTGGCCTCTTAAGTGCCTCTGAGTTCAATTCCTGGTACCAAAAATAAAATAAAGTAAAAGAAAAATAAAATAGATATTAGGAATTCAGATTGGAAATTTAAAAACCTTGGATAGTCCAGCTTCTGACTGCCAGGGGACCCACGGGTTGATGAAAGTAGGGTCCCCTGTGAATTTATCAATTCTGACATCATGGAAAGACTCGAAAGGGTTTGGCTACGTTAATGACATGGCTCAAGCTGCACCTATAATCCCAGCAGCTTGGGAGGCTGAGGCAGGAGGATCCCGAGTTCAAAGCCAGCCTCAGCCACTGAGCGAGGCACTAAGCAACTCAGGGAGACCCTATCTCTAAATAAAATATAAAAAGGGGCTGGGGACAGGGCTCTGTGGTGAAGTGCCCCTGGGGTCAATCCCTGGTACCAAAAAAAAAAAAAAAAAAATTAAGACCAGGTTGGGGTTGGGGCGGGTCTAAGTGGCACGGCCAATCATAACGAGGGAAACGGTCACAGATTTGAACCATGGACAAGGGAGTTCTCAAAGCATAGCAGAAGACGGGGAATGCAGCAGGACGGACGTAGGACAGACTGCAGAAGCCACAGGTGTGGACTGGCTGGTACAGCTGTGGACCAAAAAAGCAAAAAAAATAAAAAATAAAAATAAAAACCCAAAAAACTGAATTTAAATGAGATACTACTAAGGTCAGGACATCCCTATTGATCAGATAATGGACACAACCTCTCCCTGATATTTAGGTGGCCCTGAATGGACAGGCAGGGAGAGGACCAGGGAGGGGAGTGTGACAAGAAGCACCTGGAATATACATACGGAGGCCCGTAGGTCCAAACCTTCCTCCACCAGCCACAAGGAAATGACATTGTCTTAAGACAAAAATGACTGTTTCAAGATCTGAAGACAAAAATGACTGTTTCAAGATCCGTCACAGCCCAGAGGTGTCTGGGACCCTCCTTTTATCACCAAACCCTGGTCACAGACCCCAGTGGCCCTTGTTAACCAGAACATCAAGACCCTCAGAGGAAGCTGACCGAGGACCCACGGATGGGTCATAAATCCAGCCAGAAGTGACCTCCCCTCCCCTCTCCCTGGGTCCCCCTCCCCCCCCAGGGCTGATGTTCCAGAATCTTCTCTTTCCTAAAAAGCAGTGTCGAGGCTGGGCTGGGGCTGAGGGGAGGCCTGGCCCGCATGCTTGAGGCTCTGGGTTGGATTCCCCAGCTCCACACAGTGACATGTCCCTGTCACCGGGCCTTGGAGTCAATAGGATGTCCACTCCTCAGAAAAAGGCCTGGAAGGAGGGGCCACCTGGGCCCAGGGGACCCAGAGTTGTCATGTGGGGACTAGAAAGCCTGATGTCACCCCGCTGTCAGTCAAAAGTCAGGAGGTGGACCTGGGCGGGACCTTCTAGAAACTTCTCTGGGACCCCCCTCCCCAATAAAACTGGAGTGCAGGAGCGGCACATGGTCCCTAGAGAGTGTCCCCTGTCCCTTTTGCCTGTCCCTTCCATGAGCTCAGGCCTGCTACCCTGAGCGGCAGGTCTGGACTCTCTCTGGCAGGACATCCGTGGTCCGTTGGGCCCGGCGACAAGTGGCCTTTCTCTGTAGCAGGACCACTGAGCCACCGAGAGAGGGGATGTCACGGTCACCTCAGCCCCGCGACAGGCCTCTGCTTCCTTTAAAAGAAGAGCCCGGGACCCCAAATGCAGGTGTCCCCCTCAAGATGGCCCACAAGCTCCCTCGATTTCCCAAATGTCCCTGCCTGGGCCTGGGACCCTCTGGAAGACCTTTTCTATGGTGTTGAGGACCCCGTCTTTGGGAACCTCTCTGGACTCCCCAGGGACAGAGGTGCCAAACTTCTGTGTTGGAAGCTGCGCTCGAGGACACTCGGGCAGAGAGCAGAGGGTGACGTCCAGGAGGGATGTGACAGGAATCCACGGACAGAGGACAGAGACCAGGTGCAGCCTGGGGGCATCCAGGGTCACGGCAGGAGGGGACTGGACAGGGGAGGGGTCATTAGCTGATCATGTCCCCCATTTGAGCTCCGCCAGAGACAGAGGAGGCCGAGGGCCCAGCCAGGAGCCCCCTAATTAACTGGGCACCCAGAGTCCCCATGGTGGGGACCCAGGGCCCACGGTCAGGACCTGCTCTGCCATTTCTCTTGACCCCTTGGGGCCCTGCTCACTTTGGGTCACCTGGCAGAGTGACCCGGGAGGGGATGCCAGGATTGGCAGGAGCCCAGCCCAAGCCCTGGCCTCCCTGCCTCCCTGGGCACAGCCTCAAACCCGGGCCTCAGTTTCCCACCACAACAGACACCAGAAGTCTGGTCCCCAGGTTTGGGGGCCCTTGCTGTGCTGGGAGGGGAAATCTCTTGGCTTCCACAGCCGAGTCACGGGGACCCCCAGACGCCAGGCTGTGACACCCCAAGATAGCAGAGGCGGGGGCCCCTCACCACCCACGGCCTCCAAGAAGTCTGGGCCCCTCGACCCTGTCCCAGGTGGGGTCACCCTCACAGCCACGGTTGTCCGTCCCCAGAAAAAGGTCTCCTTGAACCGTGTCCCACCTGGTGGCCACCAAAGACCAAGAACACAGGCCACCAAGAACCACTGTGACGCCACAAAGTTTATTTGTAGCGGATGAGATCACAAGGTCACCTCCCAAAATACGACACCCCGAATACTTTACTTTGGGGCTGGGGGAGGTTGATGTCACCACATTGTGGCTCAGGGAGGGTCCCCAAGAGGCCCGTCCTGGTGGAGATGAACGAGGCCCGCTGTGGCCATCCCCGGGGACAGGCCTGGGCCTTATCATGAAGTCAGGGTCCTGCTTCCCTGGGTGGCTTGTAGAGGGGACATTACTTCTGAAAAAGAACTTTGAGAAGATGGTTAGAAGAGCGACTTTATCTGGGGGTTCAGGGTACCCCAGGGGACAGTGTCCTACTGAAAAAAGAAAGTACCCGGATGTTTCCCATAGGTTTCCTAAAATACCAATGGACACAGGGGCTCAGGGCGGTGACAGTCTTGGTGGCCGTGTGCGCTGACCACTGGCCCACCCAGCCTCGGGACTGGCCTGGGGTCAGGTGGACCCTTCTTTCTTGAAACTCTCTCCTCCTTAGCTTCCATGACCCCCACTGACCCCTGGTCTCCCTCCTGACTTTCTGACAGATCGTCTCCAATGGAGTCACCTCCTTAGCCTGTGGTGTCCCAAATGACACTAATTGGGCTGTCCCCACGAGACCCGCTGCAAACGTGCCTACCAGCACCTTCGCAGGGACCTGAGATGTCCGGACACATCTCAGCCTGAGGAACAAGCCTAGGTGCCCAGGGCTTGGGTTCCACTAGGATCCCCAGCTCTAGTCCCCCTTTGACCTCTCAAGAGACCCAAGCTCAAGCCCCCGGTGGCCTGGTCCCATCCCCTGCTGTCCTGGGCCCTCTCTCTGCTGATTGTTCCAGTGACATCTCTCTGCACCCTGGTCCACTGCAGGTGTGGCCGCCACTTAACCACCTCACCACAGGGGACACCTCTGCTCAGTCTTGGATGACACCTGTTCCCAAAAAAAGCTGTCCCCCGGGGGGCGGGAGGGGCCCCATCTTTTCTGCCTCTCTTTCATTCATGTATGGAAACTTCTAGGCACCCGGGGCCAGGACCTCGGCCTGGGTGGACCTGAATCCAGGTCCAAGGGCAAAGTCCCCATAAGACCCTTTCTGCTGGCTGGTGTCACAAGGGCTTAGCCCAGGGGGACTTTTCGGAAACCACTCCCTTTTCTGTTAGGAAATCCGGGTGGTCCTTGTCCCCTCTTCCTGGGTGAGGGGGTTGGCTTCATTTCCAGGGTTCTGGGCTGTCACCTGTCTTCTGTATTCATAGTGCTGGGGACGCAGCCGTTTCCTGGCTCATGTCCCTGGCTCCCCAAAAATCCCCCACTTAATGTCACCTTCCCCAGTAGGCCTGAATTTCCTCATCTCTAGGGGACAGAACAGGGGCCTGGGACAGTGGGGCGCTCAGGAGGGGGGAGAAGACATCTCCTGGGGGGGGGGGACGACTGTAGCTCAAAACCCCAAAGATGCGCACCCACACCCTTTGGGGGGCCCTCAGTGGTCTCTAGCTTGTGTCTCTCGTTGGGAATCCCAACATGGTAGCGGCCTGACTGTCCCCACCTGTCCCCTCCATGGTTTGGGCATGCCGGGGTCTCAAGAGATTGCTGACTGTCTGCCCTTTGGCCACGACCGGGCGCTTGGGTTGGGGCGGAGCGGATTTCATTTACCTGGAAAGACGACTCCACCTTCCTCCCCCACAATGTCCCCATGATCTTGGGTTCCCCAAGTGACAGCTCTCCAGCTTCAAGGAAAACTGTGTGCCACCTGTGCGGGAGTCCGCCGAGCTCAGGGCCTCCAGAATTGCGCCAGCCCCTTCCCCACCTCCTAGATGACCTATCTGAGGTCTAGGGACCCCGCGCCTGACACTCGCCCACCCCACCCTGGAGTCCCCATTGGACTCTGGGGAGAACCAATGTCACCTTCCTCATGCATCCCCAAATAGGGCACTTGGGAGAATCAGGGAGGCCAGAGTCCCCGCAGAAGGTCCTGGGGAGATCCCCGCCCCCGGGTCCCCAGGCACAAGACCCCAGGCGCGCGCTGGAGGGAGCCTGGCGCGCGTTCCCTTTGGATCAGGAGGAGACCCCCCTCGGAGAAGTCGCGCCCCTCGCGCTGCCCGGGCCGGCCGCGGGAGGGCGTGCCCTGTGTTAGTTGGGACAAACGAAAGCGCGTCCTGCGGCCCGATCTGGGGGCGCCCGGGCCCGGCCAGGGCTCGGTGGCGCGTGGCGCCCTCTTGGGCGTCATGTGCAGAGCTCCGGGACGCGGGGCCACCCCCGGGATCCCCGCTATCCGCTCCCAAACGGGGCGCCCCCCTTCTCGAGCGCTCCCGCAGCCTGGGGTGCACCTCTCCGGGCCCCTCTGCCGAGCCCATCCGGGGCGCAGGCCGCCTCTGCGCGGTGCCGCGAGCTCGGACCGAGTCCGGGGCGCATGGCTGCGGGCGCGGTGGCGCGGTAGGGACACCGTGCGGGCAGCCAGCGGCCGGGAAAGGGACTCCAAGAAGCACAAGTCGGCGCTGGCCCCGGACCAGGCTGTTGTTGTTCTCAACGCGGTCCGCCGCCGAGCTATAAAAGCGGCGCCAAGCGCGCTCCCCGCCAGAGCGCAGCGCGCACGCCCGGACGGCGCGGCGGCCTCGGAGCAGCGGCGGCAGCAGCGGCGCGCGTCGAACCCGAGCTCCCCCGAGCCCTCCCCGAACCTTCCCCGAGCCCTCCCCGAGCCTCCGAGCTGCCCGGGACCCTCGCCCCGGCTCCCCGATCGCGCTCGGCCCGCCCGTCCCCAGCCCTGCCGCCCGGCCCCAGGCCCGGCCGCGGCCGCTCCCGCCTGGAGCCGCCGCGCGCCCCGAGCCCCCCGCGGCCCCTCGCCTTCCTCTTCCCGGCGCGGCCCCCCGGCTTCCGCGCGCCGCCCGCCACCAACCCGTTGGCCACCATGTCGGTGGAGCTGGAGGAGGCCCTGCCGCCCACGGGCGCCGAGAGGGCCAAGAGGGCGGCGCGCGCGCGTGGCGGCGGCGGCGGCGGTGGCGGTGGCGGGGCGGCGACCAGGCCCGCGGCCGCCCCGAAGCGCAAGAGCAGCCGCAAGAAGAACCAGCCGGGCAAGTACAGCCAGCTGGTGGTGGAGACGATCCGCAGGCTGGGCGAGCGCGGGGGCTCGTCGCTGGCGCGCATCTACGCGGAGGCCAGGAAGGTGGCGTGGTTCGACCAGCAGAACGGGCGCACCTACCTCAAGTACTCGGTGCGCGCGCTGGTGCAGAACGACACGCTGCTGCAGGTCAAGGGCACGGGCGCCAACGGCTCCTTCAAGCTCAACCGCAAGAAGCTGGAGGCCGCCGAGCGGCGCGCCCCCGCGCCCGTGCCCGCGCCCGCCGCGCACAAGTCCAAGAAGCCGGCGGCGCCGCGCCGCGCGGACCCCCGACCCGCGGCCGACAAGCGCGCGCCCGCGAAGGCCGCTGCCGCCGCCGCTGCCAAGGACAAGGGCGGCAGCGGCGGGGGCGGCGGCAAGGCCAAGAAAGCGGCGGCGGCGGCGGCCGGGAGCAAGAAGGTGAAGAAGGCGGCCAAGCCCAGCGTCCCCAAGGTGCCCAAGGGGCGCAAGTGAGCGCCCCGGGCCCGCGCGCGCGCGTCCGACGTCCTGGGGAAACCGTCCCTCGCGGGGCCGCGGCTTCCCCTCCCCTCCCCCCACGCGCCGCGGCGGCTGCTGTTCGCTGGAGATTTTTGAAACGGCCCCGGCGACGCCCTGATTGGCTCTCGCCCTTGGCAACGGCCGTCGCTATGGTGACCGCCTCCCCCATCCGGGCACCAGTGGGCGGGGCCGCGGTGGGCCGGCTCGCGGCGGCTGCGGCCCGCCTTGGCTCCCTCTTCTCTCGCCGCCTCCGGTCTCGCGAGAGTCGCGCGCCGGGGGGCGCGGCGCTCCCCTCCCCCCGCGGGCCTCTGGGAGGCCACAATAAAAGATTGTTGACCTTTGCACCCACGTCGCCTTCTTCCGGGGCGGGCAGGGAAGGAGGGTAGGAGGGACACCCCGGGGGCCTGGTGGTGGCTGTGCAGGGCCTGGAGGAAGCAGGAGCGGCCTCTGCGAAGGCTGCGTGAGATCCGCCTGGAGCCCTCCTGGGCCACGGAGGCTGCCCCTGCGCACGCCCTCTAGCTCAGGCCCTCTAGCGTACCCGGGGGACCGGCGCGGGTGGAAAATTGCCTGTCCCCAGGCCTCCAGCTGGAGACGCCAGCGGGCGTCCCTGACACACGCGGCTTTTTTGAGGGCTGTTCTGAATCGGGAGCACCCTGGGGACAGCCCTGCCCCAACAGGACCTCCCCTGCGGTGTGGACCTGGGCCTGGCGCTTGCTTTTCCCATCCTGGTGGCCCATCTGGAGTGGGCAGAGCGGACCCAAAGGGTTTTTGGGAAAATGACGGAGAGGCGAGCTCTGGGTGGGGGGGGGAGCCGGGGAAGGTTCCCGAACATAGGCCCCAGGTGGTAGGGGCGCCCTGGCCAGTGTCCGGAGGGAGGGATGCACAAGAGCTCTTACACCCTGTGGGGCCCAGGAGCCCTCGGGGCCTTTGGTGGGAGCCCTGGGGAGGTTGTGGCCTCCTGGTCCCCCCGGCCTGGCCCTGGCAGCCACCACCAGCCCCTGGGAGTGGAGGCCCAGCCCCGAGCCTGGCCAGCAGCCCCTCCGGCTTCTCAGTCTCTTGGGTCTAGTCCCCCTGGACACTGAGACAGGGCCCAGGGCTGGCACCGAGCTGGGCCCAGCCAGGGGTGGGCAGAGCCAGCCCAGAGGCCCGTGCTGCCCAGCAGGGGAGCCACACCTCTGCCCTCCAGCCCACGGCTGCCCTCTTGGCAGAAGCTCAGAGATGGGGTAGGACCAGGATGAGCCTGGGTGACACAGGGAGGGGCAAGGGGTCCGTGCCATGAGGGCACAGCTACGCTGGGTGTCCAGGAGGGAGGCAGGCCAGCTCTGAGAATGAGTCCCCTGCCGGCCTAGGTGTGAGGAGTGCCCCCCAGGCCCAGGCTTGAGAAGGACCCCCCCAAGGCCTAGGTTTGAGAGGGAGAAGCCCCCCACAGGCCTAAGTTGGAGAGAGACCTCCCCAAGGCCCAAGTTTGAGGAAGACCCTCCCCCTAAGGCCCAGGTTTGAGAAACGAGTCTCCCGCCAGGTCCAGGATTGAGAAAGACCCCCCCCAGGCCTAGGTTTGAGGAAGACCTTCCCCCTAAGGCCCAAGTTTGAGAAGGACCCCCCCCAGGTCCAGGTTTGAGGAAGACCCTCCCCCTAAGGCCCAGGTTTGAGAAAGGAGTCTCCCGCCAGGCCCAGGATTGAGGAAGAGTCCCTTCAGGCCAGGTTGAAGGACTTCACCCCAAAAGGCCCAGGTTTGAGAGGGTCTCCCCGCCACCCTCCCAGGAAGAGCCGTGTTTACTTACAGTTCTGACTTGGGGGGACTGTGCCAGACCAGGTCCTGTCCCTTGCCACCTATGGGGCCAGCCAATGTGCCACCAGCTGCTGGGAGGCAGGAGACCCACCCAGGATTCCAGGGGTGGTGCTAGGGACCAGCCAAGTGTGACACTGGGATGGGACCCTGGAGCCCCAAGCCAGAAACCCTGGAGTCTGGCTTGGTCTAGTGCCTAAAGCCACTTTCAACCCCCAGTTGTCCAAGTCTGGATTTGGGGGATCAGGCCTGGGACTCTGTTTCCCTGATGATTTCTTTGAGGTTCCAAGAGGATCCAGGTGGCCCCCCACCCCGCATCCTGCAGACCATCAGCTGCACTTTGGACCTTAACTGTCCCCGCAAGACACCATGAACTGAAACCTCTGAAACTGCTGGCCAAAATGAACCTTTTCTCTCTTTAAAGCTGATTTTCTCAAGTATTTTGTCACAGTGACGGAAACCTGAAAACACCATCTATCCTCTGAAGACATATCATGAGCTCCAAAGTGCACCTCAGGTTGTCCTTAGGACTTTATTGTCCTTCCATATTTCTTCCTTAAATCTGCCCTATGCAGTTCATGTCACCAGCCCTTCCCAGTCTGCTCCCTGTCTCTGGGCTCACCTCTCCCCATTCCCTGAAGACGTGGCCCCCTGACTTGCTGTCTTCTCCATCCCAAGGCCTGGACCCTCCAAGAGCACCCGAGCACCCAGAGGTTGGCTCTCGGGGGTTGGTCTCCCACTCTTCTGAGGGTAGCTCTGTAATTTTCCTTTGGGGATCTAGCTTACCTTGCATTCCAGTACCTGGCCACAGAGCTCTGCGGGCCTGAATGCCCCCACCCCAGCAACGGTCATGTGACGCAGGACCTGGCCAGTGTGTATTGAGTCCGTTGTTCACTGAGCCACAGAGATTGGGTCAGAACTGGGTTCTTGACCTCAGTAGGTTCCATGATAGCCAGTCCTGAGACTTTTCCTGAAAGTACTGCAAAACAGGTGATAATCCCCACCTGGCATTACTAAATAATAGGGATGCGGGACCAGAGTAGCAAGTGACCATCTTTGATCATCACCTGAAAAAGGAGAAAAATTGGAGCCAGTGATGAAGACATTAGTGGAGTTGCTGGATCCAGCCTTGCCTGAAGCTCAGACACACCTGACTCGCTGCTTTTTTGCCTAAGCTGGTTTGAATTGGGTTTCTGTCCCTTGCACCCTGGTCTCGGACCCCTTGGACTCACCTTCCTCCCTGCACTCACTTCCTGGACTTTGCAGCCCTTCAAAATTTTTCTGCCACCAAAATCATTCTTCTAGAACCTTCTCTAGCCACCCCTCCCTTCGTCTCCCGGGTTCCTCACCAGACCCTTCAGCTGGCTCTGACTGACTGTCGAGGCTCGGGTCTGGGCCTGGCTGTGCTGGGGTTTAGTCTAGAGAAGGACCCATCTCACTGCCAGGCATGGTGACGTAGGCCAGTCATTTCAGTGGCTCAGGAGGCTGAGGCAGGAGGATCACAAGGTGGAGGCCAGCCTCAGCAACTTGGTGAGGCCCTACTCAGCGAGACCCTATCTCTAAATAGAAAATAAAAAGGGCTGGGGACGGGGCTCCATGGGTCAGCACCCTGGGTTGAACTGTACCCAAAAAAAAAAAAATTTTTTTTGACGCCTCAGTTTCCTCATCTATAAAGGAAGCCGAGGACGACTTTGAATGACTCATCTGTGAACCAGAAAGGTCTCAGTTCACTTCATGGGGTGGGAGAGTGTCCAGGTACCCCTTCCCCATCTCTGGCATCCCCCTGTCCCCAAGGCCACTCCTGCAGGGCCGCGCATCTCCCTCCTCACAGCTCAGACCTTCCTGGTAGCCTCCATGGGGTCTCGGGTCTGCTTTCTGGGTCCTCAGGTCTGAGTGGTCCCCAGCCACCACACAGCCCCGCACAAGCCACAGAGTCTCCCATGGAAGATGGGGTCACTACCCAGTCCACTTCCCCGACCAATCTGACCTGTGCCGGCTGGGGGGGGGGGGCTGAGGCGACAGGGGAGGAGGGGCCCGGACCTCCAGGCACAAGGGACCCCAGGGCACACTAGCCATTCTGGCAATTCCACCAGTCACAGGACACAACAAGGCCATTTGTTTGATGAGCAATGCTGTTGGGGCCACTGGCCGCTTGCAAGATGGACACAGATAACCGGGCGCATTGGTACACGCCTGTCATCATCCCAGTGGCTTGGGAGGCTGAGGCAGGAGGATCACAAGTTGGAGGCCGACCTCAAAAATTTAGCGAGGCCCTCAGCAACTCCGCGAGACCCTGTCTCTACATAAAAGCTAAAAAGGGCTGGGGACAGGGCTCGGGGGTTGAGCTCCCCGGGTTCCATTTGTCAGAGGACTGAGAGCCTCTGCAGCTTCTCCCGCGAGGCTGAGTCTCCATGACGGATGGAGGTCTTGGAGTCAGTCCAGGGCGGGCAGGCGCCCCAGGGACACAGGCAGAACCCTGTGAGCACTCTGTGCCCTTGACCTGGGCCACCAGGGCAGCCTGCTGAAGCAGCAGCAGAGGCCCATCCTCACGGAGGACCCTGGGGAGGCAGGTGATGGGAGGCCCAGCGCCCGGCTGCAGCCCAGGAGGCACCTCAGGCCCCGCCCACCTCCGGAGGTGGGCAGGGGAATTCTGGGAAGTGTAGTCCGCCGGCCACGAGGCGAGTCCGGAGGCCCACAGCGCAAGTGGCCAAGAGGGACCAGCCTCGGCCAGCAGAAAAGGGACGGGGACTCTCAGCTCTTGCCGATGTCCAATCAGCAAAATGGACAGGACCTTGTCAGCAGCGCCTCCTGAAAGTGTCCGTGTTTGCTCCAGAGATGGGAGTAGCCACCGTCCAGGGAGTGGCCCTCCTGGAAGTGGCCCTGCAGGGCGAGGGTGGCCAAGAAGTGTCCCCAGATTCTTTGTTCTTCTGAAGATGAAATCCAGGAGCCTCGTCTCCATGCCACTTTTTTATTTTTTATTTTGAGACGGGGTCTTGCTAAGTTACTGAGGCTGGCCTCCAACTTGCAGTCCTCCTGCCTCAGCCTCCACTATGTCTGGCCCCAGAACTTTTAAAAGTGGAAATCGTTTTTGT
Source organism: Callospermophilus lateralis (assembly GCF_048772815.1). NCBI lineage: Eukaryota > Metazoa > Chordata > Mammalia > Rodentia > Sciuridae > Callospermophilus > Callospermophilus lateralis. Next base: position 1,730,297 of record NC_135324.1, read on the forward strand.
GTGTGTGTGTGTGTGTGTGTGTGTGTGTGTGTGTGAAATTTCTCACTTCTTAAATAGAATTTTTATTAATTCTACCTCATAGGCTAGGTTGTGGCTCAGCCTTAGAGCTCTTGTCTGGCATGTGTAAGTCCCTGGATTCAATCCTGAGTCCCACATAAGAATAAATAAATAAAATAAAGGTATTGTGTCCAATAAATAAATATAAAACAAAACACACACATGCACAAAAGAATCTATGTTTATCCATGAGGATGGCCACTATGATAAAACAGACTATACTGGGTGCAGTAGCTCATACCTGTCACCCCAGTGGCTCAGGAGGCTGAGGCAGGAGGATCGCAAGTTGGAGGCCAGCCTCAGCAACTTAGTGAGGTCCTACGCAGCTCCATCAGACTCTGTCTCTAAATAAAATATAAAAAGGACTGAGGATGGGGCTCAGGGGTTAATTGAACCCCTGGTTCAATCCCTGGGACTCAATCGTGTGTAGCAACACAATTCAGAGTAGCCAAGGTAGAATCCACCCAGGAGTCCATTGGTTGAAAAGGAAATTGGTGTTCATGCACACAATGGAATATTATTCAGCCTTAAAAAAGGAAATCCTGACACATCCTACCATCTGGGGACATTGTGCTGACTGAAATAAGGCGGGTGACAAACAGCCAACCATGATCTCACAGGAAATATCTTGAGTAGTCAGATTCACAGAGAGAGAAAGTGGAATGGCATGAAGGGTTGAGAGAGGGACAAGCGGACTTCTTTAACAGGTGCACAGTTTCCATTCTACGAGATAAAAAAGGTCCGAGTTTGTTGGCCCAACGCGAGCCTCTAATTAAACACTGTTGACCTGTGCACCTAAAAATGGCTAAGATGGGGTGCGGGCTGGGGATGTAGCCTAGCAGGCCTGAGGCCCTGGGTTCCATCCCCAGTGTCACCCAACCAAACCAAACTTTAAAAATGGTTAAGAGGTTCCAGCACCTTGGGAGGCTGAGGCAGGAGGACTGAAAGTGGAGGCCAGCCTCAGAAACTTAGCAAGGCCCTAAGTGAGACCCTGTCTCTAAATAAACTATAAAAAGGGCTGGGGCTGGGGGTCAGGGGGTTCAGCACCCCTGGGTTCAATTCCTAATATCAATAAAAAGGAGGAGGAGGAGGAGGAGGTCCTGGGTCCCCCAACCATCTTCGGCTGCTCTGGGTCCCTGGAAGTTCCACTGTGAGCCCCACCTTCCGGAGTCACAGGTCTCGCTGAGTTGCTTCAGGCCTGGCTAAGTGGCTGAGGCTGGCCTCCAACTTGCCATCCTCCTGCCTCAGCCTCCCCAGCTGGGATGACAGGTGTGTGCCACTGTGCCCGGCCCTATTTTATTAATTTTCTGGTGATCTTTAGGAGAGAGTCAAGTTGGAGGAAATGACTGAGGTAGAAAGCTTTTACTCTTTTTAGACAAAGAACAATTGTGAAGGCAAGACGGGGCAGTTCTAGAAATGTTATGAGAATGATGGGCAGGGCGGTGCAGCAGCCAAGGAAAGATAAGGTCACTTCCAAGGACTGTTTATTTAGGCCAGCTGCTGCCCCCACCGCCAGTCTCTGAGGCTCAAGGCTATTTTCCTGGCCTTGGTATATAGAGGACATCACTTCCAAAGAAGATTTGTCTTGGTGTTTTGCAGAAAAACACAAAACAGTCTTTTTTTTTTTTTGTACCAGGGATTGAACCCAGGAACGCTTAACCCCTGAGCCCCGTCCCCAGCCTTTTAAAAATTTTATTTAGAGACAGGGTCTCGCTGAGTTGTTTAGGGCCTCACTAAGTGGCTGAGGCTGGCCTCCAACTTTCATCCTCCTGCCTCAGCCTCCCAAGCTGCCTGAAATTATAGGCATGCGTCAACACACACAAAACAAATGCTTTTTTTTTTTTTTTCTTTTTGGATACCAGGGATTGAACTCAGGGGTACTCGATCCCTGAGCCCCCTCCCCAGCCCTATTTTGTATTTTATTTAGAGACAGGGTCTCACTGAGCAACTTAATGCCTTGCCATTGCTGAGGCTGGCCTCCAACTTGTGATCCTCCTGCCTCAGCCTCCCCAGCTGCTGGAATTACAGGTGTGCTCTAATACCTTTTTTGAAGTGTGTGTTTCTCAAGCAATTTTAGCTGCGAATGATCCCTATGCCACCTTGACATATTTCGAGATGGCATATCTTTTCACTCCTCCAGGAACCTGGGAGGTGGAGCCCTCTCTTGTCTCTAGGTCCCAGCAAAACACCCGCTGTCGGAAGCCATTCTCACACGTGACTGGGTGACTCCCGGTTAGGGTCTGAGGCGCTCTGGCTGTGTCGGAGCTTTCCCGGCCCTCTCCTGATGAGAGAACCTGTCCGTGTGGGGGTGTAACTGACCACTGACCCCGGAGGCCCAATCACTGACCCTGACCTTGGAGTGCGGCTCCCCCTTCAACCTTCATTGGATGGAATTATCCCCTGAATTTCTTGCTCCCCAATAAAAGGCTACTCCCTGGCGTGCTCGCTCTCTCTCTCTCCTGCTAGCCCTGAGTAATCCTTGCTGCCCTGCCGGGCGGTTAGAGGAGGGAACCAGAGAGGGGAGCCGTCTCGGACCTGGTCATAGAAAAAGGTAACTGAGTCTGTGTGTTTATTTCGATCTCGCTAGCTAACTTTTATGCCAAGAACCTCATTAATGAAACCATTGCGCTGGTCGCGTGGTAGAACCCGCAGCCCTCCAGCCCTCCCCAGCAACAAGAGGACCTGTCTAAACCCTTCCACTGGAGAGACACCCCGCAGGGCAGGAGGCCCTTGGAGTCGCCTTGCCCTTGATGTACCTGTGCCAATCTGTGCCCAGGCCGGCCTTCCCCTCGCCTGGGTCAAAGCAGTCTGGGTTTCAGGGTCACAAGCTTGGCCTGAGGCTCGGGCCCTTGGTCCCACCTGGGCTACAGACAGGAGTCAAGACCAGGAGTCCCAGGGAGCCTCTATGTCCTTTAAGGCCACAGGGCCAGAAAGAAGCCCCTTGAAACCTGGAGGTGTAGTCCCAGCCGCTCAGGAGGCTGAAGCAGGAGGATCACAAGTTGGAGGCCAGCCTCAGGAAAAGTGAAGCCCTAAGCCACTGAGTGAGACCCTGTCTCTAAATAAAATATAAAATAGATCTGGGGAGGGGGCTCAGTGGTTAAGCACCCCTAGGTTCAATCCCCAGTACCAAAATCATCATCATCATCATCATCATCCCAAAGCAAATGTGAATGATCATCCAGTAAATTATGTGAATTTAAAAAAGAAAATTTAAGGGCTGGGGTTATGGCTGAGTGGTAGAGCATTTGCCTAGCATGTATGAGGCCCTGGGTTCGATCCTCAGCACCACGTAAAAATACATAAAATAAAGGTATTGAGCCCAACTACAGCTAAAAAATAAATATTAAAAAAATAAAATGAATGTATTGTGTCCATCTACAACTAAAAATTAAAAAAAAAAAAAAAAGAAAAGAAAAAGAAAATAGAAGTGGTGGTGCACGCCTGTTATCCCAGTGACTCAGGAGGCTGAGGCCAGAGGACAGCAAGTTGGAGGCCAGCCTCGACCATTTAGGGAAATCCTGCCTCAGAAGAAGAGGGAAGGGACTCCAGTGAGCAGTTTAGAGCCCACGGGTGTTCACTATGTCACCTGCACTGAAAAAGGAACAAATTGAAAAAAGAAAAACCAGAAAGGGCTGGGATGTGGCTTCCTGGCAGAGCTCTGGGCTCCACCCCCTGGGCCACAAAAGCAAAAGGATCAAGCGCCATGTCAGTCAGGGCCAAATTTGGAGGCCACGGTGCAAGGGCCCTGTCCTCCCGCGCCGGGCCTAAGGACAGTGGGGTGACCACCCGGCCCCGCAGTCGGAAGGAGGGCGCTCAAAAGAACTGGGAGAGCAACAGGCGGCGCCCCGCCCCTCCCTGCTCGGCCCCGCCCTCCCCTCCCTGCTCGGCCCCGCCCTCCCCTCCCTGCTCGGCCCCGCCCGGCCCCGCCCTCCCGGCCCTGCTCGGCCCCGCCTCCCGGCCCCGCTCGGCCCCGCCCCAACCCTCCTCGCTCGGCCCCGCCCCTCCTCTCCTCGTTCGGCCCCGCCCTTCCGTCTCCGCTCGGCCCCGCCCCGCCCCTCCTCACTTGACACCGCCCCTCCCCTCCCGTCCCCTCCCCGCTCGACCCCGCCCCCGTCTGCGAGGCAGCCCCGCCCATCCTGCACTCCCATTAGCAGGGCCAGGGTCTGCGCTGCCCTCTGATTGGTGGAAGTTCCATCCCTGATTTGCATAGGGCCCAAGGCCAGCGCCCCGCTGCAGCGGAGAAGCGCGGTCAGGCCACGCCCCGTGCTCTCGGGTCGCCTGGGGGCTGCCTGCGGCCACCCGCTGGGGGCCGATTTGCAGGCTGCACACTCCTTGTCGCTCCCTAGAGGAAGAGAGGCCTGGCTTGGGTGCTCCTTGGGTCCCCCTCCCGCCCAGCCATCCCCAGCTCGCTGCCCTGGCCAGGAACCCTCAGTTAAACCCTGGCTTGGTGGTGCAGGCTGTCATCCCAGCAGCTGGGAAGGCTGGAGCAGGAGGATCGCAAATTGGAGGCCAGCCTCAGCAATTTAGCAAGGCCCTAAGCAACTCAGTGAGACCCTGTCTCAAAATAAAATATAAGAAAGGGCTGGAGCTGGGTTCAGAGCCCCTGGGTTTCATCTCCAAGTGCCCAGCAGCCCCTTCCTCCGCCTGGGCAGGCGCACAGTGAGGGCTCAGGTTCATTGAGTGAATGTTCGCACGTACTGTTAATAAGGGGAGAAAACAGTGATTCTTGCTTTCATGGATCTAAAGATGGGGGTGGCGAATCAGAGGGTAAATACTCAGACCAATCAGCTCTAAAGCGATCCAGCGTTTGCAGACAGAGCAGGTCACAAGGCTTGGGGACAGCTGCAGCACTGGTTTACTCCCTATCAGCACTGGTTCGGGAAGTCAGAGGGCAACAGCCCCATCCACAAGCCCAGACACCCTGATGCTTGCTCTAGCCAAAGGCTGGGAAGCTTTGCATAGGTTTTGGGGGGCATGGATGGCTTTCTGGCTGGAATTCTCCAGCGGGAAGGACAGGGTCTTGGCCTCTGCACCAGGACTCAGGTGGATTTTCAGCTGAAGAATTCCAACAACTTCCAAGTATCAAGAGTGAAAAGAGATTCCATAAGGGGCGTGTCCGGATTCCAAGGTTTTTTTGTAGATTGGTGCTCAGAAAGCCCCAGTGACAATCCCAGCAGCTTGAGAGGCTGAGGCAGGAAGATCGCAAGTTGGAGGCCAGCCTCGGCAATTTAGCAAGGCCCTAAGCAGCTCAGTGAGACCCTGTTTCTAAATAATATACAAAAAGGGCTGGGGATGGGGCTCAGGGTTCACTCCCCAGCACCCCCCCAAAAATAGCTTTGGTTTGTAACTAAAGCTCTCCATCCAGTCATGTCACTCTCCATCCAGTGCGTAGGACAAAGCTATCAAATATAATTTATTCAGGAAAAAAATAAACTTTGGAACATAATTTTAACAGCACCCGGCGGCAGCGGGTACCCCTCATTCCCAGCAGCAGCCCCGCGCCGCGGGGGGGACCACCACTAAGGCCAGGGTGGCCGATTTGCCCGGGAGCCCACAGTGGCCAGCAGAATTCGAGGAGCTGCCCTGAGCCCGAGCAGCGGCCTCCACTAGGACCTCACCTGGGCCTCTCTGGAGGCCGCTATTGGCAGTGAGGCCGCTTGGCCACGGGCTCCTCCTTGTCCCGTTTCAGCCATCGGTCCAGGAGGCCGGGGGCCGCTCTCTTGGCGGGGGGTGGACTCCTCTGCAGGAACTGGCTGGTCCACTGCGGAACATCGGACTTGTCCTTTTGGGGTGACCTGGGTTCCTCCTTTTTGGGGGACTTGGTGGCCAGCCACTGCATCATCATCTGGCTGCTGCCACTTGCCTTGGGTTCCTAGGAGGAAGGAGAAGGTGACAGCACCCAGTTCAGGCTTTGGGGAAAGGCCCATGTGTGACTCCATCCACCAGTCATCCCAGCAGCTGGGGAGGCTGGGGCAGGAGGATCACAAGTTAGAGGCCAGCCTCAGCAACTTAGAGGCCAGCCTCAGCAACTTAGCAAGACTGCCTCAAAACAACAAAAAAAAGGGTAAAAACAAAACCCAGAAGGGAATTCGGTGTCACCAGGGGGTTGGGTTGGAAATGAGGCTGTGGACGTTAAGGATGAACTTCCAAGAGCCACGGTGATGAGGGATTCAAGCTAAAGTCCTCCCTGTATGTGTGGCCTCTGTACAAGTTCTCCTTAACTGTTGTCACTGCTCCTACTGCTTCTTGGACACCCACAGCCCAAACCCAAACTGAATTAGCAAATGCCACCTGTCCAGAAAGTGACTTTGCTTACAGAGTAAAGAGCATGCAGAAGCCTGGCGTGGTGGCGCATGCCCGTCACCCAGCGGCTCAGGAGGCCGAGGCAGGAGGATTGTGAATTCAAGGCCAGCCCCAGCAAAAACGAGGCACTAAGCAACTCAGTGAGACCCTGTCTCTAAATAACAAAATGGATGGGGCTCAGTGGTCGAGTGCCCCTGGGTTCCATCCCCAGTACAAAAAAATAAAAATAAAAAATCAAATCAGTTGAGCTGGGGATGATGGCATATGCCCAGCAACTTGGGAGGCTGAGACGGGAGGATCACAAGGTGGAGGCCAGCCTCAGCCACTTAGTGAGGCCCTGAGCAATTCAGCGAGACCCTGTCTCTGAATAAAATAGAAAAAAGGGCTGGGGACGGGGCTCAGGGGTTAATTGAGCCCCTGGGTTCCATCCCCACTACAAAAAAAAAAAAAAAATTATATATATTGAGATGAGTGGGCAGAAAGGTGAAGTCTGGGTTTCCGAGTCCGTGGGTCTTGTTAACTGTGGAAGTGTGGTAGGATGAATTGGGAGTTGGAAAGAAAGTTTTTTTTTGTGTGTGTGTGTGTTATTTTAATATTTTTTAGCTGTAGTTGGACTCAATACCTTTATTTTATGTATTTTTACTTGGTGCTGAGGATCAAACCCAGGGCCTTGACTCTGCTAGGCGAGTGCTCTACCTCTAAGCCACAGTCCCAGCCCTTGTGTTGTTTTTAATGGAGCTGATACGGTTGGTAATTTGATTTTCTTGACTGATTTTTGTGTCATCACGGGGGTGATGTGAATAACAGAGGAAGCGCTGTTTTGCAACCAACCTGCCCCCGAAAATATGTCTGAAGTCCCTGGGTAGCTGAGCAGAATGAGGATGCAGATGTGGGCTGTGCGGTATTTGCCACCATTAGGACCAAATATTCAGTTTACATCTGTGTGGTCTTGGCACAGGCTTCATGGATGTCTGGGATGGAGTGTCTCCTGAGAGGTCACTGTGCCCCAAACTCAGCTGGGCCCAGGGGCGCGAACCTATAATCCCAGCAACTCTTGAGGCTGAGGCAGGAGGATGACAAGTTGGAGGCCAGCCTCAGCTACTCAGTGAGATCCTGTCTCAAAATAAACTGGCTTCTGAGTAGTTGCTGGTAGTTTCTGTCTTGGTTTATCACATGGATTTTTGGGAGAGGGGAGAATCGAAAAGGCATTTTGTTCAACAGGTAATTAAATTTTCTTCCTATTTGTTTTGAAAATATGCTAGGCTACCTTTATTCCTTGTGTCCCTCCATGTTTTGGAAGGCTTGTGTCCATTTAACAATTAAAATAAAGAAAACCAGTTGACCTCTAGGCCTGGTGGTGTAATCCTAGTGACTGGGAGGCTGAGGCAGGAGGATCACAGGGTAGAGGCCAGCCTCAGCAACTTAGTGAGGCCCTCAGCAATTTAGCAAGAGTCTGTCTCCAAATCAAATATAGAAAGGGCTGGGGATGTGGCTCAGCGGTTAAGTGCCCCTGGGCTCTGTCCCCGGTACACACAAAGACACATATACCAGGACCATGATGGTCACAAGCCCTCTTACCTTTCTGACCACGAGGCTGAGAGGAGTGACACACTCGGGCGTGTCGTTGCGGGAGTTGTTCACCACGGAGGAGACGGGGTGGAAGGTGATGTTCTCTGTGGGGTGGATCAGCTTCAGGGCTTCCTGGGTAGACACCTCCCCAAAGTCGAGCCACTTGGACACAGCCTCCTCTCCATCCAAGATGGCGGGCATCCTAGCCCACGGGTCAGGAGGGCGGGTGGGGAAGGTTGTGGGGTAGGAGAGGGAAGAGAGATCGGTCAGCTAGTAGGTGACAGGCCATGAGGAGGAGCTGGCCCGCTCTCCGTCCCTCGTGGGACAGGATCCCCCTCGGCACAACCCGAGAGGGCTCCAGAGTCAACACGGAGACCCCAGAATGAGTGTCACGCAACACAGTGGAGAGGCTACAACCAATCCCACTGCAAGCCACTGAACATTCTAGAAAACTAATGAACTTTCTTTGAGGCCTAGATATAAAGACTAGATCTCTCCACAAAAATTTCCAGCTTCCCCAAATGAGAAAGACCTACAGTAAGCCAGGTGCAGTGGCGCACGCCTGTCATCCCAGTGGCTCGGGAGGCCGAGGCAGGAGGATGGCAAGGTGGAGGCCAGCCTCAGCAACTTAGCAAGGCTCTGAGCAACTTAGCAAGACCGTGTCCCAAAATAAAAAATAAAGGGGGCTGCAGATGTGGCCCAGTTTCTGGGTTCCATTCCCAATACCAAAACAAACCAACCCAAAAAAGTGTTTTTGATGAAATACAGGAAATTGTTTAAGGTTAATTAGCAAAATGGAAAATCATATGAAAGTGCAGATACAGGTTGGGACCAGGCCAACAGCACCAGGGAGAACAGCACATTCTTCTCAGGAGAACACCCCAAAACCACCGAGGCCAGTGTTCAGATGTGGCAATAACTGCGAAGGTGTTACCCAAGCAGGCGGCTCTGTGGATGTCTGTTTTGAAATTGCAAATCTCTTCCAATGTGGCTGAGATCTTGGGGATCCAGTGGAGTATGAAGAAAATATTGCATTTGCTTTTGCAGAATTTCATCTGAGGAAATGTGAGGGCCCCAGAGAAACTGAGCCTTGTAGGAACACACACACAGTCTCACACACTCACTCTCTCCATATCTCAAACATGTTAGTTTCCTGGCTCAAACATGCGAGGCAGTCTGGGGTGCAGCGCTTGCCTGGCACGTGGGAGGCCCTAGGTTTGATCCTTAGCACCACATAAAAATAAATAAATAAAGGCAGGTGCCGTGGGTGCACGCCTGTCATCACAGCAGCTCATTAGGAGGCTGAGGCAGGAGGATCACAAGGTGGAGGCCAGCCTCAGCAACTTAGCAAGACCCTAAGCAACTCAGGGAGACCCTGTCTCTAAATAAAATTTAAGGGCTGGGGACGGGGCTCAGGGGTCGAGGGCCCCTGAGTTCAATTCTCAGTACCAAATAAATAATATTTGTGTCCTCTATCAAAAAAAAAAAAAAAAACCCCAGGGAGTCATTGCAGATGGAAGCATTTTAAATACTGAACAGAAGCTTGAAGTAATAAAGCATCTTGAGAGAAAAAAGAGAACACGTGATCATCTCCAGAGCAACGGGTATAGACAAATCCCTATCAGTGACAAGGATGTAAAAATAAATGTCCCGGCTGGAACCACTTTCCAAATACTGTGAAGGCGTGAGAAGATTCTTTAGCATTTGGACTGAATTAATTTCTCTCATAAAGAAAAAAGCATGAGATACACATGATGGGTTTGGTGGGTAACATGACTCTGCTTTCCAGAGCTTTCTGTGGTTGGGAGAAGCCACAGTACAGAGAGAAATGGCACTAAGGCATTTCCAGCATGCACGCCTGTCATCCCAGCAGCTCAGGAGGCTGAGGCAGGAGGATTGCAAGTTGGAGGCCAGCCTCAGCAATTTAAGGAGGCCCTAGGCCACTCAGGGAGACCCTGTCTCTAAATAAAATACAAAATAGGGCTGGGGATGGGCTATTCATTGGCTCAATTTTCTTTTTTTCCTGATTAAACCCAGGACCTCCTGTGCCAGGCAAGGACTTTCTACTGAGCTATTTCCTTGCTCTGTTACTGTGTTTTATTTCTGGTCCCAGAAAGAGAACCCACTGAGCCCCATCACCAGCCCTTTTTAGAGGATCAACTTTATGTGATTAATAAAATGTCCCTAATAAAGCATATGTATGTCTGGAACTAGACTCTCAAACCCGAGTCTCCTGCATATCTTAATTCCCCAATTTTTTTTTTTTTAATTTTAAATTTTGAGACAGGCTCTTGCTAAGTTGCACACGTTGGTCTTGACCCCACACTTTTTACCTTAGCATCTTCAGACACTGGGATCACAGGCCTGCACCCCTGTGCCTAGGCAGACAAAGCCTACCCCCGCGATGTACATGCACATCCATAGAAACATATATATATTTTAGTACTGGGGACTGAACCAATGAGCCAGATCTCCAGATCTTTGTATTTATTCAATAAATATTTTTTTAGTTGTAGGTGGACACAATACCTTTATTTTTATTTGGTACCAAGGATCGAACCCAGTGCCTCACATGCACAAGTCTTGTGCTCTACCACTGAGCCACAACCCCAGCCCCTATTTATTTGTTTATTAAGATATTAAAATAAATTTTATTTTTTATGTGGTGCTGAGGATCAAACCCAGTGCCTCATGCATGTTAGGCAAGTGCTCTGCCACTGAACCACAAGCCCAGACCCTGAGACCTCTTCATTTTTTTTTTGAGACAGGGCCTCAATTAAGTTACTGAGGCTGGCCTCCAACTTGTGATCCTCCTGCCTCAGCCTCCCATTACCAATGTGTGCCACCGTGCCTGCCTCTGATTGGTTCTTGTCAGGTAATTTGGTCTCAGCCGTGTTTGTGCCTATGTTGTAGCCGGACTGATGATAACTATATTTTGTACAATTTTAGTTTCCCGGAAGCCGCCTATCTAAAAGCACAGAGGACAAACCCTTGTTGGAATCTTTCTGGACCCAAGGCTGAGAAGCGTGACTTGCCTGGGGTGGATGTCGGTGAGGCTTTTGCAGGAGTCCACGGTGATGATGGTATAGGAGTACAGGGGGTCTCCCCCATCTGGGGGCTCCCAGCAGTCAAAGATCCCTGCCATGGTGAGCAGCCTCCAATTGTCCCAAGCTTTTCCCCAGGTCTCAGCACTATCCACAGCCCCAGTGGCGTGTTCTGCCTAGAAGCACAGGGCACAGGATGCGTTCAGAGGCCACCTCCATACATGCCGGCCTCCTCTGCAGGCTGGACAGCTCGGCACACGCCTGCAACCTCAGGTACTCGGGACACGGAGGTAGGAGGATCCCAAGTTCAAGGCCAACCTGGGCAACTTAGTTCTTTTTCTTTTTGAGGGGTGTGGAGGGACCAGGGATGGAACTCAGGGGCCTGAGCCCCCTCCCTAGCCCTTTTTCTATTTTATTTAGAGACAGGGTCTCGCTGAGTTGCTTAGCGCCTCACTAAATTGCTGAGGCTGGCCTCCACTTTCGATCCTCCTGTCTCAGCCTCCCAAGTCACTGGGATGACCGGTGTGGGCCACTGCACCTGGCTTACTCGTGTTTCTTGTTGAAGTAACCTTTCTCTGCCCAAAACACAGTTTTTGACCTTTCTTCTTTGTACTCCTACTTAGTATTCAAGATCGAGTTTAGGAGCTAGAATATAGAAAGCTGGAAAAAATATAATTTCTACCTTAACAATAAGAAAAAAGCCGCATCATTTACACAATCATAATTTTCTCTAAATGCATCAGACAAGTGAGGTTGCTGAGCAACCAGTGTGCTGAAAATTTAAGACAGGAGCTTCAAGAGGAAAGGAATGGAAATACTAGATTATTGGTGACAAAGGGAGGAAGACAGGGCCTTTGTATAAGCCAGCAAGCCATTAAGAAGTCAGATATATCATCTTTTTTTTTTAGTGACACCCCAGAACCCAGGGGTGCTCAACCACGGAGCCACGTCCCCAGCCCTTTTTAGTTTTTGGCTTGAGACAAGGTCTTGCTAAGTTGCTTAGGGCCTCCCTGAATTGTGGAGGCTGGCCTCAAATTTGTGATCCTTCTGCCTCAGCCTCCTGAGCGGCTGGGGTTACAGTCATGTGCCATGGTACCCAACTATTATCAAACTCTTAAAAGCAGAGTATGGGCAAACCTGAGGGAGAGAGAACCCCCAAGCACTGCAGTCACTGGGGGAGTCTGTACCAGCTTGAAGGCTCTTCTCTGTGGACCTTACGGGGTGTTCATGTGAAAGAGTGGAAAGAGGGAAGAAATTTGGAGGAATCCAAGTGTGGTGTGCATATGAGTAATCCCAGCCACTCAGGAGGCTGAGGCAGGAGGATCGCAAGGTGGAGGCCCAGCCTCAGCAACTTAGCAAAGCCCTAAGCAACCCAGTGAGACCCTGTCTCAAAATAAAATAGAAAATAGGGCTGGGGATGGGGCTCAGGGGTTGAGAGCCCTTGAGTTCAATCCCTGGTAACCCCCCAAAAATAAAATAAAAAAGAGTTGGGGATGTTGCTCAGTGGTTAAGCACCCCTGGGTTCAAACCCTGGTACCCAAAGTAAAATAAAATAAAATTGGGAGAGATGGAAACAACAAATGAATATAGCAATAAAAATTATCTAAAGTGATTCACAAAAAAATTGAAAAACCAAATACAGAAGAGCTCATCCAAGATCCACAGGACAAAACTAAAGCATCTAGTGCTTTTCTAACTGGAACCCCAGGCCCAGAGCGCCCCCCAGTGGTGGGGTGTGAGCTCAGCACACTCCAGGCCCTGGGGGGCCACCCCAGCACCAAAGGAGACACCAGATCTCAGGAAGCCAAGAGAATAAGAGAAGAAATACTCAAAGAGGTAACAAATGAGTGTTTTCCAAATATTTTCCATGCCAGAGATCCAAACTCCACAGAATACACTTCCTTCCCTTTCCAGATATAGCCCCAGCCCGCACCTGTCAATGAAGACGGTCAGCCAGGTGTGCTGTAGCACATGCCTATAATCCCAGTGGCTCAGGAGGCTGAGGCAGGAGGATCGCAAGTTGGAGGCCAGCCTCAAACTTAGTGAAGCCCTGAGCAACTTACTGAGACCCTGTCTCTAAATAAAATATATAAAAAGGGCTGGGCATGGGGCTCGGTGGTTAAGCACCCTGGGTTCAATTGCTGGGACCAAAAAAAAGACGGTGATTAAGGCTGGGGACAGGGAGGTAAGGGAAGTGACTTCTACTGGGCTTCTCTTTGGAGCAATGACAATGTCCTGGAATCAGATGGTGATAATGGCTGTGTGACATTTTGAAAATGTTAAAAATCATTGTACTTTAAGAGGGGACTTTTATGATCTGTGAATTAATTTTTTGTGGTACAGGGATTGAGCCTGAGAACACTCTGTCACTGAGCTCCAGCCCCCCAGTCTTTGTATTTTTTTTAAAAAATATTTTTTCAGGGCTGGGATTGGGGCTCTGTGGTAGAGTGCTTGCCTAGCACATGTGAGGCCCTGGGTTCGATCCTCAGCACCACATAAAAATGAAGTAAAGATATTGTGTTCACGTACAACTAAAAAAAATATTTAAATATTTTTTCACTTGTTGATGGACCTTTGCTTTTTTTACTTGCTTTTATGTGGTGCTGAGGATCCAACCCAGGGCCTCACATGTGCTAGGCAAATGGTCTCCCACTGAGCCCCAACCCCAGCCCCTTTGTCTCATTTTTTATTTTGGGAGGCTGAGGCAGGAGGACTACAAGTTGGAGGCCAGCCTCAGCAATTCAGTGAGATCCTGTCTTTATTTTGAGACAGAGTTTCACTAAGTTGCTGAGGTTGGGATTGAACTCGTGAACTGTCTGCCTCAGGGACATAGAGTAGCCATGAAGATCAACAGACAGGATGGTATGGCTGTGAGTGTCCCCAGAGTTCCCATGGGGACAATACAGGAAGGTCCAGAGGAGGAGTGAGGGGGTATGAGGCCTGAACCCCGACAGGGAATGGCTCCCTGAGAGTCCCCTGGTGGCCCCTGGAGGCAGGTGGGGTGTGGGGAGGAGGTGGCTTGGGGTCCCTATTTGTCCCTGGAGAGTAGAGTCTCTGCTCCCTGGTCCCCATGGGAGCTGCTCCCTCCCCACACTCTTCCTCCATGATGTCCTGCCTCCCCTTGGCCAGGAGTGGAGCTGCCATCTGTGGACTGGGACCTGGGACACCCTGAGCCCCACGTCCACTGGCCCCCTCTGCAGCTGTGCTGGAGGGTCTTAAGTCACAGCAGTGAAAAAACTAAATCAATGACCTTGACTTGTTTCTGGGTCCTTTCTTTCCCAGAGCCCGCTGTGGCCAATACCTTCTCGTTCTTGACCTGGGGGAAATAGATGAAGTAGGGCTGACTCTGGCTTGTCACTTGGCTCCGCTGCCATTCATAGAATCCATCTGCTAAGACCACACAGCGCCGTCCCTTTCCCAGAGGCACCTGAGAGAGAAGAGGAAGATACGGTCTCAGTGGTACCCTGCAGCTTCAAAGGAGGCATCGAAGAACTTAAGTGAAAACCAGGCCCAGGGCTGGGGTGAGCCAGGAACAGGGTCCCCATTGCCCTGGCTTGGGTTCCATCCCCAGGACCACAAACATAATACAAAACCCAGGTCCAGCATGTGACCTTGGAGTTAATTTCTGTGTACCTCACTTAGATCCAGCTTTTTTCTTTCCTGGTATTAGAAACTGAACCCAGGGATGCTTAACCCCTGAGCCCCATCCCCAGCCCTTTTTTATATTTTATTTAGAGACAGGGTCTCGCTGAGTTGCTGAGGGACACACTAAATTTTCGGAGGCTGGCCTCTAATTGTGATCCTCCTGTCTCAGCCTCCAGAGCTGCTGGGATGACAGGCGTGGGCCACTGCACCCAACCAATTACACAGATATTGAAGATTAAATAATGCACATAAAAGCAACCAGCCCTAACCAACAGGCGGATGTGGTAGCTGGTTTCTAAAGCTGGCTCCCAGGGAGCCAGACTTCCTAGTAGTCACATCCCGTGTGGGCCTCTCTCACACTAAGGTGGGCTGGCTCCGTTTAACCAATTGCAGCAGGAAGCAGTGCAGAGTGGCCATAAGGCTGGGTCACAGAGATTTGTAGCTTCTGTCCTGTCTTCTTGGTTCAGAAGCTTGGTGGCTAATGAGTTGATGTGCGAGAGGCCTGACTACCTGGACCCTTTCAAGTGAGGAGGCATGTTGTGCTAGATGAGAGGTAACAGACAGACGGACGTGATGTTAAAACGAGGGTAATTCTATAAACAGGGCCCACTGAGCTGATCCCTACATGCTGACTTTTTTTTTTGATACTGGGGATTGAACCCAGGGGTGCCTAATCCCTGAACCCCGTCCCCAGCCCTTTTTATATTTTATTTAGAGACAGAGTCTCACTGAGTTGCTTACAGCCTGGCTAAGTGGCTGAGGCTGGCCTCCACCTTGTGATCCTCCTGCCTCAGCCTCCCAAGCTGCTGGGACGCTGGTGTGCACCACCACACTCGGTTTCTCCTTTTTTCAATCCCTTCTAATCGACTCATGCCTACGCCTCGGAGTGAGGAGTCTTGAAATCTTTCTGGCATGTTCACAAGAATCACCCTAGCTGCCTTGGCTCCGCAGGAGGCCCCTGTTCTACAACCATCCCTATCACTAAGTCTGGCATCAACTGCACTCAACATGAACAACTGGGAATATTTCTTAGAACCTGATCTTATTCATCAGGCATACAAGGCATTCGTAGCTCTTAGGAAAAAAGAGGTGTGCCTTTCCCCACCTTGAAGGACCGTTTCTCCAAGATAGTGTCACTGCGACAGTTGGTGATGTTGAACGGCATCTTGGAAAGATCGGCTTCTTTGAACCAACATGGGACCAGGCCCCATCGCATGGGGGCAATGACCCGCTCTGATGAGTCTGCGCCCTGCCACAGAAAAAGGAGACCATAATAGTAACAAAATTTTCCAGCTGTGGAAGGACATGCCCATAATCCCAGCCACTTGGGAGGCTGACATAGGAGGATGATACACAAGGAAGCCTGTACATGGATTTTTCTAGGTTCCTACTTGGATTTTTTTGTTGGAGGTGGTCGTGTTAGGGAGTAAAACCTAGGGGTGCTCAACCACTGGGCCACGTCCCCAGTCCTTTTTAGTTTTTATTTTGAGACAGGGTCTCACTGAGCTGCTGAGGCTGACCTCCAACTTGAGATCCTCCTGCCTCAGCCTCCCAAGCAGTTGGGATAAGTGACACCACACCTGGCCACAGGATATTGTTAAGAATTAAAGATAACAATTGGGGCCTGGAGTTGTGGCTCTGTGGTAGAGCACTCGCCTAGCATGTGAGGCCCTGGGTTAATTCTCAGGAGCACATAGTCCATTGAGAACTAAAAAATAACAATGATAGGAACACACTTGTGATCCCACCCAGTCAGGAGGCTGAGGCAGGAGGATCACAAGTTGAAGGCCAGCCTCAACAACTCAGTGAGGCCCTAAGCAACTCGAGTGAGACCCTGTCTCTAAATAAAATATAAAAAAGGGCTGGGGATGGGGCTCAGGGGTTGAGCACCCCTGGATTCAATCCTGAGTACAAAAAAAAAAAAAGCCAATCAACTGAATTCAGATTTCAATTTCAATAGAAATCTGCAAGACAACTATTCTACCTCTGCAGTTCTCAACTTTGCACACTGACATACCTCTCCGCAACACCCAGAAACTTCTGGTAATGGCTGGGGTCACTTTGGGTTATTGTGACATAAGGGGATGCTCCTGGTACTTGGTGAGCAGAGGCCAGGGAGGCTGCTGAACATTCTAGCCTGCACTGACCCTTCCCACCAGTGGCACACGCCTGTAATCCCAGCAGCTAGGGAGGCTGAGGCAGGAGGATCACAGTTGGAGGCCAGCCTCAGCAACATAGCAAGGACCATCCATGATTATGTCACCAGTGCCTAGGGTGAGGCTTGTTCTCACCACTTCTTTAACTGAGTGGGTTCATTGGACAACTGTAAACCAAACCCACGTGTGAGGACAATGAACAGGAAGTGGGTGAGAAGCCCAAGTGCTGAGGATAGTGCCTGGTATTAGTCACCTTTTCCATTTTGGTCCCTCAACAGAACAGCTGGGGGCATTGGGGTGGATAGATCAAAGAGGAAGCAATTTGCAAAGTGGCGGTTTCAAATGCAAATACTGCAATCTAGATGCGTATGCTGGCCAAATGAACTGCTGAAATATTTCTAATTTGTTTCACAAATTACAGGTTTGAGAAATATGAAATATGAAATAATTACCAAATTATGAAACACAGGCAATCTTTTTTTATTTTTTTCTGGTACCAGGGATTGAACCCAGGGGCGCTTAACCCCTGAGCCCCATCCTCAGCCCTTTTTAGATTTTATTCAGAGACAGGGTCTCCATAAGTGGCTGAGGCTGGCCTCCAACTTGCGATCCTCCTGCCTCAGCCTCTCAAGCCGCTGGGATGACAGGCATGTGCCACCTCACCCATCTAAACCGTGAAATCGTAACCAAACTTATTAATGAGATGTATGGTCTAACAGCACACTAGAAAATTCCTAACAGTGACCCACACATGGGGACTGTTTGCTTCTACCTCCCCTAGTTCTGGTTCTAGGATCCATTAATTGGAATGGGGATTGCTATCGGGAATTCAGTTCCAGCTTTGCTAGGACAAGACCCCATCTTTCTGTGCTTTATATCTTTTCAATATTTTGTTTCCAGTGGACCTCCATTCAGTAAGTCAGGGATTTGGAAGAGAACTAGGGCTAACAGCATAGAAGACTCACACACCTGATCTCTCTTGCTTTTAAATTCTTTCTTCCTTTTAAATATGTCTCATCTTTTCCTTTCGCCTTTGAGGGTCTCCTGTTTTGTATGGGGAGGTCAGAGATTGAACCCTAGGTGTGCTTAACCACCAAGCCACATCCTTAGCACGCCCCTTTTATTTTTTTTTAATTTTGGGTACCAAAAATTGAACCTAGGGGCACTCAACCACTGAGCCACATCCTCGGCCTATTTTTATATTTTATTTAGAGACAGGGTCTTGTTGAGTTTGCTTAGTTCCTCGCTAAATTGCTGAGGCTGGATTTGAACTCATGATCCTCCTATCTTAGCCTCCCTAGCTGCTGGGATTACGGGCGTGTGCCACTGCATCTGGCCTTTATTTTTTGAGACAGGGTTTTATTAAGTCACTTAGGGCCTTCCTAAATGGCTGAGGCTGGATTTGAACTTGTGATCCTCCTGCCTCAGCCTCCAGAGATTTCTGGGATTATAAGTGTGAGCCACCATGTCCAGAGTTGCTGCCTTAAATAAAAAAATTCCCCCCCAAATAAAAGGCTTATAGAAATTGGATATGCATTATGGCTAGCAGGTCCAGTATAGCGAATGCACTTAAATTGAGCCCCGGGGAATAGTGGATCAAATCCTCAAGTTACAAAGCAATAATATAACTACTTTCATTGAGGTCTAGAATGGTTCTCATCTGGGGGCCAGAATATATAGATAAAAGCTGATTTAAATGTAATCCCAGCCAGCCAATGGCACATGCTTGTAATCCCAGCAGCTAGAAGCTGAGGCAGGAGGATCACAGTTGGAGGCCAGCCTCAGCAATTTAGCAAGGCTCTAAGCAACTCAGGAACATCCTATTCTCCAAATAAAATACAATAAAAGGACTGGGGATGTGGCTTAGTGGTTAGGCATCCCTGGGTCCAATTTAGGAAAACAAAATGTAATCCTAAATTAGAGGCTTTATTATTTGAAACCCTGTATCATCAAATTAAAAAATAAAAGAGCAAATTAAAACAAGGACAGTGGTAAAGCACCCCTGTGCTCCATCCCCAGTACTGCTGAGTGGAAACTGGCCCAGTCGGGATCCAATTGGTTACCTTCTCCAAGTGCAGCCGAGACAGCAGCACGGGGTTGCTGGACTGGGGGCTCTTGTTGTAAGAGGGGTAGTACTTCTCGGGGTCTTTCCACTCTGGGAGTCGCTGCTGGCCCTGTCGATCGTGATAGGCACAAGCTCTCGTGAGGACATCTCTAGGTAAGTGACAGGACGTGCGCCCACACATTCTTCAGCTTGGCCTCCCTCTCACCACCTTTAAATACAAAACAGAAGGTTTACACATGAAATATCAGATCTCTTTTTGTTACCAAGGATTGAACCCAGAGTGCTTAACCCCTGAGCCCCATCCCAGCCCTTTTTCGTATTTCATTCAGACACAGAGTCTCGCTGAGTTGCTGAGGGCGTCACTAGAGGCTGGCCTCCAACCCGCGCGATCCTCCTGCCTCGGCCTCCTATTGGGATGGCCTGCTGAAATGTTAGGTCTCGGTCACAGCATCCTCCTGCGATTTCCAGGGTCTACTACTCGGGACCCCCAAGCTCCATCAGGACAAGGATCCGCCCCTTTTGGCTCAACACCCTGGCCCCACGGTGCGGCCCTGGCAATTCATTTAATTGCATTAAAGCATCGGACGCTCCCCACGTAGTTGCCCGGATGCAACTCCCCGAGGAGGTGGGTTTCCTGGAGCAGCCAAGAAAGAGTGGGGCCCCTGGCGCTGCCCTCCGGGCGACCCTTGGTCCCGCCCTTCTCTGTCTGTCCCCGCAGGCGCCGGCGACCCCGCTGAGGGGCACCGCTCACCTCGGGCCCGCGCGAGGCTGCGAGGCGGTGTCCGGGCCGGAAACGCGGCTCCTTCCCGCCGCCCGCTGCCCCCGCGGCCCCAGGCCCAGGCTGGACCCCGGCGGCCAACGCGCTCCGGGCTCAGCTCCCGGGTCGCCCGGTGCAGGTGGCTCCGGAGCCGCCGCCGCGCGCCCCGCCCCTGCCCCGCGTCGCCTAGCGCCGGCCCGGCCGTCCCGCCTAGTGGACCGCGTCGCCTCACCCTCGGGCATCGGAGTCCAGAGGCCCCGGCCGCCCGCGTCGCCTCACCTCACCTCACGTTCGCGCCGAGCTCAGCGGGGACGCCGCGCGCCTGCGCCAGGCCCCGCCCCAACCAGCCTCGGCTCCGCCCCTTTATCAGCTCCGCCCCAAAAGGGCGGGACGCCCGCGTTAATGCGTCGCGGAATTCCGTTCCTGTGGCCCCGCCCCCGGGTGAGCCCCGCCCAAGAGGGCGGGTCGTCCGCGTGGATGCGCCTCGGGATTCCGTTCCCTGTGCTCCGCCCCCAGGTCAGCCCCGCCTCAGAGGGCGGGCCTTGCTAACTTTCCCTGTGGCCCCGCCCCCAGGCCAGCCCCGCCCCTAGAGGGCGGGCCGCGCCCCTGCGGGTTCCCTTCCCTGGGCTCCCAGGACAGAGTGACCGCCAGGCACCTGGGTTCCCTCCCCAGTGGCCCGTCCCCCGTGGAAGGGCCCTTGCACCCGGGCACCAGGTCATTGTGGGGGGGGGAGTCTTCATTTCAGGCCTGACAAGGACAGAACCGAGCCACCCGGGAGCGCGTCCTGGGCACGCGAGGCCGCCCCAAAACAAAACCACCCAAAATGGGAGGCACCCTCTCCACATCAGGCTCCACGTGCGTATTTTGGCCACAGCTGTTGTCACCAACTGGCTCGAGCTGAAAAGCTGCTCCGTTGGAACTTAACCCAGAAAGGCCACCGCTCAGCGCAGATGGCCTTCATCCCAGTCACTGAACCGGCCGCCTGGGAGCAAAGTCCCAGGGCGCGCGCCACCTCAGACCTGACGCCACGTGTGACCCCACGGGTGCATTAACCGCAGTGGGGTCAGCAGTGCCAACTGACGGCAGGGGGCGAGGCTGGAGTCTGCTCCCTGATCACCATGTGAGCTGCTCCTCTGCCACTGTTCCTCCATGATGTCCCCCTCCCCTCAAGCCACCAGGAATGGAGCCGGCCTCTATGGACTGAGTCCTCTGAAACCTTGAGCCCCAAACAAACTTTTCCTCCTCTAAAATGGATCAAATCAGGCCTTTTAGTCGCGGCAGCGAAGTCTTACTACCCTAGGTGTCATCCATGAAAGGGGAGGGTTGAGGCCCCAGGAGACCACTCCGGAGCTGGTCACCTGCTGTCACTCACTTGGCAAACCTTACTGCTGCTGCCCAGGCCTGGTGCTTGGGCAGCGTGAGTAGAAGATGATATACAACACCCCCGGGCAAGGGGGACACAGTCCTCCACCAGGGAGGCCTCCCCAGGGAAAGTGGAGGCCGGGGCAGGAGTCTGCAGAAGTAGTAGTCGTTCAATAAATACATGCTGATTTATTATAGTATTAAGGTCGTTTCTTTGGGGATAAATTGAGGTGTAAACATTTTTTTTACCCAACTGTGACGCCCCTCCCCTCTCAGGCAGCGCTGCAAGACCTAGGCCAAGCTAAAATAATCCTCTATTTAAAAAAAAGAAAGGTACTCCCTAGGAATTCTGGGATAGGGGGTGGAATTTTTAAAAATCCACAAGATGGTTCCTGATTGGTTTTGGATACAAAGGCTTGGGAAGGGTCTCCACCTGTTTGATGGGGAAGCAGGATTTTTCGAGTAGTGTTGGGGGACAGGACTGAACGGGCCCTGGCAGACTGGCCCCTTAGCCCACAGAGGCCAAGATGACGTCCACTGGCAGCTCCTCTGAACTTCTGGCTGTCACCTGCATTGTCACTGTGTCCAAAAGCAGCAGTCTCGAGCGCACGAGGATGTCGTGACCACCCCGGAACACGCCTGAAGGAGAAGAGGGGGAGAGGGAGGTGAAGGAGGGGGCAGGCAGAGGGTGGCCTTGGCAGAGACTGGTCAGGGTGGCTCTGCAGGAGAGCTGGGCTGAGATCGCTGAGGGGAGGCCTGACCACTCTGAGTCGCGAACTCAGAACCACAAAGCACAGGGAATGATACCAACCACGTTTCCAGAT
The DNA here is from genome assembly GCF_048772815.1 of Callospermophilus lateralis. Taxonomy (NCBI): domain Eukaryota; kingdom Metazoa; phylum Chordata; class Mammalia; order Rodentia; family Sciuridae; genus Callospermophilus; species Callospermophilus lateralis. The sequence continues at coordinate 1,752,079 of NC_135324.1, forward strand.
TTCTCCAAGCCCCGATGAATCATGGACATGGGACATTTGTATCTGATGTCACAGAGGCTACATCTGACAGCACAGATGGAGGGGACAGCCCCAGCAAGAGAAAAACCGCAGAGCAGGTGTCTACAAGACCCAGGGGACTGAGCTACTTCAGTGTGACCACAAATGATGGGTTTGGGGGCTGTCAGCTGTGTGCAGGCAGCGAAGCAAAGCGTCCTCCCTCCGCTGTTTATAAACACTCAGCTAAAAAAAATCCCATTTCCTTTCCTTTTTAAAAAAAAAATAATTTTTTTTTTTTTTTTTTTTTTTTTTTGCTACCAGGGATTGAACTCAGGGGCACTTGACCACGGAGCCCCATCCCTAGCCCTATTTTGTATTTTATTCAGAAACAGGGTCCACATTGAGTAGCGCCTCGCCCTTGTGGAGGCTGGGTTTAAAGTCGCGATCCTCCTGCCTCAGCCTCTCAGACCAGTGGGGTTACCGGTGTGTGCCACCGTGCCTGGCCCCCATCTCCTTTTCTTAATTGTTTTAGGTATGATAACTGCATTGGCCTTTTGGCATTGGACACAGGATCAAACCAGGTGCAGGTGGTGCACATGAATCATCCCAGCCTCTACCTTGTGATCCTCCTGCCTCAGCCTCCCGAGCTGCTGGGATGACAGGCGTGCACCACCATGCCTGGCTGGGAGTCGGACACCTCGTTACACACCTTTTTACATTTCAAGAATTTTTAATGCAGTAAAGAAGAACATTGTTTTTAGTTGTGGATGGTCTCAATGTCTTTGTTTTTATGAGGTGCTGAGATAGAACCCAGGGCCTCACCCTTGCAAGGCACGCGCTCTACCACTGAGCCTCGACTCCAGCCCCACGAGCAACAGATTGCTGACTCCCCATGTTCACAGAGCATCTGCAGCCCAGGGTTGGGGTACTCCACCGAGACAGCTCACCTGCCAGGAGCAGCGCATGTGTATTCTTGTTCTCCGGGACCCTGTCGGACCTCTCGCAGGGATGCATCCCTAAGAACTTCACGATGTTGCCCACAGCCTCTGGAGGACAGACCAGGGCATAAAGTCAGGTATCTTTTGTGGGGTGTATGTGTGAGGTTCTGGGGGTCAAATCCAGGGCCTTGCACATGCTAAGGACGCCATCTAGTGGGCCTCGTCCCCAGTCCCAAGTCATGTATCTTGTGTCCCTCTCTTTTTTGGATTCCAGGGATTAAACTAAAGGTGTTTCACCCCTGAGTCCCGTCCCCAGCCCTTTTTTATATTTTATTTAGAGACAGGGCCTCGCTAAGTTGCTTAGGGCCTTGCTAAGTGGCTGAGGCTGGCCTCTAACTTGCGATCCTCCTGCCTCAGCCTCCCGAGTCGTTGGGATCATAGGTGTGCTTTTCTTTTGGGCACTGACACCCTGCTGAGTGGCTTTTAGTGTAGTGGCGTTAAAGGTATGTGCTCTAGACATGGTCCTGGATCTTTGGAAGCGAAAGGGATGAACTTGGAAATAAGGGCACGGAGGTCAGGGACGGCATCCACAGGATTTTACCTTCCAGAGTCTTGATGGTGGACAAGGTGAACGTCTCCTCCTTTTCAAACTCGTCCCCTACCTCGTCCCAGGCGGCTTCGAAGTTCACTTTCATGACCTTCTGGATGTGATCGGCTACAGTGACTTCCAGGTCTTCCAGCTGCAGAAGTACAGGTAGAAGTCAGTCGCCCATCTCGGTGGGACAGACGCCCGCCCTGTGTCCGTCAGGGCCGCTGCTCTGAACGCCTCTCCCAGGTCCCCTTGCACCCTGCTCGGCAGGTGCGCCCACGAGGCACCGAAGACACCAAGGGCTCCCGAGACACAGAGCACCCTACTGGGTGCCCACAACCACAAGAATGCGCTGACCCCAGGAACCAGCCCATGACACGGGACTCGTCCTACAGTTCTCCTTGTGGGACATGATCTTCGTGGGCCTGCCTGCAGCCAGAGCCTGGGGACCGGGTGCCCAAGGACTACGGGAGGAGCTGAGGCTGACTCCCTTGTCAGTCACTCACAGGGGTGAGGTCCAAGGGAAGCCACCATTTCTTTTTCTCCTCTTTTTATTTATCTATTTTTGGGGGAAGCCCTGCCCTATTCTGTATTTTATTTAGAGACAGATTCTCACTGAGTTGCTCACTAAGTGGCTGAGGCTGGCCTCCACCTTGCGATCCTCCTGCCTCAGCCTCCACCTTGCGATCCTCCTGCCTCAGCCTCCACTTTGCGATCCTCCTGCCTCAGCCTCCACCGCTTATGGGATGACAGGTGTGGGCCACTGTGCCTGGCCAGACCATTCTTTTAATTTACTGAAGCTCAGTGGCAGAACACTTGCCCGGCAGGTGTGAGGCCTTGGGTTCAATCCCTAGCACCACGAAAAAAGCCAAAAAAGAGGATTGGGGTAGTGGCTCAGTGGTAGAGCACTTGCCTGGCATGTGCGAGGCTCTGGGTTCGAGTCCCAGCACCACATTAAAAAAAAAAAAACGAAATAAACAAAATAAATGTATTGTGACCATGTACAACTCAAAATAAAAGAAAAAAGAAGAACAAAAAAATCCGTAAAGCCAAATCAGCAGGGAGAAGATGGGCCGGCAGTGGCCTCCTCCTTACCACGTACTCGTCCTCGTAGCCTTCTTCGTCGGTCTCCCCGGTGGTGGGGTCGCAGTCCTTGACAGTGAACTTCATCATGCAGCTGAACGTGCAGGCCACTGTGGGAAAGCAAGACTGGGTGGCCAGGATGTCCCCAGGCCACGTGGGGTCAAGGTCCTCCTTAGGCAGGGCCACAGCCTGTCCTCTAGGTTTTTGCTCCGTTATCAATAGTGGTGACATGTCACCCACCCCAGCCGGCTGTACTGTAGGTGCCACCTTGTAATACAGCAGTCAGGTCATGTGTCCAAGGCAGAGGTAGTGACAGTGCAGACTGGCTGCGTCCACGCCACGGCCCCCGGCCACTGTCCAAGGTGTGGACAGGGAGCTGGTGGCTCCAGAGGAAGGAGGGGACCGGGCAGAACTGAGTGTCCGGGGCCACTGGACCTGCCGCAGCTCCCTCAGCTACAAGAGGAAAGCAGCGCTCATGTCCCCAGAGAGACAGCAGGGCAAGGACTCTGGCTATGTCCCCGTCACCACCACGACAAATGACCAAGACAAACATGTGACATACACATTACATAGACATATTTACATAAACATAAATAATAACCCAAATAATGACATTTATAACAGATCAACTGGGCCGGGCACAGAGGCGCACTCCTGTGAGTCACCCTAGTGTGCCAGGAGGCTGAGGCAGGAGGATCACAAGTTGGAGGCCAGCCTCAGCAACTTAGGCCAAAAGCACTAAGTATATCATGATCGTAAATATAAATTTATATAAATCATGTTTATATCATGTAAATATGTTCGCACATTCAAGTTATCGTTATTTATGTTATGTCATATGATGTATTTCTTATAGATACAATTAAAATAATATAAATGCAACATAATATTCATATATAACATAAATACGGACTATATAATGTAAATATATAAATAATGTTTTTACATAATATAAATGCGTATATTTATGTCAATATAAATCATAGCAATCAAAGTGACAATACAGACACATTCACAGTGTGTTTGTGTGAATACAACCTGTGACATGAATAGAAGCGACAGTGGGAATCTCACAATGGCTTCCACATGACGCCCTCCCCCCAGTCCCAGGCCGGCCACCGTGCGGGACTCACCGGCCGTGGGCTCGTCCCTGGGCAGAGCCACCAGTGTGTAGCAGGTGCCGGGCTGGTTGTAGGGCAGGCTCCGGGCGGGCACGCAGCACAGCACCTCGTAGGCCTCCGTGGGCTCCATCTGCACGGTGACGTTCTCCAGGGTCTGGTCGTTGAGCGTGTTGGTGCAGTCAAACTGGACAGGGGACAGGGGTCCAGGCCAGGCTGCGGGGAGGCCCGCGGTCCCTTCCCCCATGGGGTCAGGGGGCCCCCCATCCTCGCCCCCGCCCCGATCCCTGTCTCTGGTCCACCTCAGGAGCTAGAGAGGCCCTGCTGAAGAGCCTCAGGGACACCCTGCCACCCAGCTGGGACCGTCCTGCTCACCTGGAACACCATGTGCTCGGTGAAGGTGTGCTTGGTGCAGCGGATGACGTATTCCGTCTCTGACTCGGTGAGGGCCACTGGCTCCGGCGACGACTTGAAGAGGGGCCCCAGCCCCTGGAACTCGGGCACCGCAGCCAACTGCTCTAAAAGCACAACCACACCCGCTCAGCCTCGGTGGCCCACACCAGCGTGGGGTGGTTTCTAGTGAATTCTCAGGGCTGAATCTTGGGGACATGAGTGTGGATACTCGATTGGCTCCTGGTACCACCTCCTAGGAACACTCCCCTCCCCTGTCCTACAAAAGACCTGACAAGAAACAGATCAACTGGGCCGGGCACGGAGGTGCACTCCTGTCAGTCACCCCAATGGCTCGGGAGGCTGAGGCAGGAGGATCGCAAGGTGGAGGCCAGCCTCAGCCACTTAGTGAGACCAAAAGCAACTCAGTGAGACCCTGTCTCTAAATAAAAAATAAGAAGGGGGCTGAGGCTCAGCTGGCAGAGCTCTTGCCTCGCACATGTGGGGGCCCTGGGTTCAATCCTGACACCACATAAAAACAATAAACAAAATAAAGATATTATTATGTCCACATAGAACTAAAAAATGTCAAAAAAATAAAAGGACTGGGGATGTGGCTCAGTGGTTAAGCACCCCTGGATTCCATCCCTGGTACCAAAAATAAATTAATTAATTAAAAAGGCAAGGCTGGGGCTGGGGCTGGGGCTCAGTGGTAGAGCACTCGCCTAGAACGTGCGAGGTCCTGGGTTCAATCCTCAGCACCACGTAACAGTAAATAAATAAAAGTATTGTGTCCGACTACAACTAAAAACTAAATATTAAAAAAAAGAAAAAAAAAAAAAAAACAATGTGAACTGAATACAAACAGAATCCAAAACAAACAACCCAAACAAGGTCCTGTATCTCTGAACCTCAGCTGTACTCACTGAGACCTTCTGACCTGGTCTGGGGTCTGGGGACCTGAGCCCTCAGAACTGGGACAAGCAGATCTCAGCCAGGTGGATCTGGATCTTAATTTCAGTGCTTCTATTTTTCCACCTGTGCTACCTACACTGGGCCAATGACTTTGTCTCTCTGAATTTCTAGTTCCTCAGGTCCCAAAAGGGGAGGCTGAGGCAGGAGGATCGCAAGGTGGAGGCCAGCCTCAGCCAAAGTGAGGCCCTAAGCCACTCAGGGAGACCCTGTCTTTAAATAAAATACAAAATAGGGCTGCAGATGGGGCTCAGGGGTTGAGGGCCCCTAGGTTCAGTCCCTGGTCTCACCCCTTCCAAAAAAGAAGAGTAGGACAAACAAGTCTCCAGGTCCAGCACTCAGGAGAGACCCAGTGAGGTTTCTACCTTCTGGTCAGTTCTTAACCCCCCTGAGGAGACTGACCAGGTCCCACATGATCCACATGGTCAGGCCTTGGAAGGTACGTGGGCCCATGCTGACCACTGTCGTGGATTTCCTTGGTAGCTCTGCCACTCACCCTGGAAGATCTCCTGCCTGGTGGCGGCCACTTTCTCGGGTTGTTTGACAGCTGCGATGGGGGTGGTCTCTGTAGGCACAAATATACAGGTTAACCAACAGCTCCGGCCACTAGGAGAGGACAGGCCTCAGGGTGTTGACTGCTGTGCTGTCCCTGAGCCGTAAGGCCCAACACTCCTGAAAATGTCCAGAGCATGTGAGAAAAAGAGCAAGCATCTGACAGGGTGCTACAGCGCATGTCTGTTATCCCAGCAGCTCAGGAGGCTGAGGCAGGAGGATCGCAAGTTGGAGGCCAGCCTCAGCCAAAGCAAGGCCCTAAGGAACTCAGGGAGGCCCTGTCTCTAAATAAAACACAAAATAGGGCTGGGGGTGGGGTTCTGTGGGAAAGTGCCTCTGAGTTCAATCCCCGGTACCCCCCAAAAAAAAGCGCAGGCCTCACCTGTTCTCTGCTCAGCCGTGGGCGTGGTGGCCAGGGGCACAGACTTGAGGTCAAAAGGTTTTTCCGAAGGTTCCAGAGTGTACTGCTGCAGAGCCCTCTCCAGACCAGGGATGGACACCGTCAGACCTAGAGGCCAGTGGGAGAGAGGTCACTCGTCCTTACAACGCGAGAGAATGTCACCAGGAATCCCCAGGGAAGACTGAGGCCCTGGGTCCCCAAATTACAAACCCTAGGGGGTCTGGCTCTGAGAAAATCACTTAATTTGTTTATTTTTGGTACCAGAGATGGAACCCAGGGTTGCTTCTCCCCTGAGCTCCAGCCCCATCACTTTCCATTTTTACTTTGAGGCAGGGTCTCGCTGAGTTGCTCAGGACCTCACTAACTTGTGGAGGCTGGCCTCCAACTCGTGATCCTCCTGCCTTGGACTCCAGAGCAGCTGGGATAACACCACTGTGCCCAGCATGAGTATTTTCAATTGACCAGGCTGTTTCCACCCACATGGAGTGGCCTGCATGTCCCTGGGGCCTTCTGAGGTCCCAGCAACGCCACCCTGAGGTTGCCAGGAAGGTCCAAGGAGACACTGGCCTGGGCCTCCCTCGCCTCATTAAACTGAGCTGTTCTGGGAGGAGCTGGGCAGAGGGCCAGGGAGGACTCACCATTCAGAATGTAGCCTGCATTCAGGGCCTTCTGCTTCTGCTCCAGGACATTCAGATAGAAGGTGGCTCGGTCCCTTACTTCATTGTCGTCGTCCATGACACACCTGCAGCCGGGACACAAGGAGCTGCTGACTGGGGATCCGCAGCGCTGGCAGGAAGCATGCTGCAGAGTTCCATCAAGGGGTGGCAGGAGGAGGCGGGTCTCTTAAAGCTCAGAGAGCTCCGTCGCTAGAGGTGGTGTCCTGGCAACCCTTGTATAAAGCCATCGAAAAGCACAGAGAGGGCCGAGGACAGAGCTCAAGAGTATTAGGCTGGGCACAGCGGCTCATGCCTCTCATCCCAGTGGCTCGGGAGGCTGAGGCAGGAGGATCGCAAGGTGGAGGCCAGCCTCTGCAACTTAGCAAGACCCTGAGCAACTCAGGGAGACCCTGTCTCTAAATAAAAAATAAAAAGGGCTGGGGACGGGGCTCGGGGGTTAAGTGCCCCTGGATTCAATCCCCGGTACCAGAAAAAAAGAAGTAGATTCGTGGTTGTTTGGATCTGGAAACGCTGAATGAATGAGATGTAGCTATAAGTGGATATAGGTTTTTTGGAGGAGGCGATAATTTCTTTCTTTCTTTCTTTTTTTGGTGGTACTGGGAATTGAATCCAGAGACACTTTACCACTCAGCTACAGTCCTTTTTATGTTTTATTTTGACAGGGTCTCACTAAACTTGCCAAAGCTGGCCTCAAACTTGCAATCCTCCTACCTCGGCCTGCAGAGTAGCTGGAAACAATACAGGTATGCCCCATCACACCCAGCTAAAAAATGTTTTAAATTTAGATTGTGGTTTTAGTTCCACAACTCTGTGAATACATTAAAAACCATGGACTGCCTGATCCATTCATTCATTCACAGACTGGGGATGGATCCAGGATCTTATTTTTTGGGGGAGGTGGATATTGGGGATTGAATTCAGGGACCCTCGACCACTGAGCCACATCCACAGCCCTACTTTGCATTTGATTTAGAGACAGGGTCTTGCTGAGTTGCTTAGGGCCTCGCTTTTGCTGAGGCTGGCTTTGAACTCTCCATCCTCCTGCCTCAGCCTCCAGTACCACTGGGATGACAGATGCGCCCCACTGTGCCCGGCTTCAATCCAGAGTGTTACACAGGCTAGGCAAGTGCTCTATCTCCTCCTTTTTTATTACATAAAGACCAGGGGAAGCCGCGTGGGCCTAAGGCAACTTGTCACCCAACAAGGTCCCTGGGCCTAGGCTTACCTCTTCAGCAACACCAGGATACTGGGCAACATCTCTTCGTTCTGGGCTCCAAATTTGGCCAGAGCGCTCACAGCACCTGTTGGCAAACCCAAAATCACTGCCAATGCTCCCTGGTGAGTCGCCACACGGGCACTCCTGGTGCTCAGAGGGTCTTCCCACAGCAGAGCCCCAGAGGGCCCCAAAGGCCACCAACATGATAGACGGCTCAGGTGGGTCCTGCACCCCCAACGCCTACCTACTCAAATGGGGTGACTGGCGTCCAGTGCAGGTTTCCTGAGCTACCATTTATTTTTTCTCCTTGGGGACGCTAGGACTGACCCAGAGGCGCTCTAGCGCTGAGCCCCAGCCCTGTTTTGTTTTTATTTTGGAGCAGGGTCTTGCTGAGGCTCAGAGACTGGGCTTGACCTTGGTTTTCCTGGGATTACAGGCTGATGCCACTGAGCCCAGCACCAGGAACTCTTCCCAAGTGAACGACGGCACCATCCCAAGAGCTGCCTACAAGTCAGGATTCTCAGATTCCAAATGACCTCGACTTCCTGTTGAGCCTCAAATGACTGCAAATGTGAGGGTGGACTTAGGGACATCGTGGGGGAGACAAGAAAGCCTGCCCACGGTGGGTTCACAAAGAATAGAAATCGGGGCTGGGGCTGAGTGGCAGAGCACCTGCCTGGCATGGGTGCGGCTCCTGGGTTGATTCTCAGCACCATATAAAAATAAGTAAAGTCCACTGACAACTAAAAAAATTATTAGAAAAGAAAAGTTAAAAAAAAAAATGGTTGAGGCTGGGGCGTGGCTTCCTGGTTGGGGGCGTGGCTTCCTGGTTGGGGGCGTGGCTTCATGTTAGGGTGTGGCTTCTTGGCCTGTGGCTTAGTGGATGGGGTGTGTCTTAGTGGTTGGGGGGTGTGGCTTCATGGTTGGGTGTGGCTTAGTGCTTGGGGCGTGGCTTGGTGCTTGGTAGTTGGGGTGTGGCTTAGTGGCTGGGGTGTGGCTTAGTGTGGCCTGGCTTAGTGATTAGGGACACAGCTTTGTGTTGGGGTGTCTTAGTCTTGGAGTGTCTTAGGGGTGTGTCTTGATTGGGGGTGTGGCTTCATGGTTGGGTGTGGCTTAGTGCTTGGGGCGTGGCTTGGTGCTTGGGAGTTGGGATGTGGCTTAGTGGCTGGGGTGTAGCTTAGTGTGGCCTGATGGTTGGGGCGTGGCTTAGTGACTAAGGACACAGCTTAGTGTTGGGGTGTCTTAGTCTTGGATTGTCTTAGGGGTGTGTTTTGGTGGTTGGGGGTGTGTCTTGCTGGTTGGGGCGTGGCTTAGTGATTAGGGACAAAGCTTAGTGTTGGGGTGTCTTAGTCTTAGAGTGTCTTAGGGGTGTATCTTGGTTGGGGGTGTGGCTTCATGGTTGGATGTGGCTTAGTGCTTGGGGCGTGGCTTGGTGCTTGGTAGTTGGGGTGTGGCTTAGTGGTTGGGGCGTGGCTTAGTGATTAGGGGGGTGTCTTAGTGGCTGGGGTGTGTCTTAGTGGTTGGGTGTGGCCTGGTGGTTGGGGCGTGGCTTAGTGATTAGGGACGCAGCTTAGTGTAGGGGTGTCAGTCTTGGAGTGTCTTAGGGGTGTGTCTTGGTGGTTGGGGCGTGGCTTCACAGTTGGGGCGTGGCTTCACGGTTGGGGTGTGGCCTAGAGTGCCTGCGGGGTGGGCCTGGGCTCCATCCCCAGCATTGCCCAAACCAAGACAAGACCAAAGGAAAAAACAGATGGTTGCGGCTGGGGATGTGGCTCAAGCAGTAATGTGCTCGCCTGGCATGCGTGCGGCCCGGGTTCGATCCTCAGCACCACATACAAACAAAGATGTTGTGTCTGCTGAAAACTAAAAAATAAATATTAAAAAAATTATCTCTCTTTAAAAAAAAACAAAAACAAAAACAGATGGTCCCTTGCTGAACTGTACACTTACGTGTTATGAATTTATCTCAATTATTATTAGAACAAACACAATACCCGAAAGACCAGCGTATTTTGAAACTTGAGACTGAAGTATCACTCACCTTAGATGATAGCTAAGGTCTTCCTTAGGAGATCATGAAAACCAGTTCATGAGACAAGAGCACTTCGCCTGTGTGTCCCCACTGGGGTTCAGGTCCTGGGTCACCACCCCACACACGCTGAGGGCCCAGCTCAGCCCTGGCCCAGGCCTACCTGCCCGGACCTCCTCATGCTCCAGGACCACCCGGTTGTAGATGAAGCGGATGTACTTGGAGGGGTTGTTGGTCTTGGGCCCCTCCTGGCCCAGGAGATGCAGGATGCGGGTGGCCAGCACGGTGAACTCGCAGTCCTCGATGAACTCGCACAGGTGGGACAGCCCGGTCTCCTTGCTCTCAGCGTTCTCCTCGATGATACTGATGATGCAGTCCACGATGGCGCGCTTGTACTCGAAGCCACCCTGGTGGGGACAGTCGGCTGAGCCAGGAGCCCTGGTGCCTCCCCAGGACCAGGGACAAGTGACGCTGGTGCAAATAGAACTTGGAGGCAGGGCACTGGCTCTCTGGGGCTGCATCTCATTTTTAGGTAAAACAAAAGGTTTGGCTCACTGAGGCCTTCTCCTGGTTTCTATTAGAACTGTCTTCTGACACTTCCAATGAAAACTTTTCTTTTTTAGAGTGTGTGTGTGGTCCTGGGGACTGAACCAGGGGTGCTCACCCCCTGAGCCCCATCCCCAGCCCTTTTTATATTTTATTTAGAGACAGAGTCTCACGGAGTTGCTGAGGCTGGCCTCTAACTTGGGATCCTCCTGCCTCAGCCTCCTGAGCCACTGGATGACAGACATGCGCCACTGTGTGTGCTTGGCTTATGCTCCCCATTCTCATTCATTCATTCATTCATTCATTCGTTTATTAGTTGTAGTTGGACCCAATATCTTTATAAACTTTATAAACTGGGGGGTTTATCCTGTCTCTGAGGGGCCAGGCCCACTAGCTGAGGTCATTAGCACGTGTCTCTAACATTCTTGGGAAACCTCAAGGCACCCAAGGCAGTGGGTGCGGTACTGCTTGGCCCTTGGTCCCCTGGGGCTGGGTGAAGGCCACTGGTACCTAGAGAGCAGGTCCACTCCATGAGCACTTGGCTCCTGCTCCTGTGAAATTCACTGGTTTTGCTGAGACATCAGTGAAATCACTAATTCACCACAGGAACCAAAACAGACCCGATATCACATTATTAATATCCAATTCTACAAGAAATCACCTGTAGCTATACACCCAAAGGACTTAAATCAGCACATTGCAGTGACATGGTCACATCAACGTTTATAACAGCTCAATTCACAATAGCTAAGCTATGGTGCCAACCTAGGTGTCCTCCAACAGATGGATGGGTAAAGAAAATGTGGTATATATACATAATGGAATATTACGCAGCCATGAAGAAGACTGAAATGATGGCATTTGCTGGTAAATGGATGGAGCTGGAGACGATCATGCTGAGTGAAATAAGCCAGTCTCCAAAACCAAAGGCTGAATGTTCTCTCTGATATGGGGACGCTGACCCACAATAGAAGTTCATTGGATGAGACGCAGGGGAGTGAAGGGAGGGGAGGGGAGGGGACGGGACTGGGAGAGACAGGGGAATGAATGGACGTCCCTTTCCCATGTTCACTTAGGAACCCACGACCAGGGACACCCCACAGCAGGTCCAGCCACAGGAGTGGGAAGTCACACCCCGTGTATGCGTGACATGGCAGGATGCTCACTGTTGTCACGGGGAGCTAAGAACAACAAATTAAAAAAATCTAAAAAAAAAAAAGAAACCACTGTAGAACTCTGGAATGGCCTGGAATATTCCTGCACTAGTCTTCGCCCTCAGAGAACATAACGTTTTCCCTCCTCTGCACGAACGTCACCCTGGGGCGTCTAATGCACGTCAGTGCCAGGCTGGTGAGTCACTACTCATTACTGTAATCACCAGCAATGGTGCAAGGTGTCATCCACCGCGTGTCAACAGGAGCTTAAAGGGCCGCAGGCAGCAGGAAAATGAGCCAGTGAGCAGGTGGCTCTGAGCACCCAGGAGGACGAGCCCCAGAGGGTCCCCGCCCCAGGGCCCTACCCTTACCTCCTCCCGCAGCATGGTGAACAGGAAGTTCATGAGCACGGCATGCTTTCGAGGATACTTCTGACACAGAGCACTGATGGCCTGGACTACCACCACCTGGGACAGACAGACGGACAGACGGACGTGAGCAGCAGCCCCTACCCCAGCAACTCAGCTGGCCAAGTGCCAACCGGATTCTTTTTTTTTTTTTTTGGTACCAGGGACTGAACCCAGGGGCGCTTACCCATTGAGCCCCGTCCCCAGCCCTTTTTAGATTTTATTTAGAGTCTAAATAAAAGGTCGCTCTAACTTAGTAAGTGGCTGAGGCTGGCCTCCAACTTGCGATCCTCCTGCCTCAGCCTCCAGAGCTGCTTACAATCCCAGCTAAGCTAGGAACCGGACCTCTGGAGTGGGCACTGCCAGGCTCCCAAGCCAGGGTTCTCGAAACTCAAAGAAACCAGGGCAGAAAGGCCCAGAGGTAGGACGTGCATGTCCCTCGGGGCAAGGCCCCCAAAGGGGGAGGTGTCCACTATTACTGAGCCTCGAGGCTGACTAGCCATTCAGGCCTCTCGTGGCAGGAGGCCTGTGGACACAGCGAGCACATGGCGCCTGTCCTCTGAGGCCCGGGGCGTCCAGAGGCTGGGCTACCTTGAACTCGTCCGAGATCTCTGACATGAAGGAGGAGATCTGTTTCATGAGGCGGTCGATACTGCTCTCGCTGCCCGTCTTGAGGAGGGTGGTGATGGCCAGTGTCGCGATGCTCCGGTTCGAGTCCGTGACCAGATTCTCCAGGTCCAGGTTGCAGGCTGTCACGGCTGACGGGTGCTTCATGGCCACCTGTTGGGGGCGCAGAGAGACAGAGACGCAGGACCCGATTCCATTATCTCATTTAAACAGTTTAGCTCAGGTCAGAGATTCTGCAGATGAGCTCACCATATAGAGAAAGGAACTGGGACCCCAGAATCTCACACCCCAGAAAAGGTAATGAGGACCAGGTCTACGCCTTTCCAAAACACTGCCAGCTGGCCAGGCGCTGTGGCCCATGCCTGTCATCCCAGCCGCTTGGGAGGCTGAGGCAGGAGGATCGCAAGGTGGAGGCCAGCCTCCGCAACTTAGCAACTCAGTGAGACCTTGCCTCTCAATAAAATCTAAAAAGGGCTGGGGATGGGGTTCAGGGGTTAAGCACCCCTGGATTCAATCCCTGGGACCCAAAATAACAAAACAGCCAGGATCCCACCTCCCTGCCTGGGGATTCTTACCTTATTGAGGGTGCGGACAGCGGCGTAGCGCAGCGCGGCTTTGGGGGAGCTGCAGAAGAGCTGGAGCACTGTGGGGGGACAGGGAGTGCAGCCAGGCCGCCCTCAGTGCTGGGAAGACCAGGGGCAGGGCCTCTCTGGAGGAGGGGCACAAGCCCATTTGGGCCCCAGGCCTGGGTGGCTGAGCTGTGAGCAGCCTCCTTGCCCATCAAGAGACAGCCCAGTGGTGCTCTTCACTTATTGAGCACCTGCTGTGTGCAGGCACCACAGAGTCGCTGACGGTCTTAGCCACTGACTCCTCACAACACCAGGGAACAGCTCCTGAGAGGGGTTCCACACATCCTAAGCTCCTCCAAAAGACCTTCTCCATACCAAGGCCACCTGCTTGGCTTCAGAATAGACCTGACCCTCATCTTGGCCCCTTTAGGGGAAAGACAGAATCAAAAACACCCCACCCAGCCAGGCCTGGTGGCGCACGCCTGCAATCCCAGCAACTCGGGAGGCCGAGGCAGGAGGATCGCAAGGTGGAGGCCAGCCTCAACATCTTGGCAAGGTCCTAAGCAACTCAGCGAGACCCTGTCTCTAAATAAAAATAAAAATAAAAAGGGTTGGGGATGGGGCTGAGTGGATAAGCACCTTTGGGATCAATCCGCAGCACCAAAAAACCCAGATGTGACCCAGGCCCTGCCCAACCCCAGAGCGCGGCCGATCTCAGGGTGCCCCTGGCTCCTGCAGAGGGGGCCCACCTGACACAGCGGGGGCCAGCTCCTTGGCACTGCAGCCTGGCAGGTTGACAATGGCCGACGCGGCTTCGTACACCACCATCTCGTGTTTGTTGCGCAGACAGCTCTCGATGAAGTCGAATAGCGGGCTGTCCCGACTATGGGTGACAAGGGACGAGAGACAGTTGGGGACGCCACAGGGGAGTTACGAGGGGCACCCCCAGTGGGGAGCAGGGCGGACCTGCCGTCTTCCTCCTCCAGCTGCTTGCCAGCCACGCGGATCATCATGCAGTAGGCAAAGGGCGACTTGAGGCCGTGTCGCGTGAACTTGCTGATCATCTTGCTGACCGCCAGGCGGTCATTCTTGCGCACGTGGTACAGCAGCCCCAGCGCGTGGTACTGAGGACAGAGAGCGAGAGGGGAGGCTGTGACACGGGAAGGAAGCAGCAAAGTCACTGCGGGAAAATGGATGGAGCCCGAAAGTGTCATGTTAAGTGAAATGAGCCCGACTCAGCAGGTCAAGGGTCCTGGGTGTCACCTCGTATGTAGAAGCCAGAGAGGAAAAGAGAAAAAAGAAGAAAAAGTTGGTGGTAGAGAGCCAGGCGCGTGGCGCACAACTGGAATCCCAGCGGTTTGGGAGGCTGAGGCAGGAGGATCGCAAGTTGGAGGCCAGCCTCAGCAACTTAGTGAGACCCTGACTCAAATTTTAAGAATAAAAAGAACGGGGACAGAGCTGTGTGGTAAGCACCTCGGGGCTCAATGCCCAGCCAAAAAACTAAAACAGAATACAATTGGCGGAGCTAGACTCAACGGTGCGAGCCTGGAGGCTGAGGTAAGAGGATCAGAAGTTTGAGGCCAGCAAGATGCTGTCTCAAAATGAAAATAAATAAAAAAGGGCTTGGGGTGCAGTTCAGTGGTACAGCACCCTGGGGTTCAGTCCCCAATACGGAATGAATAAGTTGTTTAGGGCCTCGCTAAGTTGCTGAGGCTGGCCTCCAACTTGTGATCCTCCTGCCTCGGCCTCCCCGGCCACTGGGATGACAGGTGGGCACCACCGTGCCCAGGTGGTCAGCAGCCTTGAACCCCAGTCCCCGAGTGGAGCCCTGGATTCTTTCCCAGAGTACCCCACAAGTTTCCCCACCAGGATGATCTGACAGACAAGAGTCTGACACCGGGGGCCACCAGGTCAGCCATGGTAAGCGTGAGCTCTGGTTGGTAGGGGCTGGGCCACCACCTGAGGACTTTCAGGACCCTTCCTGGCCCGACTCACCTGGACCATGATGTTGTCACTGGACGCCGCCTCCTGGGCCTCGTTCACCCAGCGCTTGACCACGTCGAAGCTGCACTTGAGCAGGTGCTGTGGGCGCAGGGGCAGGTCAAGGGGCAGGCAGACAGGTGGCCTCCCGGGCCCCTCCTGGGATGCAGCTGGGGACTCCCGGGGTCCTGAACTCCGCCTGCTGTCCGCCTTCCCTCCCCTGACCCCACGGGTCCCTTCCCCTTAACCCGAGGCCCCGGGGCTGGCTTCCTGATGGGCTGGGTTCTGAGGCTCCCCTGCTCCTCCCCGGGGAAGGGCGCCCTCTGTGACCCCCACCCCACCCCCACAGGGTCCCAGCGCAGCCACACACCAGGGAGGACACCAGGGCAGAGCTGGAGACGCTGGGCACCTTGTCCACGATGGCCTGCTTCATGTAGCGCTCGATGGCTTGCAGCATGGTGCTCTGCGGGCAGGGGACGAGGGAGGGGGACCCTCAGGCAGTGGGCGCAGGGTATGGGGGGGGAGTGGGGGCACAGGGGAGGGGAGTGGGATGCAGGGGAGGGGCCTAAGGTGTGTGGGAGGGGCCTAAGGTGCAGGGGAGGGGCCTAAGGTGCAGGGAGGGGCCTAAGATGCAGGGAAGGGGCCTAAGGTGCAGGGAGGAGCCTAAGATGCAGGGGAGGGGCCTAAGGTGTAGGGAGGGGCCTAAGATGCAGGGGAGGGGCCTAAGGTGTAGGGAGGGGCCTAAGATGCAGGGGAGGGGCCTAAGATGCAGGGGAGGGGCCTAAGGTATAGGGAGGGGCCTGGGATGCAGGGGAGGGGCCTAAGGTGTAGGGAGGGGCCTAAGATGCAGGGGAGGGGCCTAAGGTGTAGGGAGGGGCCTAAGGTGCGGGGGAGGGGCCTAAGGTGTGGGGGAGGGGCCTAAGGTGCAGGGGAGGGGCCTAAGGTGCAGGGGAGGGGCTAAGTGGGGGGAGGGGTGTGGGGTGCACTGGAGGAGTGGAGGGTTGGGGGGAGGATTGTGGGGTGCAGAGAAGAGTGTCCCCAGGTTCTCCTGCCCCCAGCCCTGGCTCATGGACCTGGGGGGCGCCTGGGAGGTGGCCCGGGAGTGGGGAGGAGGGACTCACATCTGTGATCTGGCAGAGGGCCCGCACGGCCGGGCCGCGGTAGTTGTCCTCTTTCCCAGTCATGTCCTTGGTGAGGCTGCAGGAAGAGAGGGCACTGCTGAGAAGCGGGGAGCCTGGCCTGTCCCTCCCTTGGAATTCCCCTGTCACCACGCTCGCTTGCATGACAAGAGTCCCAGGCTTAGTGCCACCTTGTGTTCCTTTCCGGCTTTGGTCCCAGGGATGGAACCCAGAGGAGCTAACCACTGAGACACACCCCAGGCCTTTTTCTATTTCATTTAGAGACAGGGGCTCGCTGAGCTGCTTAGGACCTTGCTAAGTGGTTGAGGCTGGCCTCCAACTTGCCATCCTCCTGCCTCAGCCTCCCGAGGTCTGGGATGACAGACGTGGGTTACTGCACTTGACATCACCAAGACATTTCTGTGGCTTCCCAGTTAACAGATCGGAGCTGCCCAAAGACCAGACCCCTTTGGTTCTATTTTTGCTTCTGGGATAGGGGTCTTGCTAAATTGCTCAAGTTGACCTTGAACCTATGACCTTCTGACCTCAGCCTCCTAAGGAACTGGGATGACAGGTCCCTAGGGCTTTGCACGTGTTGCTCTCTCAGCCTGGACCGGACTCCCTCTGTACCTCCACCTCTGGTCTTTTCCCCAGCGGTTCTGCGGAAGAACCCAGGGCCTGCACACGCTGGGCAAGTGCTCTCCACTGAGCTATGCCCCAGCCCTCTGTCCTGCTCTGTCTTTCTCATCCTTGAAGATCCCACTCGGGGCAATCCCACAGATGCTGGAGGCTGCGGCAGGAGGACTGCAAGTTTGAGGCCAGCCTCTGCAATTGAGCAAGACCCTGTCTCAAAATAATAATAAAGAAAAAAAACCCTCACTTAGATGGCTCTAAATGATTTTTCTGGTCCAAAATCAAGCTGGTGCCCTCCTAATCTGCCCCTGCAGTCCAGCATACTCCCCAGAACAAGCCTTACTACACCTTACCTTAATGGCCTGACTGCCTGGCTGTCACCCTGTAGATTCCAAGGCTACAAGAGGCCAGAGGTGTCGTTTCTTGATACTAGGCACTGAACCCAGGGATGCTCTACCCACCAACGAAGGACATTCCATGTCCTTTTTTCAATTATGAGACAAGTTCCCGCTAACTTGCTTATGGCTTCTCTAAGTTGCTGAGGTTGGCCTCCACCTTGCGATCCTCCTGCCTCAGCCTCCTGAGCCTCTCTTCCTCCATGATGTCCTGCTTCCCATCAGCCCAGGAGTGGAGCCACCATGTGTGGACTGGGACCTCAGACACCCTGAGCCCCAAGTCCACTTGTCCTCCCTAAAACTGTTCTGAACAGGTCCGTTAGTCCTGTCTGTCTCAGGAAAAGCTGCCTAAGACAGACAGAGTCACAGGGAACAGGACACTCTGGAGGCTCTGCGGGGCAGGCAGCGAGGGCCCAGAAGAGGGACCTGGACACACACCAGCCCCAAGTCTCGCCCTCTGGCGCCTGTCAATGGAACCCGGAGCAGCCCCCTACTGCCCTGAGACCTGCCTGCTGGTGACAATGATGACGTCCTCAGCGATGCAGGACATCTCCTTGATGGTTAGGTAGCACATCCGACGCAGCGTGGGCTGGAAAAGAGGCGGGAAAAGCCCATCAGACACCATGACAGTCCACCTGTCCCAGCGGCCACCAGGAAAGCGGGGATGGGGTGGGGGTGGGGGGCGACACAGGACACATGACGCGACACTCACATCGTTGGACTGAAAGAGTTTGGTCATTGCGAAGAAAGCCTCTGTGGCCTCGGTGGTCCCCAGGTGCTCCCCCTGTGGCCACCAAGAGAGCAGCGTCAGCTGGGGACAGAGAGCTCTTCCGGGCACCAGCTGCCCCCCACCAGACCTGAGTCCCCAGCCCGGCGCCCTCAGGGACTCTGTGGCAGACACACTTCAGAATCGGGGACTGGGGGACCCGAGCTGGGTCGCTGGCTAACGCCACGGAGACCGTCAGAGGCCCAGGGCGCCCGCTGACCTGCGCCCCAGGGTCCCCCACGAGCCCGGCCCGTTACCTGGTTGATGAGGTAGAGGATCTTGGTGAGGATGTGGGCACATTTCCGAGGGTTGATGGGGGTTTCGTTAAAGACCCGGGCCTAGGAAGAAGCCACCAAGGACATGACCTTCTGGCTCAGGTCACGTCCCTTCCGCTGGCCACTCTCAAAGGCATTTGTGGTTTAAGAAGTCACGGGATAAATGCCTGAGTCAAGTTTATTGTCGTGAAGAAAAAAAAGTTCTGTTTCTCTTTTTCTTTTTTTTGGGGGGACCAGGGACTGAACCCAGGGGTGCCCAACCCACTGAGCCCCGTCCCCAGCCCTTTTTCTATTTTATTTAGAGACAGGGTCTCGCTGAGTTGCTCAGGGCCTCGCTAAGTGGCTGAGGCTGGCCTCCATCTTGCGGTTCTCCTGCCTCAGCCTCCTGAGCCACTGAGATTGCAGGCAACCTTGCCTGGCCAAGATACCTCTGGGCATTGAACCCAGGGGTGCTTAACCCCTGAGCCCCGTCCCAAGTCCTTTTTATATTTTATTTAGAGACAGGATCTCGCTGAGTTGCTTAGGAGCTAAGTGGCTGAGGCTGGCCTCCACCTTGTGATCCTCCTGCCTCAGCCTCCTGAGCCGTGGTGATTTTACAAAGGCATGAACCACCGTGCCCTGCCCCCACGGCTCCTTAAACCAGGACTTGGGTCTGTGTTCCCAGTGCGTCAATGACATTCACAGAAGTCCCAATGACACTTGCCTCCTGGAGTACTGTGCTCTTCTCAAGGTGCTGGAAAGGGTTGGAGCCTCCACCTAGAGTCAAGAAGGACAGAGAATCACTTCCAGGTTATGACCCTGATTTCAGATCCATCCAGACAGCGAGGCTCAGGGGTGTCCGCCTGGAACCCCAGCCACTCAGGCAGAGTTTAAGGTCACCTGGGCACCTGAGCCGAGTGCCATCTCAAGACACAATAACGATAACAAGGGCTGAGGCCGGGCCCTGTGGCACCCGCCTGGGATCCCAGTGGCTGGGGAGGCTGAGGCAGGAGGATCTCGAGTACAGAGGCAGCCTCAGCAACATCATGAGGCCTCAGCAACTCAGGGAGACCCAGTCACTAAAAAAAACTGTAGCGAGGGCTGGGGACAGGGCTCAGTGGTTAGGCACCCACCCCTGGGTTCAATCCCTGGTACCAAAAAAAAGGGGGGGGCCTGGGGATGACACTCAGAAGGAGAGCACTTGCCTGGCACGTGCAAAGCCCTGGGCTCAATTCCTAGTGCCAAAGCCACAGCAAAATCCCTCCTGATATAGGGAAGCCACAGGTCCCCCAACCTGTCTCCAGGTCCCATCACTGTCCTGCGAGGGACTGTGCTTTGCCCAAACCACTCGCCCAAGTCGCTCAGCGCAGGATGGAGATTCCTCAGAAAACTGGGAATGGAGCCACCATGTGACCCAGCTGTCGCATGCCGCGGTTTATACCCAAAGGACTTAAAATCAGCACATGACAGGGACACAGCCACATCAGTGTTTATAGCAGCTCAATTCACGATAGCTCAACTGTGGAGCCAACCTAGTTGCCCTTCAACAGATGGATGGACAAAGATAACATGGTCCATACACACAGTGGAATATTACTCAGCCATAAAGAATGAAATAATGGCATTTGCCTAAAAATGAAAGGATCATGCTAAGTGAAGTAAGCCAGACTCAAAGAGGCAAAGGTGGAATGTTCTCTCTGATGTGCAGATGCTCAAGTTCATTAGATTAGACAAAGGGAAGGTAGAAGGGATGTGAATAGGAAAGACAATAGAATGAACTGGACATGACCTTTCTTTTGGGGGGTACCAGGGATTGAACTCAGGGGCTCTCGACCCCTGAGCCCTGTCCCCAGCCCTATTTTGCATTTTATTTAGAGACAGGGTCTCCCTGAGTTGCTGAGCACCTCGCTTTGGCTGAGGCTGGCCTCCAATTTGCGATCCTCCGGCCTCAGCCTCCGGAGAGCTACTGAGATGGACAGAATAAATAAAAGTCCAGGGCCTGGCCGGGTGGATGGTGCAGGCCTGTCATCCCAGCCGTATAGGAGGCTGAGGCAGGAGGATCGCAAGGTGGAGGCCGGCCTCTGCAACTCAGCGAGACCCTGTCTCCAAAAAAATAAATAAAAAGGGCTGGGGACGGGGCTAGGGGTGAGCGCCCCTGGGTTCCCTCCCTGGCCCCGAAAAAAAATATGTAAAGAGCAAGTTGGAAAAATGACAAAAAAGGGTCCCGGAACGCGCGACAGGACGGCCCCTGAGCCTCGGGACGCGGACAGGTCGCAGCGGGGACAGCGGGGCCCGGGCACCGACCCCAGAGCGACGGGAGGCCCCGGCCGCGGCCTCCGACGGGCAGCGCGGCCCCGGGCACAGGGCGCGCTCGGCCCCGGGCGCCCCGCAGTGTCCCGAGGACGGGGGACGCTGCGCAGGGCCCGGCCTCCCTCACCCGACTCCTCGTCCTTCTTGTCGAATTTCTTCAACATGGTCGCGGCCGGCGCGGGCGCCACGCAGTAGCGGGACGGGGACCGGGCGGGGACCGGGCGGGGACCGGGCGGGAACCGAGCGGCTCCGAGCAGCGGTCCAGCGGCCGTTCCACAGGCCACTTCCGGGCTGCGCTCGGCCACGTCGCCCGGCGCTCTGCGCAGGCGCATCGCGCAGGCGCAGGGGCACCGCGCACTCCGCGCCTGCGCACACTCGCGCCGCCGCCGCTGCCGCCGCCGCGGCCTGCGTTAACCCCTTCGGCACCGCGGCTTGGCGGGTGGAGGAGCCGCGGAGGGAAGCGGGACAGGGAGGTCCAGGGGACGTGGGCCCAGGCTGAGCGGCACTGCGTCCCTGCGCCTCGATCCCCGCTGAAGTGCACCGCGGGATTTTCTTTGCGACCTTGAATTGCCATCAAACACTCTGTTTTTGCTTTAATGTTATTTAAATTTTAATATATTAATATATTGAAAATTATTATTATTATTATTATTTGGCACCAGGGATTGAACCCAGGGTGCTTAATCCTTGAGCCCTGTCCCAGCCCCTTTTTATATCTTATTTAGAGACAGGGTCTCGCTGACTGGCTTAGGGCCTCACTAAGTTGCTGAGGCTGGCCTCCAACTTGCATCCTCCTGCCTCAGCCTCCCAAGGCACCGGGATTGCAGGCGCGCTCCCAAGCGTGTCTGCTTTTATTGTCTTTTATGCACGGCCGAGGATTACAGTAGGCTGTAGTAGTTGCTCAGTAAGTCCTTCTTGAATGAACGAATGCGTGGGATTGCTCTTATCTGCATCTGGTGCAAATTGTTTCATACTTTTTTTGGGGGCAGGGGGCACTGGGTATTGAACCCAGGAGCGCTTAACCACTGAGCCCCATCCCCAGCCCCCCGATTTTGTATTTTATTTAGAGACAGGGTCTCACTGAACTGCTTAGGGCCTCCCTTTTGCTGAGGCTGGCTTTGAAGTCGAGATCCTCCTGCCTCAGCCTCCAAATATGGAAGATAATAGTCAACATAATTTTGTTGTGGTAAATGGTAGGAACTGGAGACTATCGTGCTAAGTGAAATAAGCCAGACTCAAAAAAGCCAAAGGTGGACTGTTCTCTCTGATACGCAGATGCTGATTCACCACAAGAGGGAGGGAAGAAGAGAAGTTCATTCGATTATTATTATTATTCTAATAGTTCACATTATTTTGTTATAATAGTTACAATTGCATTCGTTCATGTTATAAATAAATTCTAGATGATGATTTCCAACCTATTTTTGGGTGCATCTGGGTGAATGGCACTGAAGTATTTGCAGAATTGAAAACTTGGGACTGGAGGGGTGAAATTTTGGGGGACCCCTCTAGTGGGAAAGATTAGCCTTGAACTTGATTTTGCTCTTTGCTTTGGGTGTTTATCCGGCGCCGGCCTCTGGCGCCCCCTAGCGGTAGTGGTGAGAAGTGACGGGAAGGAGAAAATGACACGTTGCTAGGAGTGGATTTTCCTGGGGACAAAGGAAAGGTCCTGCCTGCCATCAAGCCAATTGCATTGGAGATGGCAGAACCGGGGCATGATGGGCAGGCGCTGCAATGTGCAGAACTAGCTTTTCTGGGGAGCAGGGGACCCCAACACTTGAGTTGAGGACCATGAGTCCTGGTGAGCTCAGTGGGAAGGGGACAGGCAGGGGTTGGGACAGAGGATCGCAGGTGGGAAAGGTGGAGCAGGAGGTGGAGTGACGGAGGAGGGACCCGGCTTTGCGGAGGCTGAGGTTCTGGTGGAGATCTGGAGCCAAGGTGAAGTTGGCAAGAGCCAGAAAGATGTTCAAAATCTTGAACCCTCAACTGCTCCCTTTTATCCGGAGGAAATTAACCAAAAAAAGGAAACAGAGTTGCCCATGGCCGCAGTTTGCAGCAGGATAGTTGCGCAAATCTATCAAGAAGGGAAGAATTGTCAACCGAGAGCGGTGGCCCTCGCTTGTAATTCCAGGGGCTGGGGAGGCTGAAGCAGGAAGATCGCAAGGTGGAGGCCAGCCTCAGCCAAAGAGAGGCACTAAGCAACTCAGGGAGATCTTGTCTCTAAATAAAATGCAAAATCATCAGTCCCTTGTCCAGGAGCAGGGGGCACACACTTATAATTCCAGCAGCTCCCTCCGGAGGCTGAGGCAGGAGGATCGAAAGTTGGAGGCCAGCCTCAGCAACTGGTCTGAAGATCAAATTTAGAAAAGGGCTGGGGATGTGGCTCCATGGTAGAACACCCACTGGGTTCAATTCCTGGTATAAAAAAACGGGGGCAAGAAACAAAAAAAGAAATCCCTTCAGGTTCACTAAAAAGGAAAACACAACATCAAAGTTAAATGGATGTTTGAGTGCAGAGAGTTGCATTTCTTTTTTTGGGGGGGTGGGATACTGGGGGTGGAACCCAGGGGCACTTAACCCCTGAGCCCCATCCCCAGCCCTTTTTTAAATATATATTTTATTTTGAGACAGGGTCTCGCTGAGTTGCTTAGCGCCTTGCTAAATTGCTGAGGCTGGCCTCCACCTTGCGATCCTCCTGCCTCAGCCTCCCCAGCAGCTGGCATTAGAGGCGTGCGCCCCAGGGCCGGGCATTGCATTTCTTTGCATGAACCGCAGAGACTCCTGGACTGGGGGGTCTGAGGGTGCCCCAGGGCTTTCTGTGGGTCCTCATTTCCTAAGTAACCCAATTCACACCTATCCTGGTCCTGTGAGTGTGACACTTAGCTGTCCGGGTCCCTGCAATACAGGCGGAGAAGGGACCATCCGCAGGCTCTCCCCACCCTGCAAGAAGAGGCGGTGTGGCCGGAATAGCTATTAGTGACTCACCAGGGGCTGGTGGCCATGTACAGGAAAGTTCTGGAACATCTCCACTAACCAGACTGAAGAATTAGGGTCAATTCTCCAATAAACCAAGGGGAGTGTTCATAATAAGGTCCCAGGGGCTCCCCGTCCCCCTTAGGTGGCACTTCCTCCTGCAAACCATTGCACTGCGCGGCCAACACGCGGTGGCGCCTGCTGGATGCGAGCCAAGGGGCATTTTTCCCCAGCAGCTAAAATGCGCAAGCGCCAAACTGGGGGGGGGGGGGTGTCAAATCACACTCGTGTGCAAAGCAGGCCACATCTCACAGGCAAAGACGTGGGACCCAGTTCTGTCGGAGACCTAGAGGACATTAAATTAATTTTGGGTGGGAGGGACCAAGGATTGAACCCAGGGGTGCTTAACCACTGAGCCCTGTCCCCTGTCACCAGCCATCCCAGTTGGGGACCTAGGCTGGGCTCACCAATCTGAGTTCTTCAATGACTTCAGGAGACACTTAAGCCCAGGGGAGGACCTTTTCCAAATCCAGGGCGGCTCTGCGACCTTAGGGCTCCGTGGGAAAGAGAGGAAGAGTATGCAGAGAACATTCCATCCATAGAAGGGAGGCTGCCTGCCTCCAGGTCCGGGAGGCCAGCCTCCACATTTCCATGGCTGAACGCTAGGGGGCGCTCAGCTCCTATGTGGCAGCTCCCGACAGTCAGTCCCCAGCCCCTTTTTCTATTTTATTGAGAGACAGGGTCTCGCTGAATTGCTTAGGGCCTCACAAAGTTGCGGAGGCTGGCCTCCAGCTTGCGATCCTCCTGCCTCAGCCTCCCGAGCCGCTGGGAAGACAGGCCGGTGTCACCTTACCTTTCTCGGGGTGCTGTTTCTGACAGTGTCCTTTTAGCAATCGACATGGCTTCTGGCTCCGCCCTGGGTGTCCTCACTTAAGGTCCCTCCCTGGGTGACCACAATTACACTCAATTTCCCACCGGTGCCTAAATCGAGACCCAAGAAGCCAAAACGCACCACCCAAACCTGCGCTCCAAATCGACACAGTGACTGGCTTCTTGACCCGCGTGTCGCCAAACAGATGAGTCACCCTGTCCCCAATCTGTCAAAGCCAGTTCCCCTCTTTTAATGACCCCACCCAGTTTGCAGAGACCTACATCACTGATGTCCTTCCCCCCGTGCTGAGCATTGAACCCAGGCACCCCAGGAGCTACGTCCCCAGCCCTTTTCAAATTATTGAACTTTTTTATTCTTTATTCATTCATTTTTTTGGTACCAGGGAGTGCTGGACCCCTGAGCCACCTCCCTACCCCATTTTATTTTATTTGTTGAAATTTTGAGACAAGGTCTCACCCGGTTGCTTCCAGCCTGGCTAAGTGGCCGAGGCCGGCCTCCAACTTGCGATCCTCCTGCCTCAGCCTCCAGATCCGCTGGGAGGAGTGTCAGTGGACATTTTCTTTTCCCTTATTGCCCACATCCAATTCATCTGAATTCTTCTTGATCTCTTTGGCAATTAGACATCCGATTCCTCTTAGGGACCATACCGTGTGGGCTTCTGGGGATCAGCCACAAACAGCACAGGCAAATTCTCTACCCTCTTTATGCCCCTAGTATAGCCAAAGCATGAGCTTTAAGCCAGTTTCCTTAGCTGCAGGATTGGCATAAAGTGGGACTTATCCCACGGAGTTGGGTACCCAAGGACTAAGTGAGCTAATAAGATGGAAAATGCTTACAACAGGATCTAGCGTGCAGTAGGTGCTCAATAAATGCTAGTCATTATTGTTAGAGAAAGTGAGGGGACCTATAAATGAAAAACAAAGCAACAGCAACAATAAAACAAAGAAACAAAAGAGAAAATGTTCTGCATCCTGGCGAGGTGGCGCACACCTGTGATCCCAGCAGCTCAGGAGGCTGAGACAGGAGGATCGCACGTTGGAGGCCAGCCTCAAAATTTACTAAGGCTCTAAGCAATTCAGGGAGACCCTGTCTCTGAATAAAATAGAAAAAGGGCTGGGGACGGGGCTCAGAGATTGAGCCCCACCCTGGTTCAATCCCTGGGACCAAAAAACTAACAAAAACCCCCGGATTCCCAGTGATGTCCAATGACCCATTTCCTGTGGTCCCTTGACCCCACCCTCTCTCTCCAAGAGACCCCTATTCCACGCTGACAGATTTTGGGAGCAACCTGCACCCCATTTGCTCCTGTCCAGACCTGCCCACAGAACCTCCAGTCACCCCCAGCTATCAATCAGAGTCAGGCGTCAATTGATAATGGGGTCACATTCTGAGAAATGGGTCGATGCTTAGATTCCGCTGAGAGCTTCTGTCAATCACTTGACGCGGCCTCTTTCTCTTTTTTTATTTATTTTTTTTTCTTGATTTATTTTTTATTTTTTATTTTTGCAATGGCAGCCAGAGATTTGGCAGATGAGGCTGGTAACACAGAACTCTGCTTTACAGTCAATTTTGTTTTATTTTTTAATTTTTTTGGTGCCAGGGGTTGAACCCAGGGGCCCTTGACCACTGAGCCCCATCCCCAGCCCTTTTTATTTTATCTATTTATTTTTGAGACAGGACACTAAATGGCTTACGGCCTTGATAAATTGAGGAGGCTGGCCTCCAACTTGTGATCCTCCAGCCTCAGCCTCTGGAGCTGCGGGGATGACAGGTGGGCACCACTGTGCCCGGCTAATAGAGTATTTTAAAATAAACTTATCCTGCTAGGTGCTGTGGCGCACACCTGTAATTCCAGCAATCTGGGAGGCTGAGGCAGGAGGATGGCAAGTTGGAGGCCAGCCTCTGTAATTTAACAAGTCTCTGAGCAACTCAGCGAGACCCTGTCTCTAAATAAAAAAAATAAAAATTACCAATGTAGGGAGACTCTGTCCCCTAATAAAAAGGTGAATAAAATAAAATAAGATCATGCTCTATATGTGTAATAGGAAATGAATCGCATTCAGCTGTCATGTGTAAGAAAATAAGTAAGTCATTGAATTAAAAAAAATAAAATAAGAAAGGGACTGGGAATGTGGCTCAGTGGTAAAATATCCCTGGTTTTGATCCGCTGCATAAAAAAAAAAAAAAAGGTTAAACCTATTTCCCAACTTTAAAAAAATACTATATATTCCTCCAAAAAAAGGTAAAAAAAAATGTCTATACATGTCTCCATCTATAAAATTGGTAATTGTATTTTCTTTGGGGGGTGTTAGGGGATTGAACTCAGGGGCACTGAACCCCTGAGCCCCATCCCCAGCCCTATTTTGCATTTTATTTAGAGACAGGGTCTCACTGAGTTGGTTAGGACCTCACTAAGTGGCTGAGGCTGGCCTCCACCTTGCGATCCTCCTGCCTCAGCCTCCCGAGCCGCTAGAATGACAGGCGTGCACCTGTACTGTCATTTTTAAGCCAGATTTAATATGTCTTCATAGTCAATAAACCAGAGTGATGGAATTCTCTGTCAGCCACTGACAGGTCCTGCTCCATATCAAGTCCAGCACTGGCTGGGACGGAACGTGCCTGGATCACGCCCAACTTGCAACCCAGGCGTAGACAAAAACATACCCAAGTTCAAGGGGCTGGGGGAGGCAGCTCAGCCGGACCAGATCCATCAGGCATGCGCAAGGCCCTGGGTTCCATGGTCAGCACCTGCAAAATGAATCTTTAAAAAATAGTAGTAGTTAATTAAAATTCAAAGAAAAGAAAAACCTTGCAGGTAGCCCTTGGCTAGCGCTGCTGTGGCTTCCTCCTCTCTCCCAGCCTGGATCAGATTCCCTCCCGCCCCTTGTGTCCAGAACAGTTGTCAACTGTCAGCATGTCCCAGTGACCCCGCTGGCCCCTGGGCCCGGCTGTAACCGAGCAACAGGCTCTAAATAACTCTCCGGAGGCCAGGCCCGGTGACATGGCTTTCTCAATATAGTCTGTGATTTGCTTTCCAAAGGTCAACAGCTTGCCTGAAGGTTTCAAGGACAACCAGATGGCTTTGGAGTGGACCGGGGACTTTTCTGCCTAGCAGGCCAGAGCACTGGGTTCAAGCCCCAACGCTGCAAAAATAAACAGGCCTCAAAAAAAATCATTTTAAATAATTTCAGAAAGAATCAAGAGCCTTCAGAAACTGGGCAAAACTCCCATTTTGAAGGCACTATCGCGATATTTTATTCAGAGACAGGGTCTCGCTGAGTTGCTTAGGGCCTCGCTTTGGCTGAGGCTGGCCTCCACCTTGCGATCCTCCTGCCTCAGCCTCCCCAAGTCACCCTGGATGACAGGCGTGCGCCACACAGCACCCCGGCTAACATTGTAATTAAAAGGAAGTCTTCTCCTGGATACTTGGCTTGTTCTAGTTTTTCAGTTTTAATTGAAACATCTTGGTGCACAGGTCTTTTTGTACATGTTCAATTAATTACTTTTGATAATTTCCCAGGAGGAAACCTGTGGGCTTTGAATAAATTGTGCCGTTTATAGACTACACTGGAAACTTGAAGCAAGAGCAGCAGAGTGTTAGTAATGATTTCATAGTTGAATTAAAAGTGACGACTGTAAGCCGGGCCTGAGGGCGCACACTCATAATCCCAGTGGCTCAGGAGGCTGAGGCAGGAGGATCGCCGGGTTGAGGCCAGCAACTTAGCAAGACCCTCAGCACCTCAGCCACTGTCTCCGGTGCTGGGAATGAACCCAGGGTCTTGCTCTGTCACTAGAGGTAGAGTGGGGCAGGTAGGTGAGGCAGCACTAGAGCTGAGCCTCTAGACCCAGGAGGACGTCACCATGTTGTGACTCCAGAGGCCACAGTTTATCTTCCGCATCTGTTTGTTGGAACTTGTTCAAGTTCCCTGCACCAGGAGTTTGTTTTACTCTTCACAGCCCAGTGAATCCCTTCTTCAAGACTCACAAGAAGCCAGGTGTGGAGTGGAGCAGGCCTAGTCATCCCGGTGACTCTGGAGGCTGAGGCAGGAGGATCGTAAGTCGGAGGCCAGCCTCACCATTTTAGGGAGCAACTCAGTGAAACTCAGTTAATTAATCAATTAATCAAGACTATTATTGGGGCTGGGGATGTGGCTCAAGCGGTAGCGTGCTGGCCTGGCATGCACCGGGCGCTGGGTTTGATCCTCAACCCCACATAAAAATAATAATAATAATAATAATAAAGATATTGTGTCCACCTTAAACTAAAAAAATATATATTAAAAAAAAAAGACTATTATAAGGCAGTCAGGGTAGGATACATGTGTGCTGGGCACAGATGTGACAAAGCTCTCTTAGGTGGCTGAGCGCCTTTATAGGATCTGGGTGCAGATTCTAACTGGGCTGGAATTCTTACCTGTGCCCTTGAGGTTTTTATTTTCAGGGTATTTTGGGCACTGGTACCAGGGACTGTCCCAGGAGCACCTGTGCCCAGCCGTTGGAATTTTTCTTTTTTTTTAATTTTGAGACAGGATCTCACGGAGTTGTTAAGGGTCTTACCCAGTGGCTGAGGCTGGCCTCCAACTTGCAATCCTCCTGCCTCAGCCTCCCGAATGGCTGGGATGACAGGCGTGAGCCACCGTGCCCACCTCTTTTTTTTTTTTTTAATTAAAAATGAGTTTTATTAATTTAATTTTGAAAAGTTTTCTGTTACCTAGACTGGCTATTTTCAGCGTATATCATTCTTGGTTGGCAGAAAGAAGAACAAAGGAATTTGAATGCTAGGCACTTAATGGGTGCTGACTCAACAGGAGCTATTACAGTTAAATAAGAAGATTGCAAATTTGCACTGGGTGCAGTCACACCCTCCTGTAATTCCAGTGACTTGGGAGACTGTGGCAGAATTCCAACTTCCAGGCCAAGTTCAAGGCCCATCTAGGCGATTTCTTTATTTATTTGGTATTGGGGATTAAGCCAATACATAAACCATCACAGATTTTTTTTTTTTGAGGCAGGGTTTATATTTTTTCTTTTTTTTTTTTTTTGGTGCTAGAGATTTTGAACCCAGGGCCTCACAAATGCCAGGCAAAGGTGCTCCCATGGACCACATTCATCAGCCCCTTGGTTGTTTTTTTTTTTTAATTTGACAAAAAGTCTCACTAAATTTCCCAAACCGGCCTCCAACTTTCAATCCTCCTGCCTCAGCCTCCCGAGTTGCTAGGAACACGGGTGTGGGCCACCACCCAGCCAAAGGACATAGTTCTGAGTTTGCCTACACATAGGTTAACATGGTGGTCTTGAGTAGGCGACAAAGATTTCCCTCCCTCACTGTATCCTCTATAAAAATAAATATGTGAGTAGTTTATTGCAAGTAGTTATCATTAGGATCATTTCATTTTATTATTTATTTTTGGTACCAGGGATGGAACTCAGGGGTGCTTAACCAGAGCCCCATCCCAGCCCTTTTTTACTTTTTTATTTTAAGACAGAATCTTACTAAGCAGTGGAGGCTGGCCTTGAACTTGATCCTCCTGCCCCAGCCTCCTAAACCACTAGGAGTATGCCTCCACCTCTCTGTATATTTTAAAGGCAATTTAACATTCCATTGTATGGCTATAATGACAAATATATAAATAATATATATATATTTAAATAGTAATATAAAATTTGAGGGCTGGGGCTGGGGCTCAGTGGTAGAGCTCTTGCCTCACATGAGGGAGGCCCTGGGTTTGATCCCCCTCGGTGTCACATACAAATAAAGACAAATAAAAGAATTGTGTCCATCCACAACTAAAAAGAAGAAATAAAAAAATACTAATATAGAATTTTCTATATATAATATGTATATTATACATGCATATTGATAAATTCACATTAATTTACACAGAATACCAATACATCCAAACTATGTATACAGATAAAACCAATCGCTTTGACATATCTGTTGTTTGCTCTTTTTCAATATTAAGATTTAGTATTTATGACATGAATATTTTAAATAATTTTTCAGTATTTTTTTTAATTAAAAAATCCTACAGTGGTAGACACAGGGGCCTAGGCCTACCATCCTAGCAACTTGGGAGGCTGAGACAGGAGGATCGAAAATTGGAGGCCAGCCTCAGCAATTTTGTGAGGTCCTCAGCAACTTAGTGAGACTCTGTCTCAAAAATAAAAGAAAATAAAATAAAAATACAAAGGGCTGGGGCTGGGGCTCAGTGGTAGAGCTCTTGCCTGGCACATGCAAGGCATTAGGTTTGATCCTCAGAATCTCATATAAAAATAAATAAAATAAATAACATAAATAAATAAAATAAAGGTATCATGTCATCTACAATCAAAAATATTTTTTTAAAAAAAGGTGGGATGCTGGGGATGTGGCTCGGTGATGAAGCCCCTCTGGGCTCTATCCCCGGCACTAAAACACCAAACAAACCAAACCACCAATGGCCTCTGGTGATTGTTATTATTTATTTATTGCTGAGGATTGAAGCTGCAGGTGCTTTACCACTGACCTACATTCTCCAGCCCTTTTTGTATTTTATTTAGAGACAGGGTCTCGCTGAGTTGCTCAGGGCCTTGCTGAGTGGCTGAGGCTGGCCTCCGCCTTGCGATCCTCCTTCCTCAGCCTCCTGAGCCCCTGTGCTAGGTCTCTGGACATTTCTGTTTAAACCCTAGAATGGAAAACACCTTTGAGGTCCCCAGGTGGCCCCTCCCAGAGGAGAAGCATGTTTGGAGAGGGACAGCGGCATCCCTGCTCACTGGGTTAGCTGGTGGCAGAGAAGCCCACCCCTAGCAGGCTTCCTGAGGGGTGTTCCCCCATTTCCTGAGGCCGGCCCCTGCCTTGCTGAGTGCTGTTCCTCTTTCTCCTGGTCCCACATGATTACTGAGCGGAAAGTGCTGGGCCAGCCAAGATGACTCAGGGGTGAGGGCCAGGAGGCCCAGGGCGGGGTGTGGGTGGAGGGCTGGGCTTGGTGGCTTGCCCAAGGGAGAGACTCTCAGACAGGAAGCTGTAGAAGGCTGGAGCTGGGCCAGAGGATGCTGGCTGGAGCCCAGGGCAGCCTAGAAGCTGCACAAGGTGGACCTGAGGAGGTGGAAGACAGGGGGGTGTGTTTTCTTTTTCTTCTTTCTTTTGGTTCCAGGGACACTTAACCCCTGAGCCCCATCCCCAGCCCGTTTTATATTTTATTTAGAGGCAGGGTCTCGCTGAGTTGCTTAGGGCCTCGCTAACTGGCTGAGGCTGGCCTCCACCTTGCGATCCTCCTGCCTCAGCCTCCTGAGCCATTGGGATATGATGGGCAAGCACCACTTCCTCCTGCAACGTTGACCTCAGAAGAGACCTCTGGTTAGGATCCACAACTCAGGCAATGAGGACTCACTGGAGGGAAGGAGGTGTGAGGCTCCCTGACCTGCTACTGTCCAAGATGGTTCCAGACTTGACACAAGATGCAACTGATTCTCAAGTGGCAAGGACATGACAGTGTCCAGAAATACCACATCAAGGTGTTCAAGTGGAATCTTGAAATATATCATGATTCCCAACCTATTCTACTGCACCTATATCACTGAAACAGTCCCCAAATTGCAAACTTTGGATTTAATGGATCCATTTACAACCCAAAGAGCTGATATAATCTAATCCCTGTCCTGAATCCAGGTGCGGGTGGCTCAGGCTGCAATCTCAGCAACTCAGGAGGCTGAGACAGGAGGATCACAAGTTGGAGGCCAGCCTCAACCATTTAGTTAAAGCCCTCCACAACTTAGTGAGCCCCTGTCTCAAAGATAAAAAATAAGGGGGTTGGAGTTGTGGCTCAAGCGGTAGAGCGCTCGCCTCGCATGGGCAAGGGTTCGGTCTTCAGCACCACATTAAAAAATTAAATAAAAATTGTGTCCGACTACAACTAAAAAATAAATTTTAAAAAATAGGAGCAATCAGGAAGACCATTCTTAAAAAAAAAAAAAAAAGAAAAGAAAAATGAAGACTGGAAATGTAGCTCACTGGCTTAGCACCCCTGGGTCCAATCCTCAGTGAAAAAATTTACATATAAAATTTACATATATAAAATCTACATATATGAAATTTACATATAAATTTGCATATAAATTTACATATATGAAATTTACATATGAATTTACATATATAAGATTTACATATATGTGTGCATGTGTGTGTATATATATGTATGAATATTTAAATAATATAAAATATTTAAATTAAATCAAGTACAAAATTAAAGCAAAGATTTCAAAGTATTGCCATTTTCCTATAGACTATAAATTTCGTGTCACCAATTAATGCATATTTTTTTCCAGAAGATTCTCCTGATGTAATACAATCCGTGATTTGTCTTGAAGTGCCCTGTCCCAGGCTGGGAAGCCTGAGATGCTCTGCACAAGGACTTTGCAGACTCATTGGTCTGTATTTCTCAGAAACACACTTCTAGAACTCGGGCTGATGATCTGCGCACTGGCCGGATAAAGGAAAATATCTAAAAGCAAAGGATGCTGATAGATCCTCCGACTCAGCACCATTTAGAGTCTCTTTTGGCAAAGAACGTGAAACAATGTTCTCTGACTCCTCAGCTGCGGTCAGTGGAGACAGCTTGGGGCTCCCTGTTCAAAGGCAGCCTCTGGGGACAGTGGCCAGGGACCAGCCTGCACAGGCCGTGCCAGATGCTCTGCTGGGTCTGCAAGGCCTCAGGTTGCCTTGGTAGGTCCGTTTGCAAAATCAGGGCTGATTCCTGTTGTTTTAATCTGCAGCAAAATGAAGGGAAAGAAATCTAGAAAAAAGCCGGGAGCCATGGTGCGTGTGTCTCATCCCAGTGGCTCTGGAGGCTGAGGCAGGAGGATCGCAAGGTGGAGGCCAGCCTCAGCAATTTAGGTGCTAAGCAACTCAGGGAGTCCCTGTTTCTAAATAAAATATAGAAAGGGCTGGGGACGGGGCTCAGGGGTTAAGTGCCCCTGGGTTCAATCTCCAGTACCAAAAATATAAAAAATGAGAAAAGAAAAGAAAATTCCCTGGAAGAGGGTTGAGGCCCAGACCAGGAAGAGTGACAAAGGCTGGCCTTGAACTCAGGATCCTCCTGATTCAGCCTCCCAAGTAGGCGGGATTACAGGTGTGTGTCATGACACCCAGCTAGGATCATTTTTATAATAGGGTTATTGAGATAAATAACAGACATACCATAAAAGTCACCCTTTTAATTATTTCTATTTATTTATTTATTTATTTTGGTATCAGAGATTGAACTCAGGGGCCCTCAACCCCTGAGCCCCACCCCAGCCCTATTTTGAATTTTTTTTAAAGACAGGGTCTCCCTGAGTTGCTTAGGGCCTCGCTTTTGGCTGAGGCTGGCCTCCACCTGGCAATCCTCCTGCCTCAGCCTCCTAAGACACTGGGATTCTGGCCCAAAGTCACCCTTTTAAAGAGTCCAATTCAGAGAGTCATGCAAATGTCTAATTTGTTGTTGAGCAATTTGAAGTTCATAGCAAAGTTGAGCAAAAAAGTACAAAGAGTTTCCAAATACCACCTAAAACTCAAAATAAACAAAACAAAACACATAGATCAGAGCCACACACCTGGAGTCCATAGTCCGAGGGAGGAGGACCAGTGAGGAGGACCACTTGAGCCCAAGTTCAGTCTGAGCAGCGGAGTGAGACCCTGTCTCAAAACAAACACAAAAACATTGGTCCTCTTCACAAGACATTGTGAGGTTTAGTTGAAACGAACCAAGATATTTAAAAGCACCATCTGGAACTTATTTATTGGTTCCAGGGATGAACCCAGGGACACTTAACCCCTGAGCCCCGTCCCCAGCCCTTTTTAGATTTTATTTAGAGACAGGGTCTCCCTGAGTTGCTTAGGGCCTTGCTGAGTTGTTGAGGCTGGCCTCCAATTTGCGATCCTCCTGCCTCAGCCTCTGAATAAATAGTATTTTTACCTCCCCCTGTGTTTCTATAACACAAAAAGAAAAAAAAAAGTTTTACAATAGACATGAGGGCTGGGGTTGTGGCTCAGCAGTAGAGCACTCGCCTAGCACACGCGAGGCCCTGGGTTCGATCCTCAGCACCACATAAAAATAAGTTAATAAAATAAAAGTATAAATAAATAAAGAAAAAGATATACATATATATAAAACAAAAAACAAAACAGACATATTTTAGTGTGAAAAGCATTACCTTACATGCAGTTTGAATGAATAACCATGATACAAATTATAATCAAAATCAAAAATCACAAAATAAGCCAGGCATGGTGGTACCAACCATTCCTTGAGAGGCTGAGGCAGGAGGATTGAAAATTGGAGGCCAGCCTCAGCAACCTAGCGAGGCCCCAGACAACTTAGTGAGACCCTGTTCTCAGCAAAATAAGAAGGTCTGGGCTTGAGGCTCATGGTCAGGGCCCTGGGTTCCCTGTCTGGTACTGTCACAGTAATGTCGTCTGGCCTCACACACCGTCTGATGGTGTGGCAGTTGGGCCTGAAAACGGTTTGAATTCCAGTTTTGGGGCGTCTAGTTCACTGTGTCATTGCAGAGGTTAGCAAAAAAGCCAAGCCAAGTGCTGTCACCAGCAGAATCCGGTGGGAAGGTACTTAAGGAACAGGAAAAGCCTGTGGAGGACGCTCTGTCTGGGTGACTCTCAGGTGCAGGGCCAGGAGCCGGCCTGAGGACAGACAGGGAGGAAACTGGGCCACTCAGGGGTGACCCCAGGAGGCAGAGGGACCGCCCAGGCACCAACCCTCATTCACTGAAGGCCACCCTCAGGTTCTCTCTGGAGTCATCATGAGACACTTCTGCTCTCAGACTCCCTGTGACTGTCCCTACGAGTCATATTGGATCCTTTGTCATCGTGGATCTAAACTCTCAGGTTTTATTTTTGTTTTGTGTTTGCGTTTGGTACTGGGGAGGGGACCCAGGGGCACTTTACCCCTGAGCTCCCTCCCCAGCCCTTTTTTTAAAAATTTTTGAGACAGGGTCAATGGCTGAGGGTCTTGCTCAGCTGTTGAGGTTGGCCTCCAACTTATGATCCTCCTGCCTCAGCCTCCCAAGTGGCTTGGATTATAGGTATGTGCCATCTCATCAGGCTCTACTGTTTTTTTATATAAGAATATATAAAAGTGGGTGTAAAAAAAAGTAAAAAATAGAGGCCAGGTGTGGTGGAGCACGCCTGTCATCCCAGCGGCTCAGGAGGCTGAGGCAGGAGGATCGCAAGTTGGAGGCCAGCCTCAGCCACTTAGTGAGGCCTAAGCAATTTAGCAAGACCTCGTCTCTAAATAAAATCTAAAAAGGGCTGGGGACGGGGCTCAGGGGTAAAGCACCCCTGGGTTCAATCCCTGGTACCAAAAAAGAATAAAAGAGATTAAAAATTAAAAAAAAAATAAACTCACCAAGGTCATTTTGGTCTATGAATGTTTTGTGAATGAATAAACGAGGGTAAAGTTTCCAATTGTTGGTTCAGCTCTGCAGACTGTCTCTGGGTGGCACTGACCACAGCTGGGCTCCCTCAGTCAGAGGAGAAGGACGATTCACAGGGTTCTGGGGGACAGCTCCTGTGACCGGCAGCTCCAGGATCAGGACTGCAGAGTACCAGCTTCCGCTTCCGTCCACGGAGAGGGCAGCAGCTGAGCAGATGAGAAGGGAGAGGAAAAAGTCTGTCACCTGACATCACAGTCACTTTGGGCCCCCCACAGGCGTGTCTCCTTCCAAAGTCACTGTGTGAGCACGGACCATACCAGACTCACAGCTTGAGAAGCTAATCCTTGAGAGGCTGAGGCAGGAGGATTGAAAATTGGAGGCCAGCCGCGCTGGGGCCACAGTAACACCAGGGGAGGACAGGACAGCCGCCTTCTAAGGGCTGGTCGCCTTCTAAGGGCTGGTCAAATGCGGGACACACCATGACTTGGGTTGAGATGAGACACACATATCTGAAGGCCTCCAAAACTAAGGCCAAGGTTTGCTTTTTCTTTCTTTATTTTTAACAGGAATAGGAATTGGAACCCAGGGGTGCTTGACCCCTGAGCCCCGTCCCCAGCCCTATTTTGTCTTTTATTTAGAGACAGGGTCTCCCTGAGTTGCTTAGGGCCTTGCTAAGTGGCTGAGGCTGGCCTCCACCTTGCGATCCTCCTGCCTCAGCCTCCTGAGTCGCTGGGATGACAGGTGTGTGCCACTGCTCCCGGCTATCAGGAGTGATTCTTGTGTTGAACCTGTATCTTAAATTTGGATACATGGACCTACTTGTGAGAAAATTGTAAAGAACTACATAGCATCCCATTCGCATGGGGCTTAAAATCAGCACACGACAGGGACGCAGATACCTCAATGTTTATAGCTGCTCGATTCACAATAGCTAAGCTATGAGCCAGCCTAGGTGCCTTTCAACAGGTGAATAGATAAAAAAATTGTGGTCCATATACACAGTGGAATATTACGCAGTCTTGAAGAAGAATGAAATGATGGCATTTGCTGGTAAATGGATGGAGCTGGAGACGATCAAGCTGAGTGAAATAAGCCAGTCCCCAAAAACCAAAGGTTGAATTTCCTCTCTCATATGGGGACACTGACCCGCAATAAGAGGGGGATGGCAGTTCACTGGATGAGACTCCAGGGAGTGAAGGGAAGGGAGGGGAGGGGACTGGGAGAGACAGGGGAGTGAATGGACGTCACTTTCCCATGTTCACATAGGAACCTACGACCAGGGACACCCCACAGCCGGTCCAGCCACAGGAATGCAGTTATATTCCACGTATGTGTGATATGACAAAATATCCACTACTGTCCTATATGCCTCAAAAATAAAAAGTAATCCAATTGGCTCAGGAGGCTGAGGCAGGAGGATCTAAAGTTGGAGGTCAGCCTCACCAATTCAGCAAGGCCCTGAACCACTTAGCAAAACACTCAAAATAAAAAAGGACTAGGAACATGGGTCAGTGGTATAGTGTTCCTGGATTCAATCCCCAGTCACCTGTGCCCCCCAAAATTTAGCTGTAGGTGGACACAATAATTTTATTTATTTGTAGGTGGGGCTGAGGCTGGAACCCAGGGCCTCGTATGTGCTAGGTGAGTGTCTACCACTGAGCCCGAGCCTCAGCCCCCAGAAAAAGCTTTTGTTAATGACATTCGAACTCAAAACCTTATATCATTGGTTCTTTTTTATTTCATTTTTTGAAATTTGTTCTAATCAGATAATACTTTAATAATGAGTACTTTCTGCCTGACATTTTATGTTTGGGGTATTTTGGGGGGGATTGAACCCAGGGGTGCTTAACCCCTGAGCCCCGTCTCCAACCCTTTTAATATTTTATTTAGAGACAGGGGCTCACTGAGTTGCTCAGGGCCTTGCTAAGTGTCTGAGGCTGGCCTCCAATTTGTGATCCTCCTGCCTCAGCCTCCCAAGCTGCTGGAATGACAGGCATGGGTCACTGTGCCTTGCCTGGTGTTGTTAGAGGAGCTTTATGTATACAATATTAAATGATGAGTTATTCGTTGCTGATTCCTAGTTCAGGATGAAGCTTAGGGAAGCAGACACGCAGGATGAAAACATCAATTTAGCCTTCTCAACCTCAGCCACATAGTTTCCAAGTCAAGTCACAGAACACCATTTTCCTGTTGGCAGAGAAAACAAAACCCGGAAAGATTTATCTATCATCTCAACAATAATAGCAGAATCTAAGGCATGTGCTCTGCAGTTGGCCATTTCAACAGAAACGAAGAGATTCTTTGGCAGCCAACTGCTTCCCATTTTAAGGAATCCTGAATCATGCTGAATCAGTATTCTAGATGGTCCCTCTTCCAGAATTTATATACTTTCTGGGGACTCTTTTTTTTTTTTTTTCTAGAACAGGGGATTGAACCCAGGGGCACTTAACCACTGAGCCACATCCTAAACCCTTTTTTTAAAAAAAATTTTTGTAGTTGTAGATGGACAGAATGATTTTATTTTATTTCTTTATTTTTATGTGGTGCTGAGGATCAAACCCAGTGCCTCATGCATGCTAGGCAAGTGTGCTGCCATTGACCCTCGTCCCCAGCCCTTTTTCTATTTTATTTAGAGACAGGGTCTCGCTGAGTTGCTTAGGGCCTTGCTAAGTGGCTGAGGCTGGCCTCCACTTTCGATCCTCCT
This sequence comes from Callospermophilus lateralis, assembly GCF_048772815.1. Lineage (NCBI taxonomy): Eukaryota > Metazoa > Chordata > Mammalia > Rodentia > Sciuridae > Callospermophilus > Callospermophilus lateralis. Next base: position 1,790,774 of record NC_135324.1, read on the forward strand.
GCCTCAGCCTCCTGAGCCACTGGGATGACAGACAGGTACCACGGTGCCAGGTTTTTTCCTTCATTTCCCAACATCCCTAGCGGAACAGGTGTTCCCAAGCGCACATTCGGGGAGTACAAGGCCTGTACTTAAGTTCCATCAGAGACCTTGTTTGGGGACAGTCATAATGCTTCATGAGCAGTCTGGCTTTAGTAATAACAGCCATCACAGCTGGATACCAGGGAGACAGGAGCTGTCTCCTGCAACAACTCCCAACACCAAGCGGTCAACACCACTTTGTGTTTCCATTTTTTTTTTCTACTCAAGTCTTTTAAAACTTACTAGAAGTTTTGTTTATTTAAAAGAAATAAGAAGTCTTTATTTATTTATTTAAAATTGATTTAAATGAATTTTATTTATTTAAAAATACCATTTTCTTTAGCTGGTTTAAAAATGTTAATATTTCAACCCTATTTATGGCCGGGAGTGGTGGCGCACAGCTGTAATTCCCAACAGCTCCGGAGGCTGAGGCAGGAGGATCGCAAATTGGAGGCCAGCCTCAGCCACTTAGGGAGGCCCTGAGCAACTCAGGGAGACCCTGTCTCTAAATAAAATATAAAAAGGGGCTGGGGATGGGGCTCAGGGGATGAGCACCCCTGAGTTCAATCCCTGGTACCCTAAAAAAAAAAAAAAAGAATCCATATCCATGTCCCCTGACAATTTTGTCTTCCTGGTGTGGGGTGAGGCTCACTGGCTGGACTTCGTACTGAGCCTCCTGTTCTATACTGATTCACTGCAGTGTCTGTAATCACCTTTACCTTGAGCTATTACAAAGATTAATCAGATTAAGGAGGAGATATCTATAAATCTGTAAACCTGCGTCAGCTTCTTGGCCTACAACTGTCTAAATACAAAAATCCCATTTTATCATGGGGAGCTTTGGTGTTGGAGCACAATGCATAAAACTGCCAGGCATTTATTAAACCTTTTCATCCTGAATTTTTAAAAGCATTTTGACTTTAGATGGTTGTGGTTTAAAGAAAAAAAAATTGAAAATATTATTGATCCTTGAAATCACCCATATATTCCCTCCTTGGTAATCGTTAGCTTTTATGGACTCTGTAAATTTATCATCCTGATTTGATAAATGCTTTGCAATGACTAAGCACTAAGGGTTGAAACCCATGTTTAATGCCTGACTCAAACCTTGAGTTTTATTTTTTATTTTATTTTTTTTGTACCGGGGAATTGAATCCAGGGATGCTTTACCACTGGGCCATATCCCTGGTCCTTTCAATTTTTTTTTTTATTTTTGAGAGGGTCTTAGATCAATTACCTAGGCTGGCCTCCAATTTGCAATCCTCCTGCCTCAGCCTCCTCCTGAGTGGCTGGGATTACCATGCACCACTGTGCCAGTAATCAAATCCTTAAAACTTTCCAACAATCATCCTTCTGAAAAAAAAATTTTTTGGGGGGGTGGTACTGGGGATTGAATTTGGGGGCACTCAAACCCTGAGCCCTGTCCCCAGCCCTATTTTTGCATTTTATTTCAGAGACTGGGTCTCCCTGAGTTGCTTAGGACCTTGAAAAGTTGCTGAGGCTGGCCTCCACCTGGAGATCCTCCTGCCTCAGCCTCACAAGCTCCTGGGATTATAGGCATGGGCCACCGCCCCTGGCCATCCTTTTGGAATTTGAAGAATCCACTAAAACCAAATCTACAGAGCCACAGCAAGGACTGTACTTCCTCATTTTCTTTTAATAGATTTGTGCACTCAACTTCAAAGAAAAAAGATAATCATGAAAGAAATAAAGACTCCAAGTTGGGTGTGGTGGGACATACCTGTAGTCCCTGCAGCTCAGGAGGCTGAGGCCGGAGGATCAAGTACTCAAAGGCGGCCTCACAACTTAGTGAGGCCCTCACAACTTAGTGAGGCCCTAAGCAACTCAGTGAGACCCTGTCTCTAAATCAAATAAAAAATGGCTGGGGATGGGGTTCAGGGGTTAAGCGGCCCTGGGTTCAATCCCTGATATCAAAAAAAGAAAAAAAAAAGTAAAAATCTCAAAATCAAAAATAGGGGCTGAGGTTGAGGCTCAGTGGCAGAACGCTTGCCTAGCATGTATGAGGCACTGGGTTCGATTCTCAGCACCACACAGAAATAATTTGAACAAAATAAAGGTCCATCAACGTCTAAAAAAAATAGTAAAAAATCCATAAGCCTCCACTGTTGGGAACACCAGCCAAAAACTTGGAACAGGCCCTATTTTGTATGAGACTATAGTCATTTCAGTACCTTTTGGATTTCAAGAGACTTGAGAATCTTCCACTTCTTTCTTGCTTCTAATAAAAGCCATTCCAAAATGGGACAGAAAGTACTAGAATGTTTTGGTTCAGGCTGAATTTTTTTTTTTAAGTGTTGGCGATGAAACCCAGGGTCTAAAACGAATATTTTCAATTAGATGAAAACCTTTCAGATTTTTTTTCCTTGAGAATTTACGACAATACATACTTTTTTTTTTTTTTTTTAGAAAATTCCAAATGCAAGGCTATTCCTAGGGGTGCGCAGTAGTGCACACCTGCAATCCCAATGACTTGGGAGGCTGAGGGAGGAGGATTGCAAGTTGGAGGCCAGCCTCTGCAACTTAGTGAGACCCTGTTTAAAAAAAAAAAAAAAGTTCTGGGGATGGGGCTTATTGATAAAGCTTTTCTGGGTCCAATCTCCAGTACTAAAAACAAAACATAAAAGTAAAGGCCATTCTTGAATTGATAGCCCAAGTCAAGTAGTCTCTTTGCCCTCTCTTAAATCCTAGGGGACATCACAAGCACTGTTGTCATAAACACAGCCTGTTCTTGTCCTCTACATCCTCCCTGGTGATAAGAGCAAGGAGGTCTTTTAGGCTCTGCCCAGGATCACTCACAAAAAACCAACAATCTCAGCGGGTGGTGGTGGTGGTGGTGATAGTGACACAGGCCTGTAATACCACCTGCTGGGGAACCAGGCAGGAGGATCTCAAGTTCCAAGGCGGCTTTGGAAATTTAGAGACCCTTGTCTCAAAAGAACAGAACAAAAAGAAAAAGCCTGGCGCAGGCCTGTCAACCCAGCCATTTGGGAGGCTGAGGCAGGAGGATCACAGTTGGAGGCCAGCCTCAGTAAATTGAGCCTGACTCTCAGCAACTCAGTGAGACCCTGTCTTTAAATAAAATACAAAAAGAGGGCTGGGGACGTGGCTCAGGGATTAAGCACCCCCTGGGTCTGATGTCTCTGGTCAAAAAAAAAAATAATTAAAAAAAATAATAATTTTTCCCAGAGGCCCCTGCGGCCCTAGCGCCGCAGCCACAGGAGGAGCCCGAGCAGGGGATGTGGGGGGCGGCCTTTTCCTCGGTTCCACGCAAATTAAGAGTCACCGCCCTCGGTGTGTGCGGCCTTCCACACACCCGCTGGGTGACATTGCCCAGGGCTGGGTCGGCCGACTTCCCCAGGGGCCAGGGCGGGCCTCCGGGAACGAAAGGAGGAAAGTCCGGGGAGGAGATCAGGGCTGGGATCCGGGCGGGAAAAGGCCGCGCGCGGAGCACGCCGGGAAAAGCCGCGGCCGCGCGCCGAGGCCCGAAGTCCGAGCCGCGTCGCGCCGCGCTCGTGCCAGGGTCGTCCTTCCTGAGGCCCCGCCCCCTGCCCCCCCCCACCCACCGCGGGCGTTCCTGATTGGCCGGCCGAGCCGTGCGCGCTGATTGGCCGCGTGGGCGAGGCGGAGGCGAGCCGTGCGCAGCGGCGTGTGTGGGGCCGTGTGCAGACCCGCGTGTGGCGCAGGCAAGGACCCTGAAAATAAACAGCCGCTGCCTGGCGAGCCGCCTTCTCCGGGCCTGCGTCCCGAGTCTCCGCTGCCCGCGGGCCCGCTCCGACGCCGAGAGGTGAGGGCTGAAGCCGGCGGCTGGGGTCCGGGGGTGGGGGAAAGGGGAAGGACCGCCGCGGCGGGTGGGTCCCGCGGCCGAGGCGGGCACGGACGAGGGGGAGGCGAGAGAGGAGGCGGCGATGGCGGCCGCCCTGGGGCCTGCGCCGCGGCTGCTGCGTCAGGCGGGAAGCGCGGCGGCGGCGGCGGCCGCTCGGGGCTCGGGGACCCGACCAGACTGGGCTCGGGCGACCCTTAAGTGTCCTTCGTTGGGTTCCCGGGCACCGGGCCGCGGTCCTCGGGGGGCGGGGGGACCTCTCCCGGCGCCCAGGCCGCACCTCAGGCCTCAGGCGGCCCGGGCCCGGAGGGTGCCCTTGGCGCGGAGGCCCGGGAAGCGGGGGGCCCTGGGTCGATTTGGCGGGAACTTTCTGGAAAGAGGCGGTGGGGTGGGGACAGGCGCCCGGGAGCGGGTGTGGGGGTCGGGCGACCATGTGCGGCGGCGGCGGCCGGGGGCCATGTGTCGGGCGGGGGCCTGCGGAGGCGCCTGCGGGTCGGGGACACTTGGGGGGGGACACTCCACTCAGGGCCGGGCCTCTGCGAGGTGTGCTCTGCCTGCCCCCCCCTTCCCCGCTCGGGCCATGCTGCTGCCATTGCACTGGGGCCACTGTCGCCGAGTCACCCGCACTTTTGACCAAGTCCAGGGGCCCCAGGACCAGGAAGGGAGGGGGAAAAAATCCTATTTTTTTTTTTTTTTTTGGGTCCAGCGTCCACGATCGGGGCAGCCAGCAGCAGCCCTGGCCGTGGTTTCTTGGATTAAAGGGGCGCAGGTTACAGACGGGACGCGGGGCTCCATCTAGATCTTTCCATAGCGAGGGGACCCGCTTTGAGAGCGGCCTCTGGGTTGGGGTTTTATGGGTGGGTGAGGTTGGGTGCTGGTTGCCACATGCTAAGCACATGGCCTCGGCCACAGGGCACTTGGCGTGCATCTGTCTGGTCCTGGCGGGGTGGCGGGGTCTCCCCAAGGCAAACCCCTGGCTCGGGGACCGTCTGTGACTTCACGTGGTGCGCGTCATTCAGGAGGCAGCCAAGGGAGGCTCAGAGGAGGCTCAGAGGCTCGGAGTCTGTGGCCTTTTTTTTTTTTTCTTTAAGCAGAGAGGGGGATTCCTGTGTGTCCCCATCATGTGCCCAGATTTCATTTTACAAATGAGATCCCCCCCCACCTTCCCTGGCGTCTGACCCAGTTTTGGAAACATAACCCCGTGGATGTTTGCATCGAAGTTAGTCTTTGGGTTTAAATGAGCAACTTTGTAACCCGCTTGCTGAAGAAGTATAAATTGAGTGTAAAGCTTAGGGTTTAAAAAAAAATGGACGAAGTGACGTCCTTCACTCCTGTTTCTTTTTTTAAATTTATATTAATGAGTTTAACCTTTATTTTTAATTTTTTCAAGTTGTCAATGGACCTTTATTTTTTTTTATTCTGTGCTGAGAATCGAACCCAGTGCCTCCTCACACATGCTAGGCGAGTGCTCTCCCTCTGAGCCACAACCCCAGCCCTCTTCATTATTTTTTTAAAATATTGATTTTTTTTTTTTTTTTTTTAGTTTTAGGTGGACACTCTATCTGCATTTTATTTTTACATGGTGCTAAGGATCCAACCCAGTGCCTCATGCATGGTAGGCAAGCGCTGGACAAGTGAACCCCAACCCCCAGCCTCTTTTCCTTTTTTTTTTTTTAACATTGAAAAGATCCATTTGATTAAGGCTTATCAAACCAGTGTCATGTCCTAGATACACATAGTTTTTAAGTTGTTGAGGCTGATTCTTGTCTACAAGGAACTCTTTGTGTATTGGAATATAAAAGGAACAATTTATTAGATTCCCAAGGGGCTAAATTAAGGACTTAAAATTTTTTCTTTTCCAAATTGCAACTCTTGGCAACAGTTTCCCCAACACAAGCTAACAGTATATATCTGTGTACTTCCCTAAATATTTCCCATCAGAAAACTATGGTTTTTCAACCCAAGAGCCACATTTTCTTTTCCTATTGATTACCAGAGAGGTAATTTATTCCAAACAGATGTTGCAAGTCTCTCAAACATTTTGAACCAAACCAGGAGAAGATTTAGGGGGCATTTCTTGAGGCAGGCAATTGAACTTCTGGAACAGGCAAAGTGATTTCCAGGTATTGTTTAAAGGGATTATACCTGAATCATAGATGAATTTGGTAATATGATTTATGCTTGTGGATTATTTTTAGCTTCTGAAACATGTGGCAGGTCTGTGGGAAAGTACCAGATTGGTGCTTGTAAGCACTAATTGGAAGGATTGGTCTGTTGGCTAAACAGCTGACCACAGAGAGATTTTTCTTTTTTCTTTCTTTTTTCTCTTTCCCTGCAGGAGGGAGAGTTTAAAACAAACTGTTGGCTCCTCTGCTCTTCCTTAGCCTCCTGACAGTAAGTGGAGAGCCCGAGGACAGCCACGCACCCTGGCCTGCTATGTGGACCAGTGTGTCACTTAGTAGACGCCCAGTCTGGCAGGGGCAGGTGGTGCTGCAGCCAGGGAGTGCTGTCAGGAGATCCAGGAGCTGTATGCCCTGCTCTCTGGTTATGTTAAAAAAAAAAAAAAAAAAAAAAACAACTGCTGGGATAATAAAATAACAGCTTGTAGCCACCACCAGAATTCAGGTTGCAAGTTGAAGGACTTTGTTAATCAGGAACCCCTACCCTGTAACTGGGACCACCTGGAGTGACTCCGTAACTACCCAAAGTGAAGGTATTAACTAGTGAGTCAGGTTGCCAGTGTTGGTGTGGCCAGGGATGCTCCCCAAGTTCTGCCTCAAAGGAGGTTAAGAGGAAAAATAATTTCGGTTTAAAATTCAGGAAAGCTATGTGAAGATGTTAAAAAAAAAAAAAACATTTTTTAAACTCATCTGTCTGGTTTAACTTTGGTTTACCTAAAGAGAAGCAATGAATACTTAATAGCATTGAAATTCAAATCAACTTTTTAAAAAGTTATTTGCCATATTTGTTCATGTGGTATATTTGAAGTAGGGAGAGATTGGTGCTCGATATTAGCTTTTTTGGTACCCTTTTTTACTTAACAAAAGCCTCTGCGAACCATTTACAGCCAGACTGTTAAAATCCTGGTTTTGGTATTTTGTTTTCTTTCTTTCTCTCTTTTTCTTTTCTTTTCTTTTTTTTTTTTTTTTTTGGTACTGGGGATTGAACCCAGAGCACTTAACTACTAAGCCATATCCCCAAACCTTGTTAGGGACAGGGTCTCTGAATTGCTGAGGCTGGCTTTGAACTCGCCATCCTCCTGCCTCAGCCTCCTGAGTTGCTGGGATGACAGGCATGTGCCACCACGCCCACCTCTGGTTCTGGTATTTTCTTAGCTGTAGAAGGTTTTGGATAAGTCACTTGGTCTCAGATCTTGCTTCCTTATTAAAATGGAGCAAGAATGTATAACTTGCAGATTGTGGTATTATAAATAATATATATATATATTTAAATATCTTTATTTTGTTTATTTTTGTATGTGGTGCTGAGGATCGAACCCAGTGCCTCACATGTGCAAGACAAGTGCTCTACCACTGAGCTACAGCCTCAGCCCCAAATAATATATTTTTTAATGCTTGACTCATAGTTCATGTTCAGCTCTTAATTCATACTTTCACAGGTAATCAGGGCAGAGAGAAAGAAATGTAATGAACCATGGTTCGGCAGTAAATGCAGGAGCCAGGGTAACAAAAATTGCTCCTGATTATGTGCCAAGTTCTCTGTTATTTTGACTGGAAAGCAGGTAATGCCGAATGTGTCTTGCTTCCTTCTATTGTATCGGCAGTTTATTTTTATTACAACAGCAAAGTGTTTGTGCACCGTGTTGAGACACCCAACTGACTTACTGGAGCAATAATGATCAGTAACAACATTCAGAGGGCAAAGCTCCACTGTGGTCGAAATGCATTTAAGTCAACAATACAGAGACAGGGTTCACCCTGAGCTTGGGGGACATAAGGAGATAACATCATACAGATGGGAGCACATAAAGATGTGTTGGTAGAAACAGTGAAGTCAGTAAGCTGCACGGTGTGCTTTGTTAGCGTCATTTTTATTCCCCGCATTCCTGTTATAGAATTTAAACATTTTAGGGTGTAGTTATGATTGGTTTGTTCGTAGGAACCCTAAGGGGGTTCTTGACTTTTTTTAAGTTGTAATTGAACACAATGCCTTTATTTACTTATATACATATATATATAGAGAGAGATCGATCTTTATTTGTATGTGGTGCTGAGTATCGAACCCAGTGCGTCACACATGCTAGGCAGGCGCACTACCACTGAGCTGCCACCCCAGCCTCTATTTATTTTTCTGTGGTGCTGAGGATTGAACCCAGTGCACATGTGCTGGACGAGCACTCTACCCCTGAGCCACATCCCCAGCCCCTCTTGACTGTTCTTATTATCATCACATGTACCATTACTGCTATTGCTGAAGGTGAGTTAGTATAACTATGCATGCTTTTTTCCAGGATTTAATCCTTAAAGCCTACATAATTTGGTTTGTAAAATAGCCAGACCTCTTGGGGCTGAGGTTGTGGCTCAGTGGTAGAGCGCTCTCCTAGCATGGGAGAGGCCCTGGGTTGGAGCCTCAGCACCACATAAAACTAAATAAAATAAAGATATTGTGTCCAACTACCACTAAAAATAAATATATTTTTTAAATAGCTAGACCTCTTAGTTTGGCATATATGGCCTCTCTCAATGGATTTTCAGTCTTTTCTAAGCATATCTTGACTGTATTGGCTGTGTTTTCTCCTTCCTGGCGTGTCCTGTGTTCCCACCACCTCTCTAAGTGAGGTTCTGGGCATGAAATTTGGATGTATAAATATTGGGGCCGAGGATTAGATAGATATTTGACTTATAGTGGTTGGACATCACCCAGTTTTCTTTTACCCTTTATTCCCTTCCATTCAGGAAGTAGATTCTAAGATGGGAAGTTTGAGTGTAAGTGGACTTACCTCCTGCATGAGCCTGCTGTGTAGGCCTCGAACTAGATTCTGATGAATGTGTGACCAGTCTCACTAACGAGGGAAAGTGGGAAGGAAAGGCTAACAGTGTTCCCAGAGGACACAGCTGTACAGGTGTTTACACAGAGCCATCTATAAATTAGCACAAGGTTCCTCAGAACAGTTCTTGCAACACATCAGTTTGATCATTCCCCTCTTATAAATATAGGGAGGACAGCCATGTGTTTTTGAGTAATTCATTCAGGTGGGTTAGGGGTTAAGCCAGGCTCATTTTTGCCAAAATCTTGTTTTTTTTTTTTTAAAGCAAAAGAGAAAAGGGCTGGAGATGTAGCTCAGGGGTAGAGTGGTTGCCTAACAAGTGTGACACTCTGGATTCAACCCCCACTTGGCCACTGAGTCACATCCCAGCCCTGCTTTGTATTTGAATCTAGAAACCGGTCTGAGTTGCTTAGCACCTCACTTTTGCTGAGGCTGGCTTTGAAGTCATAATCCTGCCTCAGCCTCCTAAACTGCTGGGATTACAGGTATGCACACACAGCTTACTCTTTGCCCCCCCCCCCCTTTTTTTAATGTTAAACTAGTGTGTGTATATATATATATATATATATATATATATATATATATATATATATATATATATATATATTATGTTAAGCTAGTATATATGTTTTGTGGCAGTTCATATAATCCACATTCTGGTTGATTATGAATTTATGGACTAATAGGAAAAGCTGGGGGTACTGATCTGGATGCTGGCTTTTTTAGTGAACCCTGGTGAAAATTTTTCAGCCTGGGAATTTAGATAAAATCAGTAAAGTAAATACTGTTTTTATCATTCAGTACTTTCTGGTTCTACTGTCATGGTCATGGCTTTGTTATACACTGGAATCTCAAAAGTGGAAGCTGCTTCTGTCTTGGATTATTTTTATGTTGGGAATGTCTTTAGACTGTTGGGCATTCATCCTTGTGAGAAACTACAAGCTGTGAATCCTAAAAATCCATGTGCACACTCTTAACTATGATTTCAGAAAGTTGGGAGTTTCAAAGTCAGTGTAGTCAATTGGTAATGAGCACATATTTGAAAATACATTGCTACTTCAAATCAGTTGGTGCGGTCATTCTTGTGAATGAGCAAGAATTTAGGTGCTTTTGTTAGTGCTTGATTAGATTGGATAGGGTCCCTCCAAGGTACCATTAGCTTGATTTATCAAAAGACTATCAGACCTTCCCATCCCTCCAAATAATTAAAAAACGGAGTTATACACTACTAGAAGCATAACTATGGATAGTTGTGCTGATTCAAAGGTGAATGACTTGGTCTCTCCCCTCAAGAATGTGATGGGGTCATCCAGTGGTGCCATCAGACAAATATTAACAAAGTGTCTTTGAGTCTTAATGGGAAGGAGAGTTCGGAGCTGGGAGATGTGTTCAGATTCTTTTATAGAGTTGGCATGTCAGTTGGCCCCTAAAGGTTGGGAAAGGATCTGACAGGTGGAGCAGGGAAGGGGAGGGGAGCAGTGTGGGGAAATCCAGCCAGGAGCAGTTGTAGGCAGAATCATGGAGACATAATCCTCAGCCATGTCTTATCTTTGTTTTCCTAAGGAATAATGTGAAATTTTTACTTTTTTTTTTTTTTTTTTTGTACCAGGAATTGAACCCAGGGGTGCCTAACCACTGAGCCAGTCACCAGCCCTGTTTTGTATTTTTATTTAGAGACAGGGTCTCACTGAGTTGCCTAAGTTGGTGAGGCTGGCCTTGAGCTTGTGATCCTCCTGCCTCAGCCTCCCAAGTTGCTGAGATTACAGGCATGTGTCACCGCCCCTGGCTTCTGAATACATTTTAATGAAATGTATTTGTAACTTAAGAGGAGTATTAGGCTATGGGGAACTGCTTTCTAGGATAAGTTAGAGTGCCTCTGAATGTGGCAGTTGTATGTTTACTTATGCCCAAGAGAAAGGTCTTATCAGGAGGTACCAGTTATTCAGTGTAAGCGCAGACCAGCTGGTTCACTGTTGGTGATCAGTTTGGCCAGAGAGAAGGCACTTTGCTTGCACGTTATCTAAGCCTGCTGGAGACACCTTTCAAAAGCATGCCATACTGATGATGGGTCTGGGCTATTAATTAAGTTGATATTTCCCTTTTTAAGACTTTAAGTGGGATTTTGTATTCTTTACTTTTTTGGGGGGGGCTTAATTTACTATAAGAAATTAGGAGACAGAATTTGTTAATGGCAAAACATCTGAAATGTCCATTGCAGTGTACAGTTCTGCCTTTGCCACTGAGATGTATGTCAGAACAGTTTATTTTGTTAATTTATTTTTTGGGGTTCTGAGGAGTGAATCCAGGGGGTGCTTAACTAACTGAGCCACATCACCAGGTCCTTTTTTTGTATTTTATTGAAAGACAGGGTAACCCCCCCCCCCTAGTTATTTAGGACCTCAGCCACCACGGGCTGCTTATTTTTTATTTTGTTAATTTAATGGAGGAATACTCCTTTCCTTAATTGTAATTTAGCTGAAATGTTCCATATTTTAACCTTTTCAGTTGGGAATTAAGATGAAGCCAGACCTGGTGGTGCACACCTGAAATCCCAGTGACTTTAAGTGGGATTTTGTATTGTTTACTTTTTTTGCCTTAATGTACTGTAGGAAATTATGAGGCGGGGGAATCCCAAGTTTGAGGCCAGCCTCAGCAACTTGGCAAGACCCTTTTTCAAAAAAAAAAAAAGGGCTGGGCTGGAATGGAGCTCAGTGATTAAAAGAAGTCCCCCTAGGCTCAATTCCTCCAGTACTGCAAAAAAAAGAAAGGAAAAAAGAAAAGAAAAGATGAAGTAGAGGAGCTTAATGTTAAAGTATTTCCTGTCCCCTCCCCCCACCTCTTTAAACTTTGGATCTGGGTCCAATGGGTAGAGATTTTAAAAAAAAAGATAAAATGGAAAAACAGTTTGGGAAAGATCTTCTCATTGGTTAATGAGTTCTTGAGTAGCTAAATTTTTTAAAAATTGGTTATTTCTATGCTGAAATTAAACCTGGCATTAATTGCTGACTATTCCACTGCTAAGGGAATCTTCAGACCATTAGATCATTTCCCTTGATACTTTCCAGTTATGAAATGAACAGATTTTTAAAAATGATTTTGAAGGTGAGATTGTCAGGGACTGTCCTTCAGTATATCTCTAGAAGTGCATGTTGAAGCTTAGTGCACTTGGTGCATTCCCCAAATTCCAGCTAAACTGGGAGCCAGAAGGATTGCAAATTTGAGGCCAATTCTGGGCCACTGAGCAAGATCCTATCTCGAGAAATAAGGACTAGGATGTAGCTGTACTCAGTGGCTATGGCAAGGAGAGGCCAGGCACAGTGGCATATGGCTGTAATCCCGGGAACTCAGAAAAGAGATAGGAGGGCTGTGGTTGTAGCTCAGTCGCAGAGCGCTGGCCTCACATGTGTGAGCCACTGGGTTCGGTCCTCAGTACCACATAAAAATAAATAAACCAATAAAATAAAGGCATTGTGTCTGTCTACAACTACTAAAAATATTTTTAAAAAATCTGCTAAAAATATTTAAAAGAAAGCACATAGGATCACAAGTATGAGGCCAACCTGGGCAACTTAGGGATACACTATCTTAGAATAAGTCAGATTTTTTTTTTCCTTTGCTAGAAGTTAAGCATCTTGTTTCAATATTAAATAATCAAATATTTAGGACTTGCCATTTGGCCTGACTTACAGTATAACTGGAGGTATTTAAATGAAAAGTAATAGTTAAAAGTGTACGTAAGCTGATTTTGAGTGTAAACTAGAAAAGGTGCAGAATAAAGGAAATGGGGGGGGGATAGAAGGAAGTGCCATAGCAGCTTCTTTTATTTTTTAGTAGGTTTTTTTTTCCGGTATTGTTTTAGTTGTTGATGGAACTTTATTTATGTGCCGTGGTGAGAATCAAACCCAGTGCCTCACATGTGCTAGGCAGGTGCTGTACCAGTGAGCCACCACCCCAGCCCCTAGACAGATTTTTTTTTTTAATATTCTTGTACTCATAGATGGATGCAGATAAATAAATATTTATGTGGTGCTGAGGATCAAACCCAGTGCCTCATGCATGAGAGGTAAGTGCTTAACTACTGAGCCCCAGCCCCAGTCTCTAGATTGATCATTTTTAAATCTCTTTTCCTGCGTGATTTCTTCTGACATGAAATGTGCATTATGTGTGCATTATACATTGGAAACCACAAATATCCCATGGAGCCAACAGACTTTTTGGGGGACGTGGTCATAGCAAGTAGCAGTAGTTGGAAGAGGTATTCTTTTGGAAACTTCTTAACAATCAGATGCAGAGTATTGGCATAAATAAGTGTTGGGCTCTTGGTTATTGACAGTGGAAATGCCTTTAAAACTACACTTTAGGGGGAGGGGTTGTATGTTGCTCAGTGGTAAAGGGCTTGCTTCATATGTGAGGCCCTTGGTTCGGTCCTCAGCACCACATAAACATAATAAGTAAAACTAAAGATTGTGTCCAACTATAACTAAAAAAGAAAACTTAGTCACTTTTTTTTTTTTAAAGCCGGGGTCTCACTAAAAATTGCCCAGGTTGACCTCAAACTTGGGATCCTCCTGTTTCACCCTCCTTACTCACTGGGATTACAAGAACTCTCCACCATGCCTGACCTGGTCCCTAGATTTCTCTACAAGTTAATGAACCGGTTACATGGTAGAGTGGGGTAGGTCCTGCCAAATTCCTAACCAGCTTTTGGGATTTTGGTGCTGTGTGGACTGGTAATTCTGCTGTCCAATCTTACTCAAAGGAAAACTTTCTTTTCTAGATGATGGTACCTTTCTGTAGCTTTGAAGAAGGTATTTTAAAAACTGTACCATTGCTCAGCAGGGGAATGAAGGCTAAAATACTTAGCTATGGAAGCAAGGAAATAGGAAGTTAGATTTTCATTCCATTCCATTCCATTCCATTGTATTCTATTCTGGGATAGCCTGGGATTATTTTTAGATGGTTACATAAGAAGCACAAAGTCCGTCCATTTCAGTGGGTGTTTTGTTTTTATTTCAAAGTGTCACCCAGTGAGAGAGTCTAGTTTGAGATAAATTCCAGGTAGCCTTGTCTTTTTTTGTTGTTTTAAATTGTAGATGGACATAATATGTTCATTTTTATTTATTTATTTTTAATGTGGTGCTGAGAATCGAACCCAGAACCTCACACATGCAAGGCAAGTGCTCTACCATTGAGCCACAACCCCAGCCTGGAAGCCTTGTCTTAAACGTCAAGTTACAGAAACTTGGGCAGAGGAAAGAACAGAAGAGGCCAAGTAACAAATGTTCCTAGTCCTGTGGGCAGCATTTTAGCATTTGGTGTACCACCTTGTTTTCCCAATATTTTTAATATATTTGTGCCCTGTCGACATAGAAATGTTTAGTCTTTGAAAATGTTGTTGATGGAGACTGGCTCAGTCATGGGCAGCTGCTGTCATGCAGGCAGTTTTACTAGGGGCTAAGATTATCCATGAGATCACTTTTTTCAACTGACCTCTGACCTTCAGAATCCTGCTGCAGCTGTTAGAGTTATTCCAATCTTTGTCCTCAGCCAGTGACTTCCAGTTGACCAAACTAAAGCCTAACTGCCTTACAATCATGAAAGGGTATCTGTGGACTGGGATAAGAAGGCAGTATTGTGCCTGGTACTGAATATTCATTGACACTGACCCTGTGGATCTCATCATCCCATCAACAAATGTGTTCACCTACATCCTGGCACACACATACTTTGAACAGTCTTCAAGATCAGAAATTGTGAAGGGTGCGATTTGGGAAACTGAGGCAGGAGCATCCCGAGTTCATTCTCAGCCTCAGCAATTTAACAAGACCCTGTCTCAAAAACAAGGGAAGTCGGTCGCAGTTGTGCGTGCCTGTAATCCCAGTGGCTCTGGAGGCTGAGGCAGGAGGATTGCAAGTTGGAGGCCAGCCTCAGCCATTTAGCAAGACCGTGACCACGCAGAGGAGCAGAAGTGCTATAAAACTAAGGAGTCTGGGGATGTGGCTCAGTCAGTGGTCACCCACCCTTGGGTTCAGTGTGTGTTTGGGTGGGGGGTATTACGGAAAGTACATATTTTACAATTTTTTTTTTTAACTTTTGTAGGTATTTTACAGTTGATATGCAAATACATAGATGTGATTATTTCATTCCAACGTAAAGTGACTTTGAGTCCTGTCCTTTTCCATGTTTTGAAGATCTACCTGCAGCCATGAGCAGCAACGAGTGTTTCAAGTGTGGACGATCTGGCCACTGGGCCCGGGAGTGCCCAACCGGGGGAGGCCGCGGTCGTGGAATGAGAAGCCGCGGCAGAGGTGGTTTTACCTCGGATAGAGGTATTTTTGTCGAATAAAAAATGTTGAAGTGCTGGAGTGTTCCTTAGTATCAAGACTGGTCTAACCAGCCGACTTCTTTTTGTTTTCTTCTGCTCAAAATAGGTTTCCAGTTTGTTTCCTCATCTCTTCCAGACATCTGTTACCGCTGTGGTGAGTCTGGTCATCTGGCCAAGGATTGTGACCTTCAGGAGGATGGTAAGTGTCTCGCAGCTCCTCCCACGCCCTGCCCCAGCCCGGCCTGAGGTGAGCCCGGGGCCTGGCAGGGTCCCGCCCTCCACGCCTTGCGCCATGAACTTGAGGTTCACAGCCTTGGTCTGCTTCTTTCCCCTCCTGCTGAAGCCTGCTATAACTGCGGCAGAGGTGGCCACATCGCCAAGGACTGCAAGGAGCCCAAGAGAGAGCGAGAGCAGTGCTGCTACAACTGTGGCAAGCCGGGCCACCTGGCTCGTGACTGTGACCACGCGGACGAGCAGAAGTGCTATTCTTGTGGAGAGTTCGGACACATTCAGAAAGACTGCACCAAAGTGAAGTGCTATAGGTAAGTTGCCGTGGCCCTGGAGGGGCTCCGAGTCTCCAGAGGTGGCCTGAGCGTTCGTGGAAGGACCCTGCCGCTCTGTCCCTCCAGTGGGAGCTAGCTGGCTGCGGCCTGGTGACACTCCTTTTCAGCACCTATAAGGAGCAGCTTGTGTGGTCCTCAGTGTATCAGGATGACTGGCGGCTAGGGCACCTGGACAGTTTGCACAACCCCCCTGTCCCCCAACTTCCTGTCTGGGAGTGAACCCAGGGCTCTATGTGGCCGTCCCTATTTATTTTTTCTTTTGCAACAAGGTCCTGCTAAGTTACCCAGAGTGGCCTGGAACTTAGGATCCTCCTTCCTTAGGCTCCCCAATAGCTAGGATTACAGGTGTGTTACTGCCCAGCATAGCTGATGCCTTCAAGGACTTTTGTTTTGGTTGGTTGGTTGGTTCTTGAGACAATGTCTGGCTAAATTGCTGAGGCCAGTCTAGAACTTGTGACCCTCTTCAGTAGCTGTGATTACAGGCATGCACAACTACACTTAGCTCTTAAGGACACTTTTTTTTTTTTTTGTACCTGGGATTGAACTTAGGGGTACTTGACCACTGAGTCACATCCCCAGCCCTATTTTGTATTTTATTTAGAGACAGAGTCTCGCTGAGTTGCTCAGGGCATTGCTAACTGGTGGAGGCTGGCCTCCACCTTGCAATCCTCCTGCCTCAGCCTCCTGAGCTGCTGGGATGACAGGCATGCGCCCCCGCACCCAGTCAAGATAATTTCTTGTTTCTGCCCTTCCTTTATTAATGTAAAACATTTATAGCCTTGAAGTGTTCCTTGGTTTGTTAATGGCTTTTTATTCTGTTTGGTAGATAGTTTGACTTGTTCAGGGCACCACTGGGAAAACTTAAATCTTTTTTTTTGTTGTTTCCTTAGGTGTGGTGAGACTGGTCATGTAGCCATCAACTGCAGCAAGACAAGTGAAGTCAATTGTTACCGCTGTGGCGAGTCAGGGCATCTTGCACGGGAATGCACAATTGAGGCCACAGCCTAATTATTTTCCTTTGTCGCCCCTCCTTTTTCTGATTGATGGTTGTATTATTTTCTCTGAATCCTCTTCACTGGCCAAAGGTTGGCAGATAGAGGCTACTCCCAGGCCAGTGAGCTTTACTTGCCGTGTAAAAGGAGGAAAGGGGTGGAAAAACAAAAAAAAAAAAAACCGACTTTCTGCATTTAACTACAAAAAAAAAAAGTTTATGTTTAGTTTGGTAGAGGTGTTATGTATAATGCTTTGTTAAAGAACCCCTTTTCCGCGCCACTGGTGAATAGGGATTGATGAATGGGAAGAGTTGAGTCCGACCAGTTAGCCCGCTCTGGGCTTCTTGGATAAGTTCCCATGTAGGAGGTAAACCAATTCTGGAAGTGTCTTGGAACTTCCATAAGTAACTTTAATTTTAGCATAATGATGGCCGTGGATTGCCTGACCTCAGTAGCTATTAAATAACATCAAGTAACATCTGTATCAGGCCCTCACGCAACATACAGTTAAGTGGGAGTAAACAAAATAAGACGAAAGTGTGTGTCGATGGCTAAGGCGAGAGCACCCGGGGTAAAAAGCCTAAAACCAGGAAACAGCTTCTCCGCAGCAGCTGCTGCTGGTGGATCTACAGATGGTGACGGCAAAGGTTTAGAACACATTGTTTTTTTTTTTGCAAAGACGAAATCTCAAAAAAAAAACCCAAGAGTCAACATCGATGCTCGAGAGTTAGCATAAATTTGGAGTTATTCAGGAATTGCAGAGAAATGCATTTTCACAGAAATCAAGATGTTATTTTTGTATACTATATCACTTAGACAACTGTGTTTCATTTGCTGTAATCAGTTTTTAAAAGTCAGATGGAAAAAGCAACTGAAGTCCTAGAAAAAAAAAATAGAAAAATGTAATTTTAAACTATTCCAATAAAGCTGGAGGAGGAAGGGGAGTTTGACTAAAGTTCTTTTTGTTTCCAATTTTCATTCATGTATATAGTGTGAAATGCCATATTAAAGAGGGGAATGTGGAGGACTGAAAGTCGGCAGTTTGGACTTTTTCTTTGGGTACGAAACCAGGACTGTGGTGAGCAAATTCTGAGGACACGCCTGGAGTGGATCTTCAGGGTCGGTTGTCGGCAGAGCTGTAGGAAATTGAATTCTCTTCTTTTGGGGCGTTAGTGGGGAGGGCGTAACCAGGGATTGAACCCAGAGGCCCTCGACACTGTTTATATTTTTTGAGATGGCATTGCTGAGGCTGGCCTCCAACTTGCAATCCTCCTGCCTTGGCCTCCGGAGCTGCTGGGATGACAGTCGTGAACCACCACATCGGGGTAGGAAATTTAATTCTCTTTACAACCCATTCATCACCACAGCCCTTTGATCCTCTGTTCATTCTGAAGTTTTAATACAATTGCCGTTTTTAGCAATTCGTGCTTTTTCTGGGTTTCACATGGAGCTGAAATGTTTTTGCTAAACTGTCAAGACTGACCATGAACTTGATCTGCCCACCCCAACCTCAGCAGCTGACCTGTTCCCAACAAACCACCTCGTTTCCCTTCAGATCATTTTTTGCCTTGACCCTGAGGATGGAGCAGTTGCAACATGAACATGTATTTCACAGGGAAATCAGACTTAATGGGCATCAATGTGCGATTCGCATAGGAATGAGAATTTTGCTGAAAAACTTGGTAGGAAGGTAGAAACACGGCCTTGTCTTCATGTCTTCTTGGAATTGGAATTTGATAAGTTGAGGGTGGTGTGCACCTCTGATCCCAGCCACGTGGGAAGTGAGGCGACAGGAGTACAAGTTCAAGGCCCTGTCTCAAACAGGTGGCACTGGGTTCAGTCCCCAGTGCCACCAACACAAAAGCAGAGATTTATTTTAATCGAGGTTTGTAAGGGGTCAGGAGCTTTCACCCCCCTGAAAAAGAAAATATTACTGAGAACATGGTGGAACCCAGGGCCTCACCTGCTGGACAGGCATGCACCACTCAGCCCCACCTAATTCTGTTTTATTTTGAGATGTTTTGCTGAATTGTTTAGGGCTCAAACTTGGGATCCTCCGGCTTGGGGTGATGGCTCAGTGGTGGAGCGCTTGCCTGGCCTGCATGAGGCACTGGGTTTGATTCTCAGCACCGTATATAAATAAATGAAGGTCCATTGACTAAAAAGAAATTTGGGACCCTCCTGCCTCAGCCTCATCTGAGACTGCAGAGGTACCTCCCTTCCCCTGGCAGTTCCCATTTTGGCTTCAAGTAACATAACTATTAATATTCATCTGTGGTGAACGGACTGCTGTTAGTAACTGCCTTCATGTCTTGATCAGGTCTTAAACGTGTGGACCACATACTGCTCTTGCCTACTGAGTGGGTTTGAAGAATTTCAAAAAGAATGATTGAAGGGACTGATC
The DNA here is from genome assembly GCF_048772815.1 of Callospermophilus lateralis. Classification (NCBI taxonomy): domain Eukaryota; kingdom Metazoa; phylum Chordata; class Mammalia; order Rodentia; family Sciuridae; genus Callospermophilus; species Callospermophilus lateralis. Next base: position 1,809,985 of record NC_135324.1, read on the forward strand.
AGAAGACTGACATTTGTAGTTGAGCCATTTGAAAGTAAGTTCCACCAGTGGATCTGGAGGCTGAGGCAGGAGGATCTCAAATTCAAAGTCAGCCTCAACAACTTTGTGAGACTCTGTCTCTAGATAAAAAATGGCTGGGCATGTGGCTAACGTGGATAAGCGCCCCTGGGCTCAATCCCTGGTACAAAAAAAACTAAAAAAAAAAAAAAGATGTGACTCTTATTCATTCAATATTTCACCATGAGTCTCATAAGGATTAAGATGTGGGGCTGGGGCTCAGCAATACCACACTTGCCTGGCATGTGTGAGGCACTGGGTTCGAATCCTCATCACCACATATAAATAAATAAAATTAAAGTCTGTCAAAAACTAGGAAATATACATAAAAATGTTTTCTCATAATGCCATTATAGTAATTCAATATTATCCCCTTAAACCATCTGACCAAAGTAGCCCTAATTTGCCAAAGGCAGCCAGGGCCCAAGCTAGGTTTGGGGGTTGTGTTTGGTTACATGTTTGGTCTTCCTCCGCCCCCATAATCTTGATTTCTGAAGAGACTAGAATAGTTTTTTTTAATAGCTGTAGATGGACACTATAACTTTATTTGTGTGTGGTGCTGAGGATTGAACCCAGGGCCTCACGCATGCTAGGCGAGTGCTCTACTGCTGAGCCCCAACCCCAGCCCGCACTTTTTAATTCTTGAAAAAAGAAAATGAAACTATAAGCAAATGATCAGGCCTAAGAACAGATACCCATCTGCACTCTGGCCATGTGGCATGGAGGATCGTCTCAAAGAATCTACGTGTGGCATCTTCACCAACTTAGTAGGAATTTGGGGCTCTGAGCCCCACAGTGGCATGCAGCTCGCTCCTCAGCCACAGACTGAAGGCTTCCAGAAACTTCACCAATTTGTCACCCCCACAAATTCATTTCTGTACATGGCATAACCTTGCTTGGCTTTGTATCCCAATCTGTGCACTTCCTCTGGCCAGGTGGGGAGCCCAAATAATGCCAACGGTGGACCCTCAGGAGTAAGTGACACTGTGGTCCGTCCCTGTAATCTCATCAACTCTGGAGGCTGAGGCAGGAGGATCACAAATTAGAGGCCAGCCTCAGCAATTTAAGGAGACTACTCTCAAAAAATAAAAAAGGACTGGGAATGGGGCTCAGTGGTTAATTGTCCCTGGGATTAGTCCTCAGTACCAAAACAAGCCACATGGAACTACTGTTTCCTCCACACCTCCTGGAGGTACATGTTGTCCTCACCTTGGCACGCGTGATGGCTGTCACCAAACAGAAAGGCAAGTGACAGTGTATTTTTATTAGGTTCTTTAAAAGATAACTTAAAACAGGATAAATATCCTCAGAGGGGGTTTCGCTCATCAGGTGGGAGGACAAATCCCATCTGACTGCATGAGGGAAAGGTTGAACATGTTTTGTAAAAAATAAAATAAAAAACAGTAGAAAGCAAGGAATCACATCACAGCCAGGCACGGTGGCACACGCCTGTCATCCAAGCAGTTCTGGAGGCTGAGGCAGGAGGATCACAACTTGGAGGCCAGCCTCAGCCAAAGTAAGGTGCTAAGCAACTCGGTGAGACCCTGTCTCTAAATAAATATTAAAAGGGCTGGGGATGGGGCTTGGTGGTTAAGGGCTCCTGGGTTCAACCCCTGGTGCCACTGAGCCCATCTCCAGCCTTTTTTTAAATTTTATTTTGAGACAGGGCCTCCCTAAGTGGCTGAGGCTGGCCTGCAACTTGCGATCCTCCTGCCTCAGCCTCCCGAGTCGCTGGGATGACAGGCGCGAACTCCGCGGCCGGCTTCAGTCCTTCTTTTAGAGGAGGGTGACCTCTTGCGCCCCTCGGTGCCACCAGACGAGTTCAGCAAACGCCCAGACCCCAAGTAAATGACAAGGGAAGGTGACGTTTATGTGAGTCCCCGAGGAAGGGACTCGCGTTTCCATTGGACCCGAGACACCGGCTCGGATTTCTGCAGCTGCTGGGGCCACAGTCCACGAGGGCGGGCGGTAAAGACTCCATTTGTGCGAAGAGAGGGGGGGGACGAATAGTTTCTAAAGGGATGACATCTGCTCTCGCGGAAGAACCAAGAAGAGGTGCAGCGGGAGAGGCAAAGAGGCGACAATAATCCCAATCGGCTTCCCGCACCAACCAACCCCGATTCCGCTCGCTTCCGCCCATCAACAGGTAACACGTCAAACACTTGTTATCGCGAGAAACACTTGCTATCGCGAGAAACACTTGTTAGCGCGAGAAGCACTTGTTCTCGCGAGAAGAAAATCCGGCCGCCCAAACACTCCCGTTGCACTGCGCAGGCGTAATTCTACCGACGCCCCTCTCTCCACCGCCCCTCCCCACGTACTCGCGCTATTTTGCGTCTTACGGTCGTGGGAAGGCCACCCCCCCACACACCCCAAGAGCGTTCCTACGTTATTTTCCTCCTCCCTCGGCTCACATTGACTTCCTGTGCTTCACTTCCGGTCCTTCAAGCTCACGTTTACATCCGGCCCTTTTCCTTTATTCTTCCGACAGAAAGCTCCGTGTCTGTCGACACTTAGAATTTTCAGTTCCCGCGAGGGGCGGCCTCGTAGCCGGCTGTGAAGCAAGGTGGGCTGGGGCCGCGCAGCCCCAGGGCGGCGGCCTCACCCTCGCCATGGTGAGTCGGGTGGGTGGGTGGACGGGGAAGGAGGGGACCAGCGGCAGGTCGCGAGGGCTCCCGGCGTCGGGTTCGGCCGTGCACATTTGCGTGGGTTTCAGGCTCCTTTGGCGTAACCCGGGACTCTCCTCCTCCTGCCTCCTGTAGCTGGTGGAGGCTGGGAGAGAAAACGGAGGCCACCTGGGGGGTGTCTTATTATTTTTAAAAATTTTGTGTTACCTACTATTGAACCCACGGGCCCTTAACCACTGAGCCACATCCCCAGCCCTTTTTGGATCAGTATCTCGCTGAGTTGCTCAGGGCCTCGCTCAGTTGCTGAGGCTGGCCTCCAACTCGCGATCCTCCTGCCTCAGCCTCCCGAGCTGCTGGGATGACAGGCGTGCACCACGGCGCTGGGGTTGCTGGCTCTTTGGTTCCAGGAACATTACAATGTGTCAACATTGCAAGTGCCCAGAGTGCTGGTGCCAAGAGGCTTGGTTACTGTAATATTAGTTCCTGAATTTTTATTAGGTGAGATTTTACTAGTCTGTAATTTACTAGGCGACTTTGCGCCAAGTGGATCTCAGGTTTCGGGGTGTCTCTAAGTTGATGGGTGGTAAACTGAGACCCGGATGACCTCCTCTACAAAAATAACCTTGTTAAAAAAAATAATAATAACCTTGTTGGATAAGTGTTTACCTATATGTGCACAGAGAAGAATATTTATTTAATACTTGCATGCATGTTCATAGCCATAGAAGTATGTATGTATATAAAACTGAGTTATTTACATAAAAATAGATACATAAAAGTAAACACAGGCTGGGCCCCGTGGCACCTAAATTTCCAACCGCCTCGGAGGCTGAGGCAGGAGGATCTCAAGGTGGAGGCCAGCCTCAGCCACTTAGCAAGGCCCTAAAGCAACTCAGCGAGACCCTGTCTCTAAATAAAATAGAAAAAGGGCTGGGGACGGGGCTCAGGGGTGACGCACCCCTGGGTTCAATCCCAGTACTGTAAAAAAAAATAAATAAAATAAAGTAAATGCAGAGAAGTATTTTAAACATATTTTTAAATATTTTTTTCTTGTCTTTTTCTAGGCTCGAAATGCAGAAAAGGCCATGTAAGTATTAATTTTTTTATTATTATTTTTAAAGGAGTTTTTTTTGTTGTTTATTAGTTGTCGGTGTACCTTTATTTATTTAATGTAGGGTGCTGGGAATCAAAGCCAGTACCTCACACATGCTAGGCTCCCTCTCCAAGTAACTACCACTCAGCTACAACCCCAGCCGTCAATCCATTTTCAGCTGAAAAATTGTCTCTAGTAAATTCTGGCAGCTTCCAGAATCTACACTGGCTGAATATTTGTTCACCTCTGGATAGTGCGAGATTGACCACTAGGACACCCTGAGATGTTACTCTGTTAACATCTGGATGTCGTTTATCACAGTGGTCTGTGAACTAGAGTTTCCCACAGTCCTTGTGTGCAGTGGAAGTCAAATAGAGAGCTACGCATGGTGACGCACGCAGGCTTGTGATCCCAGTGGCTCAGGAGGCTGAGGCAGGAGGATGGCAAGGTGGAGGCCAGCCTCAGCAACTCAGTGAGGCCCTAAGCAACTCAGCAAGACCCTGTCTCTAAATAAAATAGAAAAAAAGGGCTGGGGTTGTGACTCAGTGGCAGAGCGCTTGCCTAGCATGCTTGAGGCACTGGGTTCGATCCTGAGCACCTCATAAAAATAAAATATGTGTCCACCTTCAACGAAAAAATAAATATTAAAAAAAAAGAAGAAGAAATAGTAAAATAAATATTGGAGGTTCAGCAATACAAATGACCTTCTGTGCCTCAGTCTTTGAACATTGGAAATCCTTACCTACTGTGTGGTTTCTGAATTGCAATTGCTATGATTGACACCAAGTGTGGTCACTGTCCCCCAGCCAGTGTCTTGGTTGGGAGGAGATCCGCGAGCAGGACCTAATGCAGTGTTTTTTTATCCTTCCTAGGACGGCCTTAGCCCGATTTCGCCAAGCGCAATTGGAAGAGGGAAAAGTGAAGGTTGGTTATTAATCTTCCTCATTTTCTAGTAAAGACACCTCAAGACCAGATGCAGGGAAGCTCTTTCCTGGGTGGACATTGAACTCCAGATCTTCCTGCCTGCACTTGACTGATGCGCAAAAAAAGAGTCTATACACTTGAGCTGGGTGCCCTGGCCCACATGTGTAATCTTGGCGATTTGGGAGGCTGAGGCAGGAGGATCACAAGTTTCGAGGCCAGCCTCTGCCACTGAGAGAGAGAGCCCATCTCAAAATAAACAAATAAATAAATAAATAATATGTTTTGAGACATTCTGAAAAGTCTAGGGATGAAGTTCAGTGGTAAAGTGCTTATGGATTCTACCCCTCATACTGCAAAAAAAAAAATAAATAAATAAAAATAAAATAAAATAAATCTGTGTACTTGAATTCCAGATGTTCCCCACTATACCTGGGACAGCGTGATCATCTGTCTCCTTGATTTTCCATTTTCTCCAGTGAATTGCCACCCGCCCTCCCCTTATTGTGGGTCCACATCCGCACATCAGAGAGGACATCCGGCCTTTGGTTTTGAGGGACTGGCTTATTTCACTTAGCGAGATAGTCTCCAGCTCCATCCATTTATCTGCAAATACTGTAATTTTATTTTTTCTTTATTACCTGTCACATGTGTCACATTAAGGTGGTGTTACTGCCACAGGATGGATGCTTCATTTAGCCATCTCTCTTACCACTGGACATCTGTTGTGCTGTTTGACTGTACTAGATACATTGAATTGAATATTTTTTTCTCTATTTTTTTTTTTTTTTGGTACCAGGGATTGAACCCTGGGGTGCCCAACCCCTGAGCCCCGTCCCCAGCCCTTTTTCTATTTTATTTAGAGACAGGTTCTCACTGAATTGCTCAGGGCCTCGCTAAGTGGCTGAGGCTGGCCTCCACCTTGCGATCCTCCTGCCTCAGCCTCCCAAGCCACTGGGAGGACAGGCGTGCACCACCGCACCCTGCTTTGATATTTGGTTCCTGAGAAGTGATTGCAGGGTGAGGTTTGAAGCTGGATGAGACTCTTCTGGGACTGACACTTCCCTGTGTGTTTCCACCATCAGACATTTTAGGCTGTAGGCGGGAATCTGCTGTGAAGGCCACCTGAGTTTGTGACAAGTGGCCACATGTTATTTTGTTTCTCTACAGGAAAGAAGACCCTTCCTTGCCTCAGAATGTACAGAGCTGCCCAAAGCTGAGAAATGGAGGCGACAGGTACTTTCTGGGTGACTCTGCTATCAGTCTCTGATGGGGCGGGGCCAGGCCAGGGGGCGGGGCCAGGCTGGTGGTGGGATAGGCCGATGGGTGGGACCAGCTTGATGGGCGGGGCCATGTCTGTGGGTGGGGCCAGGCTGCTGGTGGGGTAGACCAGTGGGCGGGGCCAGGTCTGTGGGCGGGGCCAGGGCCTGGGCTGTGTCATGTGAACCTAGCAGAGTGCCTGGAACTCAGCCATCAGTGCTGCTTGGTGGGAAGATAGTTGGACACATACAGATACATGCGTGCATAGGACAGAGGGTGGCAGGATGATTTTAAGTTTTTTTTTTTTAAGTTTTTTAGTTGTAGATGGACATAATGTCTTTATTTATTTTTAAGCGGCCACAACACCTTTATTTTATTTATTTATTTTAATATGGTGCTGAGGATCGAACCCAGGGCCTCACGCATGTGAGGCAAGTGCTCTGCCACTCAGCCCCAGCCCCAGCCCCCTGATCTTCTAAGTATTTTTAATCAGTAATTTTTTTTTTTTTTTTTTTTTTTATATTTTCTTTTTTAGTTTTCAGCGGACACAACATCTTTGTTTGTATGTGGTGCTGAGGATCGAACCTGGGCCGCACACATGCCAGGGGAGCGCGCTAGCGCTTGAGCCACATCCCCAGCCCCAAATTAATCAGTAATTTTGAATTACAGTTTTCCAGTGTTTTTTGGTGTGTTCAAACATCATGAATGTACTACTTTATTTTTTTATTTTTTTTCCCCCACAGATCATTGGAGAGATATCCAAAAAAGTGGCTCAGATTCAGAATGGTAAGCTACCTTGTCATTTATTTTCTTTTATTTTTTTGGTGTCAGGAATTGAAATCAGGGACACTTAACCCCTGAGCCCCGTCCCCAGCCCTTTTTATATTTTATTTAGAGGCAGGGTCTCGCTGAGTTGCTCAGGGCCTTGCTAAGTTGCTGAGACTGGCCTCCAACTTGTGATCCTCCTGCCTCAGCCTCCTGAGCCCCTGAGATTACTGGTGTTTGCCACCGAGCCCAGCTAATAACTTGTTATTTTAATAATTGTATAAATGAAACTGTAGGTTTTTAGGTTATAGGATGTCTTGGGTTGCTAATCAGAATAAAGGTTTTGTTTTTTTTTAAGGATTTTTGTTTTCTCTTACATTAGTGGGAACTCATCTGGGCATGGTGGCACACACCTAATCCCACCAGCTCAGGAGGCTGAGGCAGGAGGATCCTGAGTTCAAAGCCAGCTTCAGCAACAGCGAGGCCCTAAGCCACTCAGTGAGACCCTGTCTCTAAATAAAATTCAAACTAGGGCTGGGGATGGGGTTCAGGGGTTCAGGCCTCTGGGTTCAATCCTGGTACCCCCCTAAAAAAAGTTAGTGGGAGCCCTTGATAACCGTAGCCCTTCGTTTGCATGGGTGGGTTATTCCTGTGGACTGGAGGGACTCTCCACCTGCCGTCCACCTGCAGTGTGCGGCCATAGTGCAGGGTGTGGGTGTGCAGTGCCCGTGTTGGGGCGCTGTGGTCTTTTGTGAGGTGTGGCATTTGGGAGAACTGGGTGTTGACAGGTGCGTTTCTCCAGCTGGTCTAGGTGAATTCCGAATTCGCGACCTGAATGACGAGATCAATAAGCTGCTGAGGGAGAAGGGACACTGGGAGGTCCGCATCAAGGAGCTGGGCGGGCCTGATTATGGAGTAAGTGCACTGCAGCCCCCAGGGGCGGGGCGTGCTGGTGGGCGGGGCCGTGTGGTGGGTGGGGCTCTGCTGATGGGCGGGGCCATGATGGTGGGGGGTCCAGGCTGGTGGGAGGGCAGGTTGGTAGGCGGGGCCAGGCTTGTGGTAGGATAGGCTTGTGGGCGGGGCTAGGGCAGTGGGTGGGTCCAGGCTGGTGGGAGGGCAGGTTGGTAGACGGGGCCAGGCTTGTGGTAGGATAGGCTTGTGGGCGGGGCTAGGGCAGTGGGTGGGGCCAGGTTGGTGATGGGATAGACCAGTGGGTGGGACCAGACTTGTGGGCGGGGCCAGGCCAGACCAGTGGGTGGGGCCAGGCCAGACCGGTGGGCGGGGCCAGGCCAGGCAGGTGGCCTCCCAGTTCTGCCAGCCCCATTTCCTGTTCTATCACTGAGGAGGACTTTGATCACCATTATTACTCAGATTATCGGTGTTTATTAACCCGAGGGGTGTTTATTAACCCGTGAGCCCTGTTCCCAGCCTTTTGAATACTTTTTATTTAGAGACAGGGTCTCACTGAGTGGCTTAGAGCCTCACTAAGATGCTGAGGCTGGCCTCCAACTTGTGATCCTCCTGTTTCAGCCTCCAAATCTGCTGGGATGACAGGTGTGCGCCACAGCGCCAGACAATATATATTTATATATTTATATTTATATATATATATATTTATATTTATATATATATATATACACACAAACATTTTATTTATTTACTTATATTTAAATATTTTAATTTCATTTTTATGTGGTGCTGAGGGTCGAACCTAGTGCCTCACATGTGCTAGGCGAGCACTCTACCACTCAACCACAACCCCAGCCCCTATTTTTTTTATATTTTGAGGAAGGGTCTTGCTAAGTTACCCACACTGGTCTTCAACTTGAACTTCTCCGCCTCCTGAGTTGCTGGGATTATAAGTGTATGCCACTGTATTCAGCCTTATTATTATTATTTTTTTTAAATTATCATTACCCTTTTTTTTTTTAATTTTACTTTTTAGCTGTAGATGGGCCCAATATCTTTATTTTTTTTATTTTTATGTGGTGCTGAGGATCAAACCCAGGGCCTCAGATGTGCCAGGCGAGCGCTCTACTCCTGAGCCCCAGCCCCAGCCCCATGGGTATCTTAAAATATATTTATAGACATGGAAATAGTAAGTGTATAAATCAGATCTATTTGTTCTTTTTCCCTTCCTGTAAGAAAGTAGGCCCTAAAATGCTGGATCATGAAGGGAAAGAAGTCCCAGGAAACCGAGGTTACAAGTACTTTGGAGCAGCAAAAGATTTGCCTGGAGTTAGAGAGCTGTTTGAAAAAGAACGTAAGTAACTCGTATTTGTAAAATTTTTAGCCTCCAGTAGATAAGGTGTATGGTCTCGTTGTTTTTTGGTATTAGGAATTAAACCCAGGGGTACTGAGCTCCATCCCCAGCCCTTTTTGTATTTTATTTAGAGACAGGGTCTCATTCAGTTATTGAGGGCCTCGCTAAATTTTTGAGGCTGGCCTCCCACCTTCAATCCTCCTGCCTCAGCCTCCCTAGCTGCTGGGATGCAGGCATGCCCCGCCACACCTGACTCTATGCTATATGTGCTATATGTAAGGTGGTCTTCCATATTATGTGTTAGCTTGCACAACATCCTTGTTGTATAGAAATTTATTTTTCCCAGATTTCAAATGAGAAAATATGAACATTAATATATAATATATATAATAGGCTGAAATCACAGGTGTAGGGCACAAAATTGGGGCTGGAAAGCGAGCTCAGGATTGGTTGGTGCGGAATTCTACCCTCTCTGTACAGGCTCAATTGTCCATCTGGATGTGGGGTTCCCCAAAGTGATAGATAGAGGCAGGTTCTGAAGTTATTGAGTCATGTTCACGTTGCAGTTGAAAAAAATTATAACTGAAAAACAAATGAAAATCTTGTGCCAAACCCTAACTTATATAAATGGAAGAAAGCTGGACACGGGGGTGCGCACCTGTCATCCCAGTGAATCGGGAGGCCGAGGCAGGAGGATCACAAGTTGGAGGCCAGCCTCAGCCACTTAGCAAGACACTGTCTCAAAATAAAAAAAAAAAAAAAAAAAAGAACTGGGGATGGGGCTCAGCCATAGAGCACCCCTTGTCTTAGTCCCTAGTACCAAAATAATGAGTAATAAAAAATAATAATAATAGTAATAAATCATATTTTGAAAAAATCGAGGAGAGTGAAGCTGTTTCTTTCTGAATTCCGGTTCTCTCTTTTCTCCTTCCCACCACAGCCGTGGGGAATTGTAGCCAAACCTGGGCCGTTCAGAACTGTAATTTGAAAATGCTGGCCTGGAGCTGAAGTGTATTTTAATTTTGCTTCTGAGAAAATAAACACTTTGTTCCAAAAGAAAAAAATGCGAGAAACAGAAAAGAATGGGACCAGTGTTCTCTGTGCTGTTGACATTGTCCTGTGTTGTTTTCTGGTTGTTTTATTCTCCCTTTTTAGAAAAATATAATTCTATTTATTAAAACTGCATATTGGGGCTGGGGCTCGTGGGTAGAGCACTTGCCTGGCATGTGTGAGGCCCTGGGTTCGAGTCTCAGCACCTTATATAAATAAATAAATTTAAATAAAGACCCATCGACAGCTAAAAAAGTATTAAATAAACATATAAACCCCTGAGCCCTGTCCCCAGCCCTTTTTCTATTTTATTTAGAGACAGGGTCTCCCTGAGTCACTTACGGCCTTGCTTACGTGGCTGAGGCTGGCCTCCAACTTGCGATCCTCCTGCCTCAGCCTCCCCGGCTGCTGGGATGACAGGCGAGGCCCAGCCTGGATTCCTGTTAAACTCATTGAGGGGACCAAAGCACTGATTTCCAAAAGGGTCACACCCCTGTGAGGTCCCTCCACTGCATGAACGGTGTAGGCGATGCCTGTTTCCTGGTGTCCTCCTGACCACACAGGCGGTGTGGCTGCGCAGCCTTTGTGTGTGACAGAGGCTCATGGGGCTGTCACCTGAGACCTCTGTTTCCGGTAGCTCTTCCTCCTCCCAGAAAGACGCGGGCCGAGCTCATGAAGGCGATTGATTTTGAATACTATGGTTACCTGGATGAAGACGACGGGGTCATCGTGCCCCTGGAGCAAGAGTATGAGAAGAAACGTGAGTGAGCGCCACTGCACTCCGGGTGGCCTCTGGGTCCGGTCTCTGCTTTCAGAATGTGGTGTATTTATTTCTTTTTGGCGCCAGGGATTGAACCCAGGGGCGCTTAACCCCTGAGCCCCGTCCCCAGCCCTTTTTCTATTTTATTTAGAGACAGGGTCTCCCTGAGTGGCTCAGGGCCTGGCTGAGTTGTTGAGGCTGGCCTCCACCTTGCGATCCTCCTGCCTCAGCCTCCCCAGCTGCTGGGATGACAGGCGTGGGCCACTGTCCCGGCTGAAAGTGGGGTTTTCAATAGAGCCTTATGCCCGAAAGGAATTTTCTCCAAAAGGAGACTTAGCCAGACCCTGTTTCAGAAGTCATCTGGAAGCAAGGGCCAAGGTGTAGCCCAGTGGGAGAGGCCCGGCTCCAGCCCGAATAACACGCAGGCTTCCTTACAGTGACTCAGAGTCAGACGTGGGTCAGAATGGCAGGCAGTCTTCAATAAGGGGCGATCCATGTGGGTGAGGATGTGGGGAGAAGGTGCACTCACTCATGGCTGGTGGGACTGCAGACTGGTGCGGCCACTGTGGAGAGCAGGGTGGAGATTCCTCAGAAAACTGGGAATGGAACCACCCTGGGATCCAGGTGTCCCACTCCTCGGTTTATACCCAAAGGACTTAAAATCAGCACACGAAAGGGACACAGTCACATCGATGTTTATAGCAGCTCAATTCACAGTAGCTAAGCTATGGAACCCACCTAGATGCCCTTCAGCAGATGAATAAAGAAACTGTGGTCCATATACACAGTGGAATATTACGCAGCCTTAAAGAAGGATGTAATGATGGCATTTGCAGGTAAATGGATGGAGCTGGAGACGATCATGCTGAGTGAAATCAGCCAGTCCCCAAAACCAAAGCCTAAGTGTCCTCTCTGATATGGGGACGCTGATTCACAATAAGGGGGGGACAGCAGTTCATTGGATGAGACGCAGGGGAGTGGAGGGAAGGGAGGGGAGGGGACTGGGAGAGACGGGAATGAATGGACGTCCCTTTCCCATGTTCACATAGGAACCCACGACCAGGGACACCCCACAGCAGGTCCAGCCACAGGAGTGGGACGTCACACCCCGTGTAGGTGGGACCTGGCAGGATGTCGCTGCCGTCACGGGGAGCTAAGGAGAAGACATTTTTTAAAAACTATAAATAAATAAATAGTCAGATGGTGCCGGGCCAGTGCGGTCCCCTCCCTCCAGGGCAGAATGAGGGGACCCTTTCCCGAGGGGCATCTTGGTCTTTTCCTGTCGCTGGTGAGAGATGAGAATAAACTGCGCCCACTCCTCCTTGTCTGCAGTCAGAGCTGAGCTGGTGGAGAAATGGAAGGCCGAGAGAGAAGCCCGACTGGCCAGAGGGGAGAAGGAGGAGGAGGAGGAAGAGGAGGAGGAGGTCAACATCTACGCCGTCACCGAGGAGGAGGTACTGGCCCGGGTGCTCACTGTCCTCTGCTCCCAGAGGCCGTAGAAGCTCTTTCCAGAAACCAGGAGTCACGGGTCAAGGCCTCATCTGCAGGGTGTTGGTCACCTGAGCATCACAAGGGGGTTCCAGACAGCATGGCCATGGGGACTCCAGAGATGACCTCCTTCCCTCTTAAAGATGCGCCTTTCAGCTGGGGACAGTGGAGCTTGAATGTCATTCTAGGGCCTCTGGAGGCTGAGGCAGGAGGATCGCAAGTTGGAGGCCAGCCTCGGCAACGAAGCAAAGCCTTGTCTCTAAATAAAACATTAAAAAGGGCTGGGGACGGGGCTCAGTGGGTAAGCGCCCCTGGGTGCTGGGACCAAGAGGAAAAAAAAGACACTAGTGGGTTTTCCACAGAGACCCTCAGCCCTGGGTGTCTCTGAAGCCACCTGCCTTCCCACTGTCCCTCGCCGCAGCAAACCCTAAAAATCTCTCACCTTCTGTCATTTTGTCATTTGGGGCCAAAACTAAAAGCTGGAGCCTTTATAGAACCAGAATGTCTGTCTGTGGAGTCGCGCTGAGTGCCACCGCAGAAAGCCTGCCCCTCCAGCTGGGCCCTTGAGATATGTCTGAGTCAAGGTCAAGGCCAAGGTCAAGGCCTCGGCACAGCACAGAAAAGTGCACGCACAAGTCAGGAGTGTGGCTCACTGCATTTAGAGACAGGGTCTCCCTGAGCTGCTCAGGGCCTCAGTAAGTGGCTGAGGCTGGCCTCCACCTTGCGATCCTCCTGCCTCAGCCTCCTCGATCCTCCTGCCTCAGCCTCCTGAGCCCCAGCCCAAGACCTCATCTTAATTCTAAAAATACAAAGGGCTGGGGCTCAGGGGTAGAGCACTTGCCTGGCACATGTGAGGCCCTGGGTTCGATCCTCAGCACCCCATAAAATAAATCAAATAAATCTCTTGTGTCTACAACTAAAAAAAATAATTAAAAATTTTTTTCTTTCACTTTTGAGACAGGATCTCACTAAGTTGCTGAGGCTGGCCTCCACCTTGAGATCCTCCAGCCTTAGCCTCCCCAGTTCTTGGGATTACAGGCGTGTGCTCCCGTGCCCGGCCCCTATAGCCCATGTTTGAGTGACACTCATTACTAATGCAGTTCCCCACTCGGAGGCTGGGTGTCCACCCTCCCGAGTCTACATTATTTCCTTAGTTATTAGTGACGGACTCCTAGGCAGCCTGAGTTGATCTTTTTTTCTTTGTAGGGTACATTTTTAAATTAAAAAAACAATTGGGCTGGGTTGGTGCCTCAGTGGTAGAGCGCCTGCCTAGCATATGCAAGGCCCTGGGTTCAATCCTCTGCGCCACAGAAAAATAAATAAAATAAAGGGATTGTGGAGGCTGAGGCAGGAGGCTCATAAGTTGGAGGCCAGCCTCAGCAACATAATAATCTCTAAGCTACTTAGTGAGACCCTGTCTCAAGCTAAAAAGTAAAAAGGATGGGGACAGGGCTCAGGGGTCAAGCGCCCCTGGGTTCCGACCTCAGCAGGTGTCTAGTGTGTCTGGCGTAAGCATCCGGGCTCCCTCCTTCCTTGGCCAACAGCTGTGTCATGGTGCGTTTTATTGAGATGCTGACCTTCCCATGGCGGGTCATGGTGACGGTCTTGTGCTTCCTGTCTCTAGTCGGATGAGGAAGGCAGCCAGGAGCGGACAGGCGAGGACGGGCAGCAGAAGTTCATCGCACACGTCCCAGTGCCATCCCAACAGGAGGTAGGATGGAGCTTTGGGCGGCACGGAGTGGGTGCTGCTGGGTTCCTGGGTTACCAGAGCAGGCTCCGCACAGTACCCCAGGGGGGTCTGCGGGGTCCTTCCTTTCCAGGGCGCTCAACATCATGCTCATAGAAGGGCCTGGAACCCAGAGATCCTGCAGCCTTAGCCTCAAACACATTCTTTTAGTCAAATGTTTCTAAAGGGGGGGAGAAGCCCCCCTGGAGTCCCCCCTCCTCTGTGGACGTCTCCCACAAGGACTCCCTCCTCGCTGGGTTCTGCCTCTGCAAGGCCCTGCTCCCTAGATAAAGAGTGAGTCCTGCTGGCAGCACCCATCTGTCATCCCAGAGCCTCTGGAGGCTGAGGCAGGAGGATCGCAAATTGGAGGCCAGCCTCAGCAACTTAGGTGCTAAGCAACTCAGTGAGACCCTGTCTCAAAATAAAATACAAGATAGGGCTGGGGACTGGGCTCAGGGGTCGAGGGCCCCTGGGTTCCATCCCTGGTCCCCCCCACCCCCCAAATATAAAGAGTCAGCCCTCTACTCTGGACATCCACAGATCGAAGAGGCGCTCGTGCGAAGGAAGAAGATGGAGCTGCTGCAGAAGTATGCCAGCGAGACCCTGCAGGCCCAGAGTGAGGAGGCCAGAAGGCTCCTGGGATATTAGGTCAGGCTGGTGCCCTCCCAGGAGTCTGGAAGGTGGGCTTGATGTCTGGCCCCCCTGCAGCCACCCTGCGTGCCAACAGGCGGTGCTGTGAGGCCCTGCTCCCTTCTCATCCTTCATCTCTTTCCTGGTCTCCTGGGCTAACCCCAGGGGAGGGCCTTGCCGGCTGCTCCAAAGTGTGTAAAAGGAGCCAGCACAGTGGCCCATACCGTGATCCCAGCAGCTTGGGAGGCTGAGGCTGGAGGATCGCAAGTTGGAGGCCAGCCTCCGCCACTTCATGAGATCCTATCTTTCCATAAAAACTAAGCAGCACGGGGGTGGCTCAGTGGTAGAATGTCACTGGTTCATTCCCTGGAACCACACACACCAAAAAAATAAGTGTTAATTTTTTTTCTAGAAAAATGAAATGCTGGGTTGACCCTGAACCCTCCCCCATGGGCCACCAGCCAGAGTGGCCCTGTTCCGCTGGGCCCTGAGCTGGCTCTGACTACCCCAGCCTGCTTCCTGTCTCCCGCCCAGGGGACAAGACCGCTGAACTTGTCACTTCTGTTTTCTAACCTGTTCTGCACACAACTATTTTTATTAAAGATTTTTATAAGAAAGGGGAAGCTCTGTGCCTGCCGTTTGTTCCCTAGGTGACAACTAAGTGACAGGAATGACACTCCGCAGGAAAGAACCTGCGAGGCCAGAGTCGCTGAGGGACTCTGCGGCCTGCAGGGGGCGCTCTGGGGCAGCAGCTCCCGGCTCGGAGACAGCCTAGCCCAGGCCACAGGGGACCCTGCAGGGCGGCCCCCTGGGTTGGCCATGGCAGAGCCCCATGTGGCTGCAGGTGGCTGTGTCAGGGGACAGCAGAGCCCGGCTGGTGGCTGGTGCTGGCACCTGGTGGAAGCCCGAGGCTGCAGGGAGCCGCGCAGCCCTAGAGCTGTGCATGGTGATGAGGGAGGTGAGGGCTGGAGCCTTGGCAGCCCTAAGAGACTCTGGGCCCAGCAGCAGCCCAGGCTTGGCTGGAGCTGGGGGCTGAGGCGTGAGCACGCTGAATCCCTCTGGACCTCGACTCTGAGTCCAGGAGTGCTCCTGCTGTCTCAGAGTTTGTCTTGGCGATCCTGTGGTCTGGACAGAGGCTTCAGATGCCCTGAGAACCAACTGACCTATGTCTGAGCCCCTGGGATGGTGGGTTGGGCCCAGGGCCTGGGTGAGCCTGGGCCCAGGGCCTGGGTGAGCCTGGGCCCAGTTAGGAGTTTGTCTCCCAGGGGCACAGCTGGGCCACAGTGCTCCTTCCTGCATTTAGGGGGAGGACAGCAGGGAATTCCAATACCTGGGAAGAGGGTGCACCTGGAGCAAGCCCATCCTGAAAGCCAAGTGTTCTAGGCTTTTGGTGGAACAAGCCCCACCTCTCCTCCTCAGGTCCTTATCAGTCTTCCTGGGGTGCAGGTGGAACAGGTCTCTACAATGAGACATGTGAAGCCCTTGGTCACCCTGGGAGCAGATGAAGGTCCCCAAAGGGCTCCTATCCAAGCCTCCCAGGACATTGGGCAGCTGACTAAGTAGGTGTGACCACCCGTGCGGATGTGGTCCTCTTGGCCCAACTCCTTGCTCAGGGGACAGAACCAGTCTGGGCAGCTTTTGTTGGGTTAATAAGATCCTGTTGGTGTTCTCTGTTAGTTTTGGCCCGATCTGCGGTTGCAAAAAAAAGGTAATTTTTCCATAGACACATTTCCATCTTTTTTCCTCCTTTCCCCTCACCCCTCCCAATTCTCCTGTGAGTCTAAAACAGTCTCCCTCCCATGGCTTTAAGAGTCGCCAGGTGCGGTGGCGCATGCTTGTGATCCCAGTAGGTCGGGAGGCTGAGGCAGGAGGATCGCAAGCTGGAGGCCAGCCTCAGCCACTCAGCAAGGCCCTAAGCAACTCAGTGAGACCCTGTCTCTAAATAAAATAGAAAAAGGGTTGGGGACGGGGCTCAGGAGGTAGGCACCCCTGGGTTCAAGCCTTAGTACCAAAAATAAGGAAAAAAATATCAAATTTTTCTTGTGCTAACGACACTGTACATCGGGTCTGGTGTCTGGTGGCCTTTGTGGAATTTCTTCATTTTTATTTCTAATGAAAGTCCCATAGATCTGGCCCTGGCCACAGAAATGACATCTGGGTGATATTGTGATAGGCTCATCATTTTTAATCATGGTGACAGCAGAAAATCAGAAAATCATGACCGATTTTCCGGCACAATCGTCCCTGTGACCACTTGGGGGAGTTGTGATCCACGTGCCATTGTGGTTACAGGCCCCATTTATTAGATGAGATGGTTCCAGCCTGTGACAGTGACGCCAATAGTCATCATTTACTTAGCCCTCCCACCTCCACTCCTGCTTCCTAGCTTTAAAAGTCTTCAATTCTTTCTTTTTTTAAAAAAAAATTTTTGGTCCCAGGGATTAAGTTAACCCCTGAGCCCCGTCCCCAGCCCTTTTTATATTTTATTTAGAGACAGGGTCTCCCTGACTTGTTTAGGGTCTCTCTAAATTGCTGAGGCTGGCCTCCAACTTTCGATCCTCCTGCCTCAGCCTCCCCAGCCGTAGGGATGACAGATGTGGGTCACCACACCCAGATCAGGGCGCTCCTTTCCGGTCCCCCAACAATTCTAGGTCAGGGCAAAGGTAGGATCCAGCTAACCACTGCCCACCCTCCGTCCCTCCTCTGCCACCCAGGCCTCCCTCCTGCTGGCTCCTGATCTTCCACTCCACCCAGGGCCATCCCAGCAGGTGCCCAAACCTTCCCTCCCGTGCCCTCAGCCTCCGATTTGGAATGGAGGCCACTTCCTGAAGCTGCAGTTCCCCTCTCCCACCTGAGGTCCCCGGGGACCTCAGATGATGGCTTTCCAGTGACTCTGGGGTCTTCTGTCTGGACCCATTGGCTGATTCCCAGGCGGGTGCAGGCGAAGGAGGCCCCCGGGCGGCCCTGGGCTCCCCCTGGGGCTGGGGGCGAGGCCGCGAGCAGGATGTGGGCGGGGCCTGCCTGGTGGGCGGGACTCATCGTGGCTAAGGGGAGGAGCGGGCGGACTTCCGGGACGCCGTTCCGAGGGCGGGGTCGGGATGCTGTGGGCGGAGTCAGGAGGGTACCGAAGGCGGAGTCGGGATGCTGTGGGCGGAGCCATGCGGGTGCTGGGGGAGAAGCGCTGCTGAGGGAAAGAGCGGCGCTGGGGGCGGAGTCGGAAGGGGTCCGAGTCGGGGTGCTGAGCGCTGCCGGAGGGAAAGAGCCGGCACTGGGGGTGGAGTCTGAAGGGGGCGGAGCCGGGTGCTGGGGGCGAAGCGCTGCTGAGGGAAACTCGGGAGCTGGGGAGGAAGTCGGAAGGGGGCGGAGTCGGGGTGCTGGGAGTGGAGCGCTGATGAGGGAAAGAGCGGCGCTGGGGGCGGAGTCGGGAGGGGGCGGAGTCGTGGTGTTGGGGTGGGAGCGCAGCTGAGGGAAAGATCGGCGCTGGGGGCGGAGTCGGAGTGTTGGGGGCGGAGCGTTGCTGAGGGAAAAAGCGGCGCTGGGAGGTCAGTCGGAAGGGGGCTGAGTCGGGTGCTAAGCGCCGCTGGGGGCAAAAGCGGGCGCTGGGGACGGAGTCGGGTGCTGGGGGCGGAGCGCTGCTGAGCGAAAGAGCGGCGCTGGGGATAGAGTCGGAAGGGGGCGGAGTCGGGGAGCTGGGTGTGGAGCGCTTCTGAGGGAAGAGCGGCGCTGGGGGCGGAGTCGGAGTGTTGGGGGCGGAGTCGGGGTGCTGGGAGTGGAGCGCTGATGAGGGAAAGAGCGGCGCTGAGGGCGGAGTCGGAGTGTTGGGGGCGGAGTCGGGGTGCTGGGAGTGGAGCGCTGATGAGGGAAAGAGCGGCGCTGGGGGCGGAGTCGGGAGGGGGCGGAGTCGTGGTGTTGGGGTGGGAGCGCAGCTGAGGGAAAGATCGGCGCTGGGGGCGGAGTCGGAGTGTTGGGGGTGGAGCGCTTCTGAGGGAAAGAGCTGCTCTGCGAACCGAGTCGGAGTGTTGGGGGCGGAGTCGGGGTGCTGGGAGTGGAGCGCTGCTGAGGGAAAGAGCGGCACTGGGGGCGGAGTCGGAAGGGGGCGGAGTCGGGGAGCTAGGAGTGGAGCGCGGCTGAGGGAAAGAGCGGCACTGGGGGCGGAGTCTTGGCGGGGCGGGGCCATGGGAAGGTGGGGCGCAGCCATTGGGCCGAGTCGCCCCCGGAGGCGTGGCCGGGGCGGGCCTGAGGGGCGGGCTCGCCGAGCGCCGAGCGGAGGGCGGCCGAGAGCCCAGCCGAGGGCCGGGCGAGGCGAGTCCTCCGGGGCGGCACCGAAGCCGCGGGACTTCGGGGCGGGGCCGAGGCCGGCGGCGCCACCGGTTCAGGTGTTGCGGCGGCTCCACGTCGCCCTAGCGGCCCTCGGGGCTGGAGCGCGCGGAGCCCCGGGCGCGCCCGGCGTGAGAGAGCCCGGACGGGCCGCAGCGTCCGAGCGCCGGCCCTTGGGGCTGGGCGGCCATGGCGGGCCCGGGCCCCGGGGACCCCGACGAGCAGTACGACTTCCTGTTCAAGCTGGTCCTGGTGGGCGACGCGAGCGTGGGCAAGACGTGCGTGGTGCAGCGCTTCAAGACGGGCGCCTTCGCCGAGCGCCAGGGCAGCACCATCGGCGTGGACTTCACCATGAAGACGCTGGAGATCCAGGGCAAGAGGGTCAAGGTGGGCGCCCCCCGGGGGTCCCAGAGCCGCCCGGGGGGGAGGCTCGGGTGGGCGCCGCCGCCTGGGGTGCGGGGGGGGGCAGGAACCCTGCTCCCGAGCGACTTTGGCGGGTGGCAGGCGACAGCCGGGCGACACCCCGCTCTGCAGCTGGCACCGATCGGGCCACCCCACGGGGGCGTGGGGACAGACCCCCTCTCCACCGCCCGAGGAGCTCCCCCTCCCCCCCCCGGCCCGATCTGCGACACCCCGCGGGTCCCCCCTGAGCGCGGGGAGCGACCAGGAAGTCGTGGCTCCGGGGACCCGGAGGCCAAAAGTTGTCGTTGTTATTGTTTTGGGTTTTTTTTTTTTTTGGGTCCTGGCCACGCCCCCTCCGCAGCCTCTTGGTGGACCCGGAGGTGGCCGTGGAACTTTCCTCGGTCGGGCGGGGCCATCGCCGGGTCCCCCCACCCCCACCCCCACCCCCACCCCCCGCGGGAGGGCGACAGAAACCGAGAAGTGCACACAGATACCGGAAGGTGGGGGAGAGGACCCGGGCTCTGGCAGTGGCCCCAAGACCAACCGGCAGGATGTGGCTGCCACAGTGTCCTGGCCCCGGGGGGGACTGATAAAGGATAGTGAGGAGGGAGATCCGAGTGTCCTCGTCCCCAGTGGAGCCGAGATCTGGACGGGGCAGGACGGTATCCTGCTCCGAAAGGGCGCTCCAACTGCCCCGAGCGATCTGCGCAGAGGTCCCCTGCCTTGTCTGAAAATCTCAAGTTCATGGGACAACTCCCAACCCCAGGGCAGGGGCTGTGTCCCCTCCTCCCTTTCTTTTCTAGATCCCTGGGATGGAACCCAGGGGGTCCTCAAGCCCTGAGCCCCGCCCCCAGCCTTATTTTCTATTTTATTTAGAGACAGGGTCTCCCTGAGTGGCTCAGGGCCTTGCTAAGTGGCTGAGGCTGGCCTCCACCTTGCAATCCTCCTGCCTCAGCCTCCCGAGTCTCAAGGACGACAGGCGTGTGTGCCACCACGCCCAGCTGTGTTTTCAAGAAGTGGATGAGAATCCCCAGAGCCTTGTTTCTCAGTGACTCTGCCCCTCTGGGTGCTCTAGGCCTGCTCCTTGTTGTTTAGGATACTAAAGCACTACTTCTTTGTTTCTGTTAAATTGGGATAATTTCTGGGTGTTGCCTTGGAGAAAAAGTTAAGCCAACCGGGTCTGTGTGACCTCAGCTCCTCTGGAGTACGGAGAGGGCAAGGTGCAAGGGCTGCCTGGGGGTGGAGTGTGCCCCTGGGGCTGAGTTTGCACCCGGTGATGATGGCAGCAGCCAGACTGAGTCACCAGGAACATCCAATCAACAAAGAGCAGCTAGTGCTAGTGGTTGACTTGTGTGTTTTGTTTTATTTGGTCCCAGAGATTGAACCCAGGGGTGGTTAACCCCTGAGCCCCGTCCCCAGCCCTTTTAATATTTTATTTAAAGACAGGGTCTCGCGGAGTTGCTTTACAGCCTTGCTATATTATTGAGGCTGGCCTCCACCTTTTGATCCTCCTGCCTCAGCCTCCCAAGCAGTTATAGGTCTATTCTGCTCCTGGAGAGCACTATTATTATTATTATTATTATTATTACTATTATTTTGCATTTCCATTGTTGTTATTGTTGCTTTTTTCCCCCTTGGAACCCTTCTGCATGCTAAGCACTCTTTGCCACTCAGCTAAGTCCCCACCCATCTCCCAAAGGACAAAGTTGCCTTTGGGCACTGAGCTAGGAACTGGTAGTGGGACTTCAAAACATTTTGATCTTCCCCCCAGGGCAGGGCTGCTTCTCAGAGTCTGGTTGTTTGGACTGGGAAAGCCTTTGGCAATGACTTACCTTTTTTTTTTTTTTTTTTTTTTTTGTGGTCAGAGAAATCTGAAGCCCAGCCCAGCCCCCTGAGGCTTGAATTTAAGGGTACCCTGTCCTTGAGGTCCTGGAGACCTGGGGTCTGCTGACTCAGCAGGAGGAAGTCATTTTTCTTCTCCCCAGTGTGTTTCCTAATCCAGAAAGGACTTCTGAGGTGTCCTGTAGCAATGTGATTTTATTTATTTTATTTTTTTATTTTTGGTCCTGGGGATTGAATCCGGGGTGTATAACCACTGAGCCACATCCCCAGCTCCCCTCCTTTTTTTTTGTATTTTATTTAGAGACAGAGTCTCGCTGAGTTGCTAAGGTCTTCACAAAGTTGCTGAGGCTAGCCTCCAACTTGCCATCCTCCTGCCTCAGCCTCCTGAGTCACTGGGATTACAGATGTGCCCACTGCGCGTGGCTGTGATTTTTTTTTTAAACTCCGTTTATTAATATTTAAGGGCTGGGGATGTAGGTCAGTTGGAAGAGTGCTTGCCTCGCATGCACAAGGCCCTGAATTCAATCCCCAGCACCACAAAAAATAAAAAGAAAAGAAAAACATGTAATATACAGGGGCTGGGGTTGTGGCTTAGTGGCAGAGCGCTTGCCTAGCACATGTGAGACCCTGGGTTTGATCCTCAGCACCACATAACAATGAAATAAATAAAATAAAGGTATTGTGTCCATCTACAACTAAAAAAAATTTTTTTAAAGGCTATTTGGGTTTAAAAAAAAAAAAAACATTTAATTTACACCCAGTAGACCAGGGATTGAACCCAGGGGCACTTACTGACTGAGCCCCATCCCCAGCCCTTTTTTATATTTTTATTAGAGACAGGGTCTCTCTGAGTTGCTTAGGGCCTCGTGAGTTTCTGAGGCTGGCCTCCAACTTGTGATCCTCTTGCCTCAGCCTCCCAAACTGCTGGGATGACAGGCGTGGGCCACCGCATTCTGCTGATGCTGGGTTTTGTTCAAGTTTGAGGACTCTTAAGTCAGCTGCTGGTGTTCCAGCTCTTTGAGGCTTGAAAGTCAGAGGTAAAGGCCAACAGGGCCAAGGTTCAAAGGGCTTATTTTTGCAGTCCTGGGAATTAGACACAGAGGTGACCTACGACCTAGGTACATCTCTAGCTGCCCCCATTTTTTTTTTCTGATTTTTTTTGGGGGGGGGAAGATGCTGAGAATTTATTTAACCCTGTACCCAACACTTTTTTTTTTTAAGGACCAGGAATTGAACCCAGGGGTGCTCAACCACTGAGCCCCATCCCCAGCCCTTTTTCTATGTTATTTAGTGACAGGGTCTCACCAAGTTGCTCAGTGCCTTGCTAAATTGCTGAGGCTGGCCTCAAACCCTTAATCCCCTCCAACTCTTAATCCTCCTGCCTCAGCCTCCTGAACTGGACTGTGCACCCTGCCCTCGCTGAGTTGCTTTCCGTCCTTACTAAGTTGCTGAGGCTGGCCTCCAACTTGGGATCCTCCTGCCTCAGCCTCCCAAGCAGTTAGAGGTATATTCTGCTCCTGGAGGGCATTATTATCATTATTCCTTCAAGTCACAGGGCTGCAGGTGGCCAGAGACACACATGCCATTCCGTCCTTGACTATTTATCTGTTCATATTTATTAGAGAGCCGCTGAGATAAGGAGTGATTGGCTAACCCATGGTCTCATGCAAGTCAAAAACACCAAACCAGGATTTGAACTCAGGGTGGGCCTGGTTCCTAAGCCCTGGGCTCATTTTTTGTGCTTGATTACTCTTCTGATTCCGCAAAGGGTTTTTTGTTTGTTGTTTGCTTGAGTACTGGAGGTTGGACCTATGGGTGCTTTTTTGTGCCCAACCTCGCCACTTTTTTTTGTGGTGCTGGACATTGAACCCAAGGCCCTGTGCATTCGAGCCAACTGAGCTCTACCAACTGAGTTGCATCCCAATCCACATGCCCAGCTCTTTAAAAAAATGTTCTTTTTGATTTTGAAACAGGCTCTCACTAAGCTGCTGAGGCTGGCCTCCAACTTGCAATCCTCCTGCCTCAGCCTCCCAGATTGGCTGGGATTACAAGTGTGCCACCCCCACCCATTTTAAGATTCCTGAAAGTTCAATGAATCCAGTAAAAATGCAGTTGTGGCCATTGCATTTACTGAGAGAAGTAAACTTGGGTTTTTTTTTTTTTTTTCTTTTTTGAAATCAAGTTTTTCATAGTAAGGATTGACTTAAAGAATCAGGATTTTGATCAATTAACTAGAACATTTAGATTGCCACAGGCAGCTCACATGGGCTGCCCGCTAGATTCTGTGTCATTTCTTGTACCCTCATGGATGCCTTTGGCTCTTGCTCCCAGGACTTAAAAAGTGAGTCGGAGAACTGGGCGCCTGCCTGAAATTATGGTAGTTCTGGAGGCTGAGGCAGGAGGATCGCAAGTTGGAGGCCAGCCTCAGCAACTTAGGGAGACCCTAAACAATTTGGTGAGACCCTGTGTCTAAGGAAAATACAGAATAGGGTTGGGGATGGGGCTTATAGATCAAGTGCCCCGCCCTGGGTTCAATCCCCAGTACCCCCCCAAAAAAAGAAAGTGCTTTGGTCTCAGCCCAGGCCCTGGGTTAAAGAGTTTCTCCTTGACTTGTTTTTGAAGATAAAATCCGCTTGCATGGTTCAAATTCCAAAATTTCCAAGACTTAAAAGGTATACAGAAAAGCTAGGTGTGGGACTGAGTGCCTGGTATCCCAGTCACCTGGGAGGCTGAGGCCGGAGGATCACAAGGTTGAGGCCAGCCTCAGCAATTTAGAGAGAACCTGTCTCAAAATAAATAAAAAGGGGCTGGGGATGTGTCTCTATGGTTCAAATAAAATGATAAACAGCAAAGATGTCCCTTTTACCTTTGTCTTCTAAAAAGTGTCTTCTATAAACAGAAGAATTTCTAGTTTATTCTAAAAATGTTATTGTAAATAAAACCCCAGAGTGCCTCATGCACACTAATATAAGGGATTACTTTCCGCTTGCTGTTGTTAACCATGTCCTCTCTGGTGACACAGAGGACAGGTTGGGTTTGCCCTTCCCTTCCCACCTGCCCCCCGCCCCCCAGGAAATCTCAGCTGGTTCTAAATCCTTACAAGGTCCTGGTGGCTCCTGAGTCCCTGTTATCTGGGGCGACACAAAGGCCTGTTATGTAAACTGGGTTTTGCAGATCACTAGACTCAGCCTCCCGAGCAGAGCTGAGGCTGGCCTTGTTCAAATGCCTCCCCTTGATTCAATTCTCCACTGGGGACAGGCCACGTCTCTTCTCCCACCCAGGTAGAGTCTGTGCCCTTGGGCCTGGGCCTTGGATTTCAGGACCTTTGGTTTTCAGTCTCAAGTGGCCCTTGTCCCCACCTGTCATTTTGGATTTTCTGGCTTTCAGAAGAAAGGGCAGTTAGCTAGGTGTGGGGCATGTGGGGACGCACACGCCTGTCATCCCAAATCTC
Source organism: Callospermophilus lateralis (assembly GCF_048772815.1). NCBI lineage: Eukaryota > Metazoa > Chordata > Mammalia > Rodentia > Sciuridae > Callospermophilus > Callospermophilus lateralis. Next base: position 1,834,637 of record NC_135324.1, read on the forward strand.
AGCTCTGGAGGCTGAGGCAGGAGGATCGCAAGGTGGAGGCCAGCCTCGACCACTGAGCGAGGCCCTGAGCAACTCAGCGAGACCCTGTCTCTAAATAAAATAGAAAAAAGGGCTGGGGACGGGGCTCAGGGGTTGGGCACCCCAGGGTTCAATCCCTGGGACCAAAAAAAAAATCAATCAATTAATTAATTTTAAGAAAATTTTATTGCTCTGATCCACAGACCGTAAATCACTCCACCCAGGGTACAATTCCGGGATTTGTCCTTGTTACTATGGTCACAGAATCGTCCAAACGTCACCACAGCCCGTTTTAGGGTATTTCCATCATCCCAAAAGAACTCGCCTGTCACTCCCAGATGCCACTCCTCCGGCCCCCTGGCAACCAACTGATCTATTTTCTGTCGCTATAGATTGGCTCACTCTGGGCTTCACAACAGGGTGGGGACTCTGTGGCTTTTCTTGGAGCATAATTTTTTCAGGGTCCAAGTTAATTTTTATGTTCTCCTCTTCCCCGCACTTTGCCCTGCCCCCGGTGATTAGCACTAATCTGAATCATTATATAAATGTATGTGTGTATATATTTATTTATTTTATTTTTTTAATTTTTATTTTATTTATTTATATTTTTTTGGTCCCAGGGCCTGAACCCAGGAGTGCTTAACCCCTGAGCCCCGTCCCCAGCCCTTTTTATATTTTATTTAGAGACAAGGTCTCCCTGAGTTGCTTAGGACCTTCCTAAGTGGCTGAGGCTGGCCTCCAACTAGCGATCCTCCTGCCTCAGCCTCCCAAGTCGCTGGGATGACAGGTGTGCAGCACCGCCCTCCGTTTCATTTCTTGTTATTTTCAAAGATTCCTCTTTGCTTTTTTGAATTTGTTTCTTGGAGTATAAAGATCTGTAGGCTTGGGGCTAGGGAGACCCTAGATTCCATCCCAGTGAGGTGGGGGGTAGGGAAGGTCCTTGAAACTGATCTTTTTTTCTTCTCCAGAGCCTCAAGCAAGTTGAGATGGAATTAAAAGGGAAGAGAAGTCAGGAACCAGGGGTGCTGCCCTAGAATCCCAGTGGCTTGGGAGGCTGAGGCAGGAGGATGGCAATTTGGAGGCCAGCCTCAGCAACTCAGCGAGACCCTGTCTCTAAATAAAATATGACAAGGGCTGGGAGGTGGCTCAGGGGTTAAGCAGCCCTGGATTCAATCCCCAGCACCAAAAAAAAGGGTAAATCCGAGGCAGACCCTGTTCCTCGGGGCTCACCTCTGGATGGGGAGACAGATGTGTAAACAGGCACCAATCATGTGACACTGTTAGTGCCGTTGCCGTGGTGACTGGGATTTCCAAGCCAAGCGTCAGACCACGTGCCTGACAAGTTCACTTAGGTTTATTGTGGTGACAGCAGGACCGAGTGTTGACAATGTGGCCAAGCCCTGGGTTGCCAGGATTGTAGTGGAGATGTGCTAGAGGACCCTGGGGGACCCGGCAGTCAGCGCTGCCCAGAGCCACAGGAATGTGTGGGCTTGGTGAGGCTCTGAGGGTCAGTGCGTTGTTGTCCAGAGGAGGCCAAGGCTTTGGGCTCCATGGCTGTGGGGCGGGGGAGGAAGCTGTAGTCACTGCAGCTCAGGAGGCTGAGGCAGGAGGATCGCAAGGTGGAGGCCAGCCTCAGCCACTTAGCAAGGTCCTGAGCCACTCAGCGAGACCCTGTCTGTAAATAAAATGCAAAATACGGTTGGGATGGGGCTCAGTGGTTAGCTCCCCTGGGTTCAATCCCCAGAACCAAGAAAAAAAAAAAACTGGGAGGAGCCTGCCACCCCTTATTGTCCACTTGGTACCCTCCTGTCCCAGTGGACAGGAACTGGGCTGAGTTCCCTTGGAGGGCTCCTGATCCCCAAGTGTTTCCCCCTGGTGTCCAGAGACCTGTCCGCGTGGTGTTCGGTTGGCAACAGGAAGGAGCCCTGGTGGAAGCTCCTCGGTAGGTGGCCAGTGTTATCTTCCAGTGAAGGAAGATGAGAATGCTGGAAGCCGGCAGCCTTTCTGAGCAACTGAGGCAGGATCTGTGGGCTACGTACTGAGGTCCTTTGCCACATCATAAGTGGCCGCACTGAGGCTCCCTGTGCCTGGCCGCCTCTTACTACTGTGTCCGCCTGCCTGGCTGCCCATGTGCTGGTGTCATCGGCAAGTCCCTAGAGACCTGGTGTCTTATCATTGTCTTGTCCCTTAGCTGTGGCTGGTGCTGACCTGCGCCTGAGCTCGGGAGAACAGACGCGGAGCTGCCCAGAGGAGGGGCCCAGCACCCACCCTCGGGTTGTTCTCTCCACATCCCAAGACGCCATGAAAAATAGCTCAGGAACTTGAATTTGGGTCATTGTGACCGTTTCAGTGTTTGTCCTGAGAACTCACTTGTCCAAGGTCCCTTTCTGATTTAAAGACGCAGAGAACTTTCCACTCCCTGCCTCAGAACTCAGGAGACAGACTTCAGATAAATTCCTCTCTGCCTCCTTCTGGAGGGACAGAGGGGGGCTCTGGGCTTTTTGAGGGGGGTCCTGGGTATTGAACTTGGGGCCCTGAGCCCCGTCCCCAGCCCTTTTTCTATTTTATTTAGAGACAGGGTCTCCCTGAGTTGCTCAGGGCCTCGCTAAGTGGCTGAGGCTGGCCTCCACCTTGCGATCCTCCTGCCTCAGCCTCCCCAGTGGCTTGGGATGACATGTGTGCCAGACTCTGTCTCAAAATAAAAAAATCAAAAGGGCTGGGGACGGGGCTCAGTGGTAAAGCACCCCTGGGTTCCATCCCTGGTGCCATTAAAAAAAAATTGGCTTCTCATCACCTTCCCTGACCATCCAGGGCCAAGTACGGTGGCCTTTACCTTCTTCTGAGTGTCTGTTATCACCTTCCAGAAATTTCTATTTGCATTTTTGCCCTTGCTAAAAATGGGTGCTGTTTACACCTCATTCCCCTGCCTCAGTGCTGCTTCACCACTGAGCCCCCTCCCCAGCCCTTTTTAATCTTTGAGACATTGCAGAGGCTGGCCTCAACCTTGCGATCCTCCTGCCTCAGCCTCCCAAGTTACAGGGATTCGACATTATACATTAAAAACACTGGCCTCAAAATTACAGTGGGTCCATAAAGATTGTAGAATGGGTGCATTTATCAGGCCCCTTTGGCATGCGAGCCCCAGCCACTTGATTGTGTTAGCTGTGACCCTAATGGTCCCTTTATTGACAGATGAAAAACTGAATTAGGTTGTGGCCCAGAGACACAAAGCTTGTGACAGAATGGGGTCACAGTCTCGGGCCTGTCGGGGTCCAGAGCAGCCACTGCCCATTTTGCTCTCATTTGCAGGGGATGGTGAGGGTGAGACGCCCCAGGTCCTGGGTTCTCCAAATATCTCCTCTGTCCCTGCTCACGTCACAGCCGCAGGGTGACCTAGATTCCTCAGTCTGTAGTTATTTGTTTGTTTGTTTTGCATTTTTATTTTACCTTATTTTTAGTTTTCTTTTTAAAGTAACTTATATGTATTTTTAAAACTGTGCTTGTTGATTTTCTGTTCATGTTTATATATTGTGTAATGATGAGATCCAGGTCATGGGCATGGGGACCATGATACATGTGTCATTTCTTTGTGTTGGAAACATCCAAAATCCCCTCTGGGAGTTGCTTTGAAATATTCAATTGAAGCCGGGGGCAGTGGCCCACAGCCTGTAATCTTAGTAGCTCGGGAGGCTGAGGCAGGAGGATCGCAAGGTGGAGGCCAGCCTCAGCCACTTAGCCAGGCCCTGAGCAAATCAGCGAGACCCTATCTCTCAATAAAAAATAAAAAGGGCTGGGGACCAGGCTCAGGGGTTAAGTGTCTCTGCGTTCGATTCTGGATACCAAAAAATAAAAAGAGAGGAAACCCCCCAGTAGCTCAGAATATATAGGCCAAAGTCCTTCCTTCAGGGTCTCTAAGATCCATTTTTCTGCGTATTTCTGTGTCACTCTGTTGCTGTCCTTCTCTTTCCTCTGCTACAAACAATTCTTTTTGCTTTCTTTGAATGTACCAGTCACGGTCTCTGCCTCAGGGGACATATTAGCCCATTTTCCGTTGCTATAACAAAGTGCCTGAGGCCAGGTATCTTATAGAGCAAAAAGGTTCATGTGACTCAAAGTCTTCAGTATTGCCAAGCGTGACAGCAGCATCTGCTCAGCTTGACACCCTTTGGCCACCTCATGTCATGCCAGATGGCATCATGGGAAGGTGGGGTGGGGGGAAGGCTTGTGAAGGGGAGAGATCACACAATGAGACAGGAGGCCCGGAATGAGAAGTGTACGACTTCCTCTGATAACAGGATCTACCTGGGTTCCCGTCTAGGGGACGCCCCTGTCACTCCCCTCCAAGAGCTCCATCACCTCGACCCCACCCCACTAAGAACCAGGCGCACCTCGTGAACCCTCCACATGCTCCAAATGACCACAGGGCCTTGGGACTGCCTCCTTTCCAGAATGTTCTCTGGGCTCCCTCTCTTTCCAGTGGGTATGTCGGGGGGCCATTCTGAGGTTCACTCCTCCCAGGATGCACAGCTCCTGTCTCTGCTTGGTTTTTCTTATCACTCTCCAGTGGACTTGTATTATTATTATTGTTGTTGTTGTTGTTATTATTATTATTTCAGCACCAAGGATTGAACCCAGGGCTGCCTGACCATAAGGCACGTCCCCAGCCCTTTGCCCTTTTTATTTTTCTTATTTAGAGACGGGGTCTCAATGAGTTGCTTAGGGGCTCCCTAAGTTGTGGAGGCTGGCCTCCAACTTGCCATCCTCCTGCCTCAGCCTCCCAAGTCACTGGGCTTATGGTATGGGCGTGCGCCAGTGCACATGGCTGTTTTAATTGTTTCGCAGTCAGGATCATCTTCTGTTAAGAGTGGACATCTTACTGGATGATCCCGTCGGGGAGTTGGTCCTGGTGAACATGTCACGTCTACTTGAAAAAAGACGTGCCCTTGGGCAGGGTTGGATGTTTTGTTCTAGAAATGTCAAGACTGAGTCTAGAGTGTTGCTTAGACACTTGTCATCCTGCTATCCCCCCCCCCATTGTGTATGAGCACCCACATATCAGAGAGGACACTCAGCCTTTGGTTTTTGGGGATTGGCTTATTTCACTCAGCATGATCGTCTCCAGCTCTGTCCATTTACCAGCAAATGCCATCATTTCATTCTTCTTGATGACTGCGTAATATTCCACTGTGTATATGGACCCCAGTTTCTTTATCCATCCACCTGTTGAAGGGCACCTGTCAATTTTTTGGAAAGGGATGTTAAAATCTTCAACTACATTTTTGGACTTATTTTTCCCTTTATTTGCATACTTTTTTTTTTTATTTTACTTTAAGAAATTTAAAACTGTCATTAAATGACTGTATGAGATGCGCACAGCTTGGCACCATTGTGTCTCTGATAAAAGCCCCTTTTGTCATTATCTTTAGTTTGGTTGTGAGATTCCATCTTGCTGTGCTGCCCAAGCCGGTCTTTAACTCCTGGGCTGAAGAGATCCTCCTGACTCAGCCTCCCCAATATTAAATGTCATTTATTTCTTGTAGCTCTTTATTTGGAATGGCTCCTTGGCCTGAAGTTACAGTATATCATTTACATATTTTCTCATGAATATTTTATATGTATGTATAATTCATGTCCTTTCTTCCTGTTTGTATCCTTACAGCATATCTTGGTGGATGGCATATATTTGGGTCTTATTATTATTATTTATTTGGGTCTTGTCTTTTTTAATCTGATGTCTGGGCTTTTAACTCAATCATTTAGTGAATTTATGTTTCCTTATTTGTTTATTTATTGATCCTGGGGATTGAATTCCTGAGCCCAGTCCCCAGCCCTTTTGATGTTCTATTTAGAGACAGGGTCTCACTAAGTTGCTGAGGCTGGCCTCCAACTTGCGGTCCTCCTGCCTCAGCCTCCCGAGCCTCTGGGATGACAGCAAGCGCTGCTCTCTGGGTCTCAGGTGGCTTGTCCCTGTGGATCTGCTGGGGGCTGGTTCTGTGGGTCCCCCTCCCTGTCCCTGTGCTCAGCGACCCCCCCATTAACCGCACCCTTCTCCCCACAGCTGCAGATCTGGGACACCGCGGGCCAGGAGCGCTTCCGCACCATCACCCAGAGCTACTACCGCAGCGCCAACGGCGCCATCCTGGCCTATGACATCACCAAGCGGAGCTCCTTCCTGTCGGTCCCTCACTGGATCGAGGACGTGCGGAAGTACGCAGGCGCCAACATCGTGCAGCTGCTGATCGGTGAGCTGGGGGCGGGGCCTGGGGGCCACAGACTGTCCTTGCCCCGCCCCCTTTTCTAGTTCCCGGATTGAACCCAGGAGCCTTTACCGGCGGACCACCCTTCCTTCCTTGTGTTTTTAATTTTGAGACAGGGCCTTGCTAAGTGGCTTGGGGACCGACATCCCAGCAGCTCGGGAGGCTGAGGCAGGAGGATCACAAGGTGGAGGCCAGCCTCAGCAACTTAGGCCCTAAGCAACTCAGCGAGACCCTGTCTCTAAATAAAATATGAAAAGGGCTGGGGACGGGGCTCAGGGGTTAAGCACCCCTGGGACCAAAAAACAAAGAGAGAGAAAGAGAGAGAGGAGGTTTACTTTGGCTCCTAGTTCTAGAGGTCCAAGGCCAACAGGCTGTTTCTGCAGATGGCCTTGTTGCTGGCAGAGCCCGGTCACAGTCGGTCACGGTCAGGCGGCAGGCATGTGCCTTGTCTCTCTGGTTTTATAAATCAGGATTCCATCTTGGGGCTCCTCCCTGATGGCTTTATCTACTCCCTGTGGCCACCCCCTGTGAACACCGCAATTGGATTGTTTCTACCCTGTGAGAACCTCACGGGTCATAAACTGCATCCTGAGTTGGTGTGAGGACAAACCATGTTCAAGTCATAGGCCCAGTGTCCACGCCTGTAGTCCCAGTGACTCAGGAGGCTGAGGCAAGAGGATTGCGAAGTTGGAGGCCAGCCTCTACATTTTACCAGGACCTTGTCTTAAAACGACTGAACGAGGGCCAGGGGTTAGCTCAGCTGCAGAATTTCCCTGAATTCCATCCCCTGCACCATACATCACCCATCAATCAACTTAAATCATGTGGCCAGGTACAGTGGCCTCTGTTCCCTCAGGAGGCTGAGGCAGGAGGATCACTTGAGGCCACAGGGTGAGGCCCTGTCTTTCAAACAAGGTTAACGGCCTTTGAGGGTTAACGAGGCCCTAAGCGACTTAGCAAGACCCCACCTCACAACAGAAATAAATACATGAGTAGATACGTGGAAAGGGCCATGTCCTAGCTTGGAGGCCCAGTGCCACCAAAAGAAAGGTTAGAATTAAAAAGGCCATATTAAGGAAGATTGTTGACTGACTGACTGACTGACTCCACAGGACAGCTCAGGGGGAAGGGTTTACTGGGGCTTCCTGGATTCAGAGGCCGTGTCTGTGGTCCCTGACCCCAAGGCTCTGGGCCTGGGTGAGGTGGGTGACAGGGATGGCCCTGCTCAGGTGGCCTTGGGCCCGCTCACCGCTTCACGTACCCCCCCCAGGGAACAAGGCAGACCTGGCTGAGCTCCGGGAGGTGCCGCTGGCCGAGGCCCAGAGCCTGGCCCGGCACTACGACATCCTGTGCGCCATCGAGACCTCGGCCAAGGACTCGCGCAACGTGGAGGAGGCCTTCCTCAGGGTGGCCACGGAGCTCATCATGCGGCACGGCGGCCCCTTGTTCAGCGAGAAGAGCGGCGACCACATCCAACTGGACAGCAAGGACGTGGCCGAGGGCTGGGGCTGTGGCTGCTGACTGGCCTCTGTCCCCCTCCGCCCCCCTGGCACCTTCCAGAACTGGGGGAGCCGCGGGGGCCACCCTGTGACCCGCCACCCTGTGATCCGGCAGGAGCAGGAGCCCAGGGCAGGTGGGAGCCCGTCCTTCACATGCCAAGACTGGCCTGAGCCCTGCAGGGCCACCACAGTGGGAAAGGGGCCAAGGTCCAACCTGTGACCACCTTCTGCCCAGCAGGTGGCTGCCCTCCAGGGAGGTGGCTGGCACCCTAGCTTCTTCCAGATCATTCTGGAACCTTCTAGATCATTCCGGAACCTTCCAGATCATTCCGGAATCTTCCAGATCATTCCGGAACCTTCCAGATCCCTCTGGGGCCTCTGGAGCCCAGAGAGCAAGATGACCTGGGCAGCCAACTGGACTTGTCCCTCGGGCTGCCCTTCCTCCTGCACTGCCAGCCCTAGGCCCCGCACCCCGGCCTGGCTCGCCGCCTTATCAGGACCTCGGGTTTTCCTGGTTTTCCATGGAGCTTGTCAAGTGGCCCAAGAGTGGGGTCGTGGCCCGTGGCCAGCTGGGCACTGTGGGTTGGCTTGGGGCCCAGGGACTGGCCAGTCAGGTCGCACCATAGCTGATCCCTCAGTGCTGGCTCAGAAGTGTGGCCAGTAGGGGACGAGGCAGGGACAGGCCTCAGAGGCCAGGGCAGCTCTCTGGAGGCCCTGGGTCCCTCCTCAGTGCCAGGACAGACGGAGGATTCCTCAAGACGGTCGGGGGGACCTGGAGGCAGGAGCCTGTCATCCCAGCAGCTTGGGAGGCTGAGGCAGGAGGATTGCAAGTTGGAGGCCGGCCTCAGCAACTCAGGAAGACCCTGACTCTAAATAAAATCTAAAAAGGGCTGGGGACAGGGCTCTGTGGTGAGGCACCCCTGGGTTCCATCCCTAGAACCAAAAAAAAAATTATCCTCCACCTGTGCTGGGTGCTGAGGTCAAAGTTGGGGCCTCTTGTAAAATAGCATCGGGGACCCTGAGGGGTCCCAGTGACTGACTGAGGGGACCTGGGACCCCGTGTCAGCTCCTTCTGCACGGACACCCCTTCCCCCACCACATAAATCCACTGTCACTTCAGCTGAGGCCACTTCCCTGCGGTTCCTCCCAGGCTGGGCCGGCTCAGCCCCAATGCAGGGACAGCAGGAAGTGGGCGGAGCCAGAGGGGGCCTGGCAGAAGAAGAGTCCTCAGGTCTCGGTGGACCACTGGTATTTTCTACTCCAAAGCAGGAGGTGGGGCCGGCCGCCCTGGCCTTTGGTCTGCATTGGCCCCATTCCCAGGTCAGGGGGCCAGGTGCAGGTGTCCTGGGGCCTGGTGGCCTGGTTTCCGCTCCAGACTTCTAGGGAGCTGTGGCCTGTGGTTCTAGAAGGGGGTGGGGCTGGGCCAGGGCCGCTCGGAGGGTGGTCATGGCAGAGCTCCTGTCCGAGGTCAGGTAGTACCCATCCCTGAGGGTGCCTTTCTGGCCTCAGAGGTCCCTAGAAGCATTTGGGACCCGGTGTGCCAGGAATAGTATGTAGCCAAGGTGTGGTGACCCGCCTGTCAGCCCGGCTGTTCAGGAGGCTGAGGCAGGAGGATCGCAAGGTGGAGGCCAGGCTCAGCCACTTGGGCCCTGAGCAACTCAGCGAGACCCTGTCTCTAAATAAAACACAAAACAGGGCTGGGGACGGGGCTCCGTGGGCCAGGGCCCCTGGGTTCAGTCCCTGGTGCCAAAAAGAGAAGAAAAAAAAAATTCTACTAATGACTCAGCAGGACACATGTCACCAGGGCCCTGCCCCAGGATCCTCTGGCCAGAGCCATTTCCCACAGCCAAGGCCCCATGCTGCTGGCCCTTCTGGGTCCCACCAGGAGGGGCCTCACTGTCCCTCAGGGGTTGGGCCTCTGTCCAATGGAGACCTGAGCTTGGGTACAGGAGGGTGGGGACTGTGTGACACAAAACCTGCTGTGTCCTTCTGCTGGCGGCCTCCCAGGGGCCCAGGGCCTGGGGGCACTTTAATCTCTTCCTTTGTTTATAAAGTGCTCAACCGCAGGAGCAGGTGGGGCCCGGACAGCAGGAAGGGGGCGGAGCCAGAGGGGCCCAGGGCAGAAGAAGAGTCCGCGGGTCTGGGTGGACCCCTGGGATTTTCTATTCCACAGCAGGAGTGGAGCAGGGGACCCTCCCAGAGATGCCAGAGAGGTTTTCTTTCTCCTTCCAGGAGGGGACCTGTCCCCAGGACCCCGCCCCTGGGTGGGGCAAGGAGAAAGCTCCCGATTCATATTGAATTCAGTTTCTCTCTCCAGCCGGACCCGCCCACCCTCAGGGCGGGACAGGGCGGGTGGCAGGGGCCCAGCCAGCCCGGGGGTGGGTGCCATTTGCATTTGGGGATCTTTTTCACTTTTCACGTTACCTATTTATGAATATTAAAAAGTCTTTATATCAGATCTATTTTTGAAAACTTGGAGAAGTGGCCTCTTTGGGACCCTCAGAGCCAGAGTGCGAATCCTGATCCATTAAACCGATTCTGAAACCCGCCATCTGTGTCTCTCCTCTGTGAGCCCCAGCCAGCCCTCCCCCCCCCCCACCCACCCAAGGCCTCTCCTGGACCCCCTTTGGGGACAGGGAGTCGGAGACTACAGGACAAAAGAGGCCTGGGGTTGGGTCCTGTCTCAGCTCAGGGGATGCTGTGTGGCCTTGGGGAACTCACTGCCCCTCTCTGGGCTGCAAGTTCTCGGGTGGGAATGGCGTCAGGAGGGCTCTTTGGTGACTCTGCTTCTTAAACAGAAGCCAATGGTCCTGGAGGGTTCCTTGTTCCCGTCACACAGTGGTGGCAGGCACACAGTGGGTCTTTGGGATGCCTTTGTGCCTCAGTCGGGTACCCGGATGAGCAGCCTGGGCGCCCACAGTCCACCCGTGTGACCTAGATCTGTCTCTGGTCACTGCTGAGATGGAGGCTTTCCTGCTTTTGTGGCCTCCCGAGGGAAACGGGGACAGACGGATGACATGAGGGTCAAACGAGCCTCCATCGAATCCCAGGTCCAACCAGGTGCGGTGGCCCACGCTGTGTCATCCCAGGGGCTCAGGAGGCTGAGGCAGGAGGATCGCAAGGTGGAGGCCAGCCTCAGCCCTAAGCAACTCAGGGAGACCCAGTCTCTCAATAAAATAGAAAAAGGGGCTGGGGACAGGGCTCAGGGGTCAAGTGCCCCTGGGTTCAGTCCCTGGTGCCACAATGACATGAAATGGGATGCATGAGTCCCTCTCAGCTGTCCTGTGGGTGGCTTCTCTGGGGGACCTAGATACGGACCCCCGTGTGTTTCCCAGAATATCTGCACACAGGGGTCCGTCCCCGACACTCCAAGGTGCTCACAGGAAAAGTGTCACTTTGGAGAGAGAGTGTCCTTTGGGCCCCTGCCTTAACCTGCCGAGTCGTGTCTTAAGGTCTTGGCCTTGAAAACATGTTACTTATGACAATTTTGGTTACAATGCTATTTTTTTTTTGGAATGGAACCCAGGAGCCCTTCACCACGGAGCCCTGTCCCCAGCCCTTTTTATTTTCATTTTTTTTTTTAATTTTTTGAGACAGGGTCTCACTAAGTGGTTGAGGCTGGCCTCCACCTTGCAATCCTCCTGCCTCAGCCTCCCGAGCTGCTAGAATGGCCGACGTGGACCCACGGCGCCCAGTATCTGAGCCTGAGTTTCTAGAAGAATCCAGACTCAGGTGACCAGAAGGCAAAGCAAGTCTCTGAACTCGTCAGAAACGAGCCCAGCAGCGAGTTTATTGTGGGGTGATTGATGAGGCCTCCTGGCCTCCCGGCCTCCAGGGGACTCCAGGCCCTGGGTTCAGGGCCAGGGCTCCGTGGAGACGCACAGCAGCCGAGCCAGGAGCACCAGGCCCAGGATGGCCACGGCCCCCAGCGCCACGTCCCACCAGACCCTGGGGTAGACCCAGGTGTCCTGGATGTCCCACCCGCAGTTGCCCAGTTGGAAGCCGGTCAGATGGCCCAGGGGACGGCCGGTGGCCAGGTCGGGGCTGGCGCAGCGCAGGTCCTCCAGGGCCTCGGGCAGGCGGTCCTCCAGCCAGAGGCGCAGGTAGGTGAGGTGGCAGTCGCAGTGCCAGGGGTTGCCGGCCACCTCCAGGGTCTGCAGCTGGGGCAGGTGGTCCAGGGCCCCTGGGGACACTGACCTCAGGCTGTTGTTGGCCAGCAGCAGGCGGCGGGTGCGGGCGGGCAGGGCGGGCAGGGTCCCCAGGCCCCGGGACCGGCAGTCCACGGCCAGCCCCATGGATGGCAGGCTGCGGCAGGAGCAGGGGACAGGGCAGTCGGGGGTGGCCTCGGCCAGGGCCCAGCACAGGACAAGGACGCCCCAGGCAGCCATCAGGGCAGGCGGGCTCTGTGGGCACAGGGGACCCGCTCAGGATGGCCTGGTCACCCACACCCAGGACCAGGGCCCCCACTGTCCTCCCTGGGCCTCGACTTTCCCCTCTGTGAATTGGGGACCCTCCCTGATAATCAGAAGGACAGGCCAGGCCAGGCGGGGGACCCTGTCCTGCTGTGGCTGTGAGTGTCCCTGTGGAGCACCAGGGATGGAACCCAGGGTCACTGAGCCCCTGAGCCCCGTCCCCAGTCCCTTTTTCTATTTTATTTAGGGACAGGGTCTCGCTGAGTTGCTGAGGGCTGAGGCTGGCCTCCACCTTGCGATCCTCCTGCCTCAGCCTCCCCAGCTGCTGGGATGGCAGGCGTGCACCCCCCCCCCTCAGCCCGGCTCCGTTCCCTTTTCTGAAGTGTCACGCGGCCCTCCAAGGCCCAGGTCCCCAGCAGCCTGGGAAGAGGGACAGGGACAGCCTTCTGTCTCCCTCCCGGCCCAGCGAGGACAGGCAGGGTGACAAGGGAACACTCACCTGTGGGCTTAGGTCGGGGCCCCCTCTGTGGCCTGTGCTGTCCTGGCGGAGGCTGTGGTGACAAAGCCCGGGGAGGAGGGGACAGTGGCTGCTGTTTGAGTGACAGGAAGGGAAGGATGGAAATAGCCGGCTTATCTCTCACCACCAGAGGAGGTGGCCCAGGACCTCAGGCCTGTGCCCGGGGACGGAAGGGGACCCCAGGGGACTGACCGCCAGGACCTCAGGGGCTGGGCCCCCACTGGGCCCAGGAGGAGGGGAGGCCTCCAGGAGGAGGTGGCCCCTGGGATGAGAGACTCCGGGTTGTTCCCATGACTCAGTCTTCCTCATCCGTGAAATGGAGCCACACACCCGCCCGTCCCCGTCCCTGGCCGGCTCCATCTTCCGGATGCTGGGCCCTGGGAGGCTCCCCCTGGCCGAGGATTTTGAGGAGGTCATTGGGGAGGTCACGGCTCTTTGTATTGATAAAACGAGGCTGGCCTCCGATTTGCGATTCTCCTGCCTCAGCCTCCTAAGCCATCGTAGAACTTTTGTCTCCTCTAATTAATTAAAAGGATCAAACATGGTCCTGCTTGTGAGGCCAGAGGCCAGCGAGTCCCTGTGCACCTCAGCACAGGTGCTTTGACCTCCTACCCCTACTTGTCCCCCTGGGGCGCCCAGGAACCAATTGGCTCTGGTCAGAAATGAAGAGTGTCCTTGTCCTATCTGTTGACCAACTGTCATGTCTCTTTCCCTGTATGGCAGGGACCCTGGGTCTCTGGTTAAGTGACAGCAGGTTGACTTCGCTTCTGGAAAATACGTCCAGATGATTCAGACTGGGCCTGTCCTCCCAGAGGCTCGGGAGGCTGAGGCAGGAGGATGGCAAGGTGGAGGCCAGCCTCAGCCACTGAGCAAGACCCTGAGCCACTCAGCGAGACCCTGTCTCTAAATAAAATAGAAAAAGGGCTGGGGACGGGGGGTCAGGGGTTCAGTGACCCTGGGTTCAATCTCTGGGACCGCCCCCCCCAAAAAAAAACCCAGAAAAATCCTCCATAATTTTAAAAGGGAACTCAAAAATATTAGGTAGGGATCTGAGGTCACAGGCGACTTCCGGAGGCCTGGGGACATTGCAATGCGTTACACTGGAGCTCCCTGACCCCCCTGCGCCTGACCCCGGGGCTGGCAGGTCACTGGAGGCGCCTGTCCCTTCTTCCATCCGGGGAACGCGCTCTCCCCCTGGTGGCCAGAGTGTGGAACTACAGGGTCCTTTTCGGTGGTCCCCGGGGGGCCGTGGAAGGTCAAGTGCGTATTTTTGCCAGAAGGTGACAGAGAGGGACATTCGTTAGAACTTCCTAGAAAACATTTTTTTTTTTAATGAGTCGCAGACCATTTGAGTCATCCCACGGAGCCCTTCTAGAAAGAGGCCAAAGTCAGGCGCGGGGGCCCACGCCTGTCATCCCGGCAGCTCAGGAGGCTGAGGCAGGAGGATCGCCAGGTGGAGGCCAGCCTCAGCAAAACTGAGGCCCTGAGCAGCTCAGCGAGACCCTGTCTCTAAATAAAATAGAAAAAGGGGCTGGGGACGGGGCTCAGGGGTTCAGTGACCCTGGGTTCCATCCCTGTGACCAAAAAATAAAAATGAAATAAAATAAAAAGTAAAAGTCCCTCCTCCTCATTCTCCTGGGAGGCTGGTTGGATGGTTCTGAGATGCGACCTCGGGGCAGACAGGCTGGGCCTCCATCCTGGCTCCAATAGGGGGCTGGGTGGCCCTGGGTGAGGGTCCTTGTCCTTGAATGTGGACGTGGGAGGTTTGATGGTTTGGGTACGAGGTGTCCCCTCCCAAGCCCAGGGGCGTGGTGGCTGGGTCACCCGCGCACCCTCGTTTGGCTGGACTGACTGGTCCATGGGGCCTGGCAGGAAGAGGGGTCCCTGGGGACGAGCCCTGGAGGCTGCCTCTTCCCTCTCATTTAGAGACAGGGTCTCGCTGAGTGGCTGAGGGCCTCACGAAGCAGCTGAGGCCGGCCTCCACCTTGCGATCCTCCTGCCTCAGCCTCCCGAGTCACTGGGAGGACAGGTGGGTGTCACCGGGCCCAGCTCGGCAGGGCTTCACTGTGGACTGTGGTGTCAGGAAGGCAGGGACTGTGACGGGAGGTGGGGGAAGGCCCAAGGAAAGGGTGGCCTTCAGGACCTCCCGAGTGCTGATGATGTGACCGTGGTGAGGCCGGTCGTGGAGGCTGGATGGATGTGGTGAGGCCGGTTGTGGAGGCCGGGTGGATGGTGGTCAGGCTAACCAGCGGTGCCCACCGGCTGTGTCTGTGACCTCAGCAGGAGAGGACAAGGGGGTTGGCGAGAGCAGGTTTTGGAGAGGCCTGTCCTGGGGGTGGCCTCTGCAGGAGCTCACAGCCAGCCAGGGCTCGGTGCAGGGCGTCCAGCACAGCCGAGGGCCCAGGTGTGCCTTCTGGACAGAGAGAAGAGACAGGGGAGTGGGGACACACTGGTCCCCGTGACCTCTGAGCCCCGTCCCCAGCCCTTTTTCTATTTTATTTAGAGACAGGGTCTCACTGAGTAGCTCAGGGCCTCGCTAAGTGGCTGAGGCTGGCCTCCACTTGCGATCCTCCTGCCTCAGCCTCCTGAGCGGCTGGGATGATGGCCGTTGTGCCCCCGCAGTATTCCGAACTTTCTAAAGCCCGTTCCTGACTCCCAGGGGGATGGGGGGATGAGGGACCACGGTGTGAGCCTTTGTTCGCTGCCAGGGCTCAGGTCTGTCCAGTGTCCTGAATGGTCCCCAGCACCCAGGGGGAGACCAGGAACCGTGGGCCAGAAGCTCCCCCTGTCTGCAGGGGTGTTCAGGACAGGAATCATGTCACCACCGTGCAGACAGAACACTCAGGAAAGCCGGGGGCTGTGGGCCACACCTATAATCCCAGCAGCTCGGGAGGCTGAGGCAGGAGGATCGCAAGGTGGAGGCCAGCCTCAGCCACTTACCAGGCCCTGAGCCACTCAGGGAGACCCTGTCTCTAAATAAAATCTAAAAAGGGCTGGGGACGGGGCTCAGGGGGTTAAGCACCCCTGGGTTCCATCCCTGGGACCAAAACACAACAGGACATGGAGGACAAGGAGTGCTGTTCGACGTCTGCCCAGTCGCTCTCCTACCCTGTGCTGGGTTCCTCCAGGCGTCCAGGGTGCTCAGCAGGATCTGCCCCAGGGCTCTTTTTGAGATGTTCTTCAAAAGAAATGGAGACAGGAGTGGATCAGACTATGGGTGGTGGGTCGTCCCTCAGCAGGTGAGTCTCTATGCAGCAACCTGGGGATGGATAAAGTGTCCCCACCCGTGGGCTGGCCACGCTGGGCTCCTCCCAGACCCTTGGTGGGGGGGATGGAGCCTCGTGCAGGTGCCATTGCCTCAGAGATCATGTGCGCAGTGGCGAATGCCTGTTGTCCCAGGGGCTCGGAGGCTGAGGCAGGAGGATCGCAAGGTGGAGGCCAACCTCAGCCAAAGTGAGACCCTGAGCCACTCAGTGAGACCCTGTCTCTAAATAAGATAGAAAATAGGGCTGGGGACGGGGCTCAGGGGTTGAGTGACCCCGGGTTCCATGCACAGTACTGTCCCCAAACAGGGTGACAGCCTCCAGCCTGAGTGGAGGCCACATGCCGCTGCGGACACGACCCTGTCCCCTCTGCCGTGGGCCCACCAGGTCGAGGAGCCTCTGCAGGAGCTGCAGGACGTCGGCCAGCTTCTCCTCCAGCAGCGACAGCCGCACGCGCTCCGTCTCCACCATCTGCAGCTCCAGCCTCAGGCGCTCGTCCTCCGCCCCCTTCTGGGACTCTACCTGCGGGGACAGCGTTCACCCGGATGTCTCGCCCCATCGTCGGAGCACCCCACAGGGTCACTGTCCTGCCTGGGCCTTCTCCAGAGGTCCTCATGTCCAGCTCCCTCCTGCCCACCGGGCAGATGAACCCCCCAGACTCCCTTAGTTTGGCAGTGAGGCCCAGAGGAGTCAAGTGCCTGGCCCAAAGTTGCACAGCACACGTGGAACCTGATCTAAGAACTTGCGCATCTTATGTCCCAGTCGGAGGACTCCACTGTCCCTTCTCTCTCCGTCTGGTTTCTTCTTTTTTGAAAAGACATTTCTACGGGTGTCAGGCAAAGAAGTCCATCTGCCAGCAGGGCCCGGTGGCCTGTCCTCCCAGCAGCTCGGGAGGCTGAGGCAGGAGGATCGAAAAGTGGAGGCCAGCCTCAGCAACCTAACGAGGCCCTGAGCAACTCCGCGAGACCCTATTTTATTGAGAGACAGGGTCTCACTAAGTGGCTGAGGCTGGCCTCCACCTTGCGATCCTCCTGCCTCAGCCTCCCGAGCCGCTGGGGTGACAGGCGTGGGCCACCAAGCCCGGTTTCTGTCACACCCAACAAATCTCAATCGAAGGAAATGGCCTCTCCTTTCTGAGTCCCGGTTTTCTCACCCGTGAGCGGGCACAGGGCCCTGGTCCTTCTCGCCATGAGAGACTCTAGGACTGTGCCCCCCTCTGTCCCGGGGCCCTGCTGACCTCCTCCACGGGTGTCCCCAGGGCCTTCCCACCGAAGCCCTGGGCCTGCAGCTGCCCCACCAGCCTCGCGATGTGGGCCTCCAGCTCCCGCAGGCTGCAGGCGTGGTCTGTGCCACCAAAGTGGCCCGAGGAGGTTTGGCAGGTCCTCGATGTCCGCTCCTCACACCTGCTCAACAGGGGAGCAACACTGTCCTTGAGCCCAAGTCACCTTCTGGGCCTCTGTGTCAATCCAAGGAACCCCCAAAGGCCCCCCTGTGGCCTCCCCGACTCCTCCCCACCCCCCTGCACCAGCCACAGCACCCTGCTCCCTACCCCATGAACCAACCCCAGGGCCTTTGCACTTGCGGTACCCACTTCCCAATGCCCTTCCCTCATGGCCTCCGTGGGAGACTCCCTCATTCCCTTCAGTGCTTTGCTCAAATAGCCCCAGTGTCCCCTGTCCCCCTGTCCCCTGCTTTCTCTCTTTCTGTGACAGTCCCTAAAACAAGTCCAGGACAGGAGAACCACCATCTTTCTGCTTCCTAATGTCCAGATGCCTCAAGTTTTGCACAGTCCCAGGGACTGAACCCAGGGACACTAGACCCCTGAGCCCCGTCCCCAGCCCTTTTTTCTATTTTATTTAGAGACAGGGTCTCGCTGAGCGGCTCAGGGCCTTGCTCAGTGGCGGAGGCTGGCCTCCACCTTGCGATCCTCCTGCCTCAGCCTCCCAAGCCCCTGGGATGACAGGTGGCTCCTATCGTCAGCTCCTTAAGTTCGAGCTGTCACTTGGCCCTGCTGACTTCCTCCACGGGTGTCCCCAGGGCCTTCCCACTGAAGGGGTCCCTTGCCCTCCACAGGCTTCCTGGACCACCCCTCACAGTCCCACCTGGTGTCCCCCCGCAACGTACCCGCCCTGACAGCCGGAGGGCCACTCGGCCCGGGCCTCTGGTGGCCTCTTCTGCCTCCGCCACGTCTCCTCCTTTTCCTCCTCCTCATCAGAGGCCGCCTGGCCCTCCACGGAGCGGAACAGCTGTTCGTCCACTGCGGTTGGCAGGGGACACAAGATTCAGGGACGTGGGACCCCGAGGGTGGGGACCAGCAAGCCCTGTGTCCCCCTCAGTCTGGGCCAGGCTCCGCAGAGTCTGGGACTGGTAAATGGTTGAGGCCGGCCTCCAACTTTCAATCCTCCTGCCTCAGCCTCCCGACCCCCTGGGATGACCTACGTGCACCACCGCGCCTGGCCACCCACTTATTCTTAAGGTCAAGATTTTTGTGGTGAGGTGACCATCTGAGCTCAGGAAGTCCCCAGCCTCAGCAGCTGGATGGTCACCGACATTGAGAGTCCTGTGTCCTGAGAGCCAGACTGGGCACAGGGGACGGACCTTCATCCAGGGTTCTGCTCTCTGACGGCCAGCCTTGCTCTGGAGCGGTGGCCGTGGCTCCGGTCCCAGTCTCCTCAGGGCCACCCCTCTCGACTCCTGGCTCTGGGCTGACTTGAGGGGGCGTTGACAGCTGGGGACCCTGTGACCTGCGGGCAGGAGGAGAGACCCGGGTACTGAGAAGGAGGAGAGGCTGGCAGGAGGGCCCAGCCTCTGCTACTCCTTGGGAGTCAGCCTCCCGCCGGCCACAACGGAGCCACATCCATGGAGAAGACGGATGTCACTCATTTGCTAAGTGGTTGAGGCTGGCCTCCAACCTGTGATCCTCCTCCCTCAGCCTCCCAAACTGCTCAGAGGACAGGCCGAGCCCGTGAAGCTTATCTCTCTATATTTTAAATCCATAAATGAAAATATTCCCTGGTTCAAGCCGCAGGGCAGGCAGCCCGGAGATGGCCCTGGGCACCGCAGGGAGGTCACCGTGACCCTTCAGGACCAGCTGCAGGAAGGTCCAGGATTCAGGCTCCACAGGGGACACAAGACCCATTCAAGGGCACTTGAATGGCCCTCTGAGCCCAAGAGAGAGAGGGATCTGTGGAGCAGCACGCGTGACACTGGAGGGACATGGCCTGGGGGGCGCCCAAGCAAGTGACCAGGACGACACGTGGACCTGGGGGGCGTAGGTAGGTTCCGCAGGCAGTGGAGACCACAGGGAGGCGTGGCATGTGGCTCCTCCCACATAATCAGCATAACCCAGCCCTGGCCACTGTGATTGGCTCATGGCTGCGCGGGCTAGCCAATGAGACACGAGGGGCTGTCTGAAGGTTGGAGGGGACGGAGCAGAACCTCTCCCTCCTGCAATTCCCTTTGCCGCCGCTGGGTGGCTCAGGGAGCCAGGGAGAGGACCCCTGGGTCTGGAACTGTGACCACCCTCTGCGACTCTGAGGGGACCTTCTGGACAGGCCCTGGGGCTTGGGATAGACCCTCAAAATGACAGCAGTACCAACAGGGTCCTTAATACAGTCAGGAGTTGCTGGGTCAAGCTTTGTTCCTAAAGCCAGGGGGTGATCCTAAATTTTTGGTGACTCTGTTTCTAAATTTTTTTGGGAAAAGAGGGTGGGAATCCACCCGCGGAGGAGGCAGAACCGCGGTGTGGCCCCGGCTGGAATATTATTCGGCTTTGAAAAAGAAGAAAGTTCTCAGTTGGTTGCCAGGGGGCACGCCTGTCATCCCAGCAGCTCCGGAGGCTGAGGCAGGAGGATCGAGAGTTGGAGGCCAGCCTCAGCAAGTTAGTGAGGCTCCGAGCAACACAGAGATAGCTCAGAGATGGTGAGAGAGTTGTGGAGGTCACACAGCAATTCTCCTGGGAAGCCAAACCCAGTGCTGGTGGCTCCGGGACCCCGTGGCTTTTTGCACCAGAAAACGGAGGGAGGAGTGTGTCCCATGGCACCCTGGGACGCGGGAGGGGCTGGGGGGAGAGCAACATCTGGCCCTTGTCAGATTATGTAAACTGCTGGGCTGGGAGCCACTGTGGCCGTCAGACTCCAGCAGGAGGAAGACATCAGAGGCTCTCCCCCGGGGGCATCTGCGAGGCGAGGCAGGCAGATGCGGCCAGCTGCAGGGAACGCCCAGCCACACCAGGCCTCCGTGTGAGGGCAGAGGGACCCGCCACCAGGGCCCGCCTTTCCCCAGGACTACCCAGAGCCCAGAGGGTGGCTGGCGTCGCTCCGGCCACTTCCAGCTCACCCCTAAGCCCTGTCCCCAGTCTATTTTTTTTTTACTTTGGGACAGGGTCTTGCTGAGTTGCTGACGGCCCTGCTAAGTGGTTGAGGCTGGCCTCCAATTTGCGATCATCCTGCCTGAGCCTCCTGAGCTGCTGGGATGACAGGTGTGCCCACCCGACCCAGCTGGGAGGTGGAGCCTAGTGGGAGGTGGAGCCTAGCAGGAGGTGGAGCCTAGCGAGAGGTGGAGCCTAGTGGGAGGAGGAGCCTAGCAGGAGGAGGAGACTAGTGGGAGGTGGAGCCTAGTGGGGGTGGAGCCTAGCAGGAGGAGGGGTCTAGTGGGAGGTGGAGCCTATTAGGAGGTGGAGCCTAGCAGGAGGTGGAGACTAGTGGGAGGGGAGGTGGAGCCTAGCAGGAGGTGGAGCCTAGCGGGAGGAGGAGCCTAGCAGGAGGAGGAGCCTAGCGGGAGGTGGAGCCTAGCAGGAGGTGGAGCCTAGTGGGAGGTGGAGCCTAGCAGGAGGAGGAGCCTAGTGGGAGGTGGAGCCTAGCAGGAGATAGAGCCTAGTGGGAGGTGGAGCCTAGCAGGAGATAGAGCCTAGTGGGAGGTGGAGCCTAGCAGGAGATAGAGCCTAGTGGGAGGTGGAGCCTAGCAGGAGGTGGAGCCTAGTGGGAGGAGGAGACTAGTGGGAGGTGGAGCCTAGCAGGAGATAGAGCCTAGTGGGAGGTGGAGCCTAGCAGGAGGTGGAGCCTAGCAGGAGGAGGAGACTAGTGGGAGGTGGAGCCTAGCAGGAGGAGGAGCCTAGTGGGAGGTGGAGCCTATTAGGAGGTGGAGCCTAGCAGGAGGAGGAGCCTAGAGGGAGGTGGAGCCTAGCGGGAGGTGGAGCCTAGCAGGAGGAGGAGACTAGTGGGAGGGCAGGTGGAGCCAACAGGAGGTGGAGCCTAGCAGGAGATGGCACCTAGTGGGAGGAGGAGCCTAGTGGGAGGTGGAGTCTAGCAGGAGGCAGTTAGGTGATTGGGGCGGGGCCCAGAGGGGATCCTTGAGCCCCAGCTTTTTCCTCCCTCCTCCCTGCTTCCTGGCCCTGAGAGATGGTCAGTTTGGCTCTGCCCTGGGCTCCTGCCAGCAGGGACTGGGACGTCCTAAACAGGTCCCAAGAGTAAACCTCTCTTTCCCTCGAGGTGCTGGGGGACCCAAACCAGGCCCTCATGCATTCTAAATACACACCCTTCCACTGAGTGACACGCTTAGCCCCAACCTTTTCTCTTTATAAGTTAATGATCTCAGGGGTTTTGTTACAGCAGCAGAAAGTTGACTAATACAGATGGATTTTTTTTTTTTTTTTGGTACTGGGCATTGAACCCAGGGGCACTTGACCCTGAGCCCCATCCCCAGTCCTATTTTGTATTTTATTTAGAGACAGGGTCTCACTGAGTCACTCAGGGCCTCGCTAACTTGCCGAGGCCAGCCTCCAACTTTTGATCCTCCTTCCTCGGCCTCCCAAGCCGCTGGGATGACTGGGGAGGGCCACCGTGCCTGGCTCTCATTTGAGATCATAATCAATATCTCTGTGTGGGAGCCATTCTGAGTTGGGGTTCGTGTTATTGGCAGCGTAAACACAAAGAACTGAATCCGGCCTCTCCCTGAATGAACTTGGGGGGTAGATTCTTCCCTAGAGCCTCCAGATGTGGCCAAGGACCCTTTGATTTTAGCCTTTCGAGAGACCAAGCCGAGGACCCGGCCAAGCCTGCCCGGACTTGTGGCCTCCACAGCTGTGAGGTCATGGATCGGGGTTATTTCAGAACACTTCATTTCTGGGTGTTTGTTGTGGTTGTGATAGAAACCAAATAGAACCACCCAGACAGTCCCTCCCCATCTGTGTGGTCAGCAGGATGTGGATGATTACCCCTGGCAGTGACCAACCATGGGGTTCCAGGGAGGAGAGGGGCGGGGCCTGAAGTCATGGTGATGAGCCTTTCCCTTTGCCAAGGATCGGTTCAGAAACAGGTAGAGTCATTTTTTTTCTGTCTCTGGATACGGCAGTGATGGCTGGGGCCATGGCAGCTATTTTGTGACTATGCAGGGGGTGGACCATCTGGACAGGAGTTCAATGAGGTTGCACAGATCAAGTGCTTGACTCAGTACCTCAGGCCCAGCAGGTGCTTAGAAATCCATGGCCTGTGTTTCTGAGTCAGTGCTGCCCCCTCCTGCCTCTGAAGCAGGATATCCATTTATAACCATAGCTAGCTCTGGGTGGAGGCTGTATTATTTTGGGGGATACAAAGGACTGAACCCAGGGGTGCTTAACCCCTGAGCCCCATCCCCAGCCTCTTTTTCTATTTTATTTAGAAACAGGGTCTTGCTGAGTGGCTCAGGGCCTTGCTAAGTGGCTGAGGCTGGCCTCCACCTTGCGATCCTCCTGCCTCAGCCTCCCCAGCCGCTGGGATGACAGGTCTGTGTGTTCTCTTTTCTGTGGAAGCTAGGAGCTTGCTTCAAGGCCTGTGTGGACCCCCTGAGATCAGCTCTCTTAATAGACACCTGCAGAATACCCCACAGCAACCATAGATCAGTGTTTGAAGGAACTGCTGGAGCCTGTCCCCCAAGGTGGCTCATCAAAAGACCGCCACCCTCTCTGGCCTCTGTTTTTTTTTTTTTTTTTTTTTTTTCTGGCACAGACAATTGTCACTGGTGTTTGGCCTTCAGAGGAGGCCAAGCCCTCCCCGGGAGCTCCTGGGGTTTGCCCAGAGTGGCTTCCTCTTTTAAAAAGGATGTTTCCTGAACCAAGAAGCTCGCAGGAAATAGGAGACCGGCATGAGAATTAATTCAGAGAACAACAGGAGGAAGAGCCAAGAATAAATCACCGAGAGGGGACCATGGGGGACAGTCCTTAGGGATGGAACCCAGGTCCACTTAACCACCGAGCCCCATCCCCAGCCCTTTTTCTATTTTATTTAGAGACAGGGTCTCGCTGAGTCGCTTAGGGCCTCGCTAAATGGCTGAGGCTGGCCTCCACCTTGCGATCCTCCTGCCTCAGCCTCCCGAGTGGCTGGGAGGACAGGCCTTCTTTCCATAGAAGCCACACTCTCCTGAAAACCGTTTCGTGCAGCTGAACGCAGTGGCGCACACCTGGGATTCCGGCCACTCGGGAGGCTGAGGCAGGAGGATTGCAAGTTAGAGGCCAGCCTCAGCCACTTGGCAAGACCTCGCCTCCCATCCATAAGTAAATAAGTGGAGCTGGGGAGAGGGCACTCCTGGGTTCGATCCCGAGGAAAGGAAAGAGAGAAAGAAAGAAAAACAGAGCCGGGGGCACGCTTGTCAACCCAGTAGCTCAGGAGGCTGAGGCAGGAGGATGGCAAGTTGGAGGCTGGCCTCAGCAATTTAGATCCTAAGCAACTCAGCGAGACCCTGTCTCTAAATAAAATAGAAAAAGGGCTGGGGACGGGGCTCGGTGGTTAAGCACCCCTGGGCTCAATCCTTGGTACCCCCCCCCCAAAAAAAATAGGTTCATTCTTCCCAAGAGCCACCAAGACGTGTGCAAAGTGTCTGAGAAAACTCCTACTCATCCCTCAATACCCAGCTCCAAGGAAGACATTGCCCCCTGACCCTTGGCAGTGACACCAGGCCCTCCTCTGCCACTCTTAACTGAAACAGTACTTTGCTTCCTGGGTGGGCCCCATAACCAGGGGGTTTTCTGAGGTCTCTGGTCTCTGAATAGGAACGCCACACAGCACCACCCCCCTTTCTTTTTTTTTTTTTTTTTTTGTGGGGCACGTTCTATTGGGGGAAAGATTCCAAAGGCGTGATGAGCCCTTCCTGAGTCTGAGTGCTGCTCTAGGTACTCCAAACACCCTGGCCCTTTAAATATGCAAATCGTCTTCCCAGGCTCACTAGGTCCCATTTTATGGATGGGGAAACCGAGGTCCCCAGAGGTCACACTCCCACACTCCACCAGGGGGCACCCCGTCCCTCAATATTCAGACTGACACCCAGAGGGAGGGTCCCCGCCCCCTCCGCCCCGCCTTGGCCCCGCCCCCTCCGCCCCGCCTTGGCCCCGCCCCGCCTTGGCCCCGCCCCCTGCCAAGGCTGGATAGAAGAAGAGACCGAGGGTCCCAGAGGTGGAAGGGACCTCTCACTGAATACGTGGGAAAGCTGGGCCTCCTGAGCCGTCTCTGGGGGTCCCTGTCACTTCCTCCCTCGTCCCCCACCCCTGACCTGTTCACTGGCCCTCCCCGCCAGGTCACACGCTGCAGTTGGGCGGAAGAAAGGAGGTCGCCTGGCCTCTATGTCCCCAACATCACGGGTGGCCTCGGATCTAGCGGCCCACCCGTCCCCCCTGCCACCTCCCAACAACAAAGCCACAGAGGCCAGGCCTGTCCCCCTGCGGCTGAGCTGAGCTCCGTTTTCTGCTCTTTTGAGTTCCAGCCTCTGATCCCTGTCCCCACCGTCCTGTCCCCAAGTGTCCCCAGTGGCCGCAGAGCCCAGCTAGGCAAACTGCCAAGACACCAGATGCCTCAAGAGAAGGAAGTGCTTTGAGCCTCCCCAATCCCGGGACAAGGACAACCCCTCCAAGGAGTAGTACGCACCAGGCCACCCAGGGCCACCGCAGGGCCACCTCACCTGCAGGGCCATCTCACCTGGGGTTTTCTGCAGAGACAATTTTTTAAAAAATATTTTTATTCTTCCTCAATATATTTTTTAGTGCCAGGGATGGAACCCAGGGCCACTTGACCCCTGAGCCCGGTCCCCAGCCCTTTTTCTATTTTATTGAGAGACAGGGTCTCACTGAGTTGCTTAGGGTTGAGGCTGGCCTCCACCTTACAGTCCTCCTGCCTCAGCCTCCCAAGCTGCTGGGATGCCAGGCGTGGGCCACTGCATGTGGCTTGCAGGGATATTTTTGAGGACGGCACCCCTTCGGATGCTTGTCTGTCCATCTGTTCCTGTAGCCCTACTGTGTGTCTCCACCAAGTTCTCATGCTGCCTCAGTAGGGCTCCCAGAGAGGGAAGGAGGCTGGGAATAACTTTCTTTAATACCCATTGTCCCCAGCAAGCTTGGGAGCACCCAGATAGCACAGAAGTCCCCCTCGAGTCACCCCTAAACCATTTGTAGCCACCTCTTCAGCTCACGTGGGGAGCCGGGGGGTGACAGTGAAATGTGTTTAGAAGGTTCAAGTGTCCTGAAGTCAGAGGGTCAAGGGCTGGTGTACCCATGAGCAAGATGACAAAAGCCCCACCACTTGGCCTTTGGGGGTTTTGTTCCTCAAATCCTCTAGGTCTTGCCGGGTGCGGGGGCGCACACCTGTCACCCCAGAGGCTCAGGAGGCTGAGGCAGGAGGATCGCAAGGTGGAGGCCAGCCTCAGCAACAGTGAGGCCCTAAGCCACTCAGCGAGACTCTTTCTCTAAATAAAATACAAAATAGGGCTGGGGACGGGGCTCAGGGGTTGGGTGCCCCTGAGTTCAATCCCTGGTCCCAAAAAATGAAAAAATAAAATAAAATAAAAAATAAAACCCCTCTGGATCTCCAGGGCTCCCTATTTGCAAACTCAGGAAATTCTAAGCTAAGAAACTAATATACAAATGACCCAGAACCAGGCTTCAGACGGTGGACACCTGAGGACACTCAGATCCGACGACAGCAAGCCCCAGGACAGAGGAGAATAAGCACAGTTGTCCCTGAGGGTCTTCTGCAGAGCCCAGTCTGTTCCCGGATACCAAAGGAGGCCCAGAGTGGAGGCTGGGCGAGGCTCGCGTTTGCAATGGTGCCTGTGGCCTGGGCTGGGGCTCAGGGGACAGAGCACCTGCCTAGTCCATGGGAGGCCCTGGGTTGGATCCTCAGCACCCCATATAAATAAACGAATAAAATAAAGGTATGGTGTACAATTAAAAAATAAATATGAAAAATAATCATCTAAAATAAAATAAAATAAATTAAATAAAGGCACGGTGTCCATCTACCACCAAAAATATTTTCCCAAAATGGTGCATGTCACCGACCTTGCTATGGTAATAGAATATTGTTATAGTCGATTGTTTAAGGAAAAAAATGATAAGTCTGCACATGCTCAGTACCGATGGGATTTACGTATATGTATATATTGTATATGTATATGAATTTATATATATATATATATTTTTATATTATTATATGTTTATTATTATATAATTATATATTTAATATCATATATTTATTTATTTTTATTTTTAAAAATAATTTTATTTATTTATTTATTTAATATGTTTGTGCTGAGTATCGAACCCAGGACCTCGCACATGTGAGGCGAGTGCTCTACCACTGAGCCACAACCCCAGCCTCTCTCTATATATTTATATAAATGTTTATATATAAATTCCATCTGTACTGAGCATGTAAGGCTTTCCTTAAATAAGTATATATATATATATATATATATATATATGTTATATATGAATATATAAATTTATTTATATGTATATAAATTTATTTATATATAAATTTATATGTATATAAATTTATTTATATATGAATATATAAAATTACTTATATATGAATATATAAAATTATTCATATATGAATTATAAATTTATTTATATATGAATTTAAATTTATTTATATATGAATTTAAATTTATATATGCACCCACCAGGAATGGAACCCAGGGGGGTGCTTAGCCACTGAGCCACATCCCTAGACCTTTTGATTTTTTAATTTTGAAACAAGGTCTCACTAAGTTGCTTGCTTAGGGCCTCAGGCTCAATGAGTGAGGCTGGCCTCCACCTTGCAATCCTCCTGCCCCAGCCTCCCGAGCTGCTGGATGACTGCCCAACGGTTTTCTGTGTATTTTTTCGGCCCTCCGTCAGTGGAATGCGTGAGTGGGCGGCTCAGGGCAAAGGAGGGCTGAGGGTATATTTAAAAGCTAAAGAGTCAAGGATTGGGTAGAACCCATGGTCTAAGGGCTAAGCAGGGTGGGAATGAAAATTGTGAAAAAGTCCCGAACAGAAGTCCCAGGAAGAGACCATCAGGTCCTTGGAGGGAAGCCCCCGAGGTGGGAGTCTCTGTTTTCTGGGAATGTGATCCCCAGTGAAGCCACCCAGGCCTGGGGGTGTCCTCGCTTGAACCAAGCCCCTCAGGGCGCCCACAGTTATCGTCTTGGTGGGTGGTCGTCTGGGAAAGGGTTTTGGAAACTAGGAGATGCTGGGTCATTCCAAATGGCTTCAGGCTGTCCTTCTTGAAGAGAATCCAGTCATTCCACTGCTCCCCCCTCCTGCTCCCGTCCCCCAAGGGCACATCTGCTGAGCACCTGGAACTTTCTAGCGTGACCTCACTTACAAGGGAGAGACGGGCTCTTTCCTCCTAGTAATTGCTGCAGAGGAGGGGTGGGCCGCTCCCCAATCAGGCTCACGGTCCCATCCCCGAAGAGCCCATTTGCTCCTTCAGAGATTGATGATTCTTCTTCTTAATTATTATTATTTTGGTGCCAGGCATGGAACCCAGGGGCACTTAACCCCTGAGCCCCGTCCCCAGCCCTTTTAAAATATTTTATTTAGAGACAGGGTCTCACTGAGTTGCTTAGCACCTCACTAAGTGACTGAGGCTGGCCTCCAACTTTCTATCCTCCTGCTTCAGCCTCCCGCGCCCAGCTCCTCTTCTTCTTCTTTACAAATGGAACCCTGATTTCATTTGGGGAGAACATGACTCTCTTGCAGGTGGGAGGACGCACATGACAATTTCTGGCCAGTGAGATACAGGTGTAAGTTCTATTGGGGAACAAAGGCATGTCCCCCTTGAAAGGAAAAATTTCCCCATTCCCAATGTTGCCTGTCCTCTTTCTTGAGTCTGAACAGCAGATGCAAAGGCAGGAGGCTCTGCAGCCACTTTGTAACCATGAATCAATGGAGGGGGAAAAAGTCACGTGGAAAGAAAGTAAGTTCACAGGTGGTGGGGAGCAGGCAGACCTTACTTTTCCATTTTCTGGCCTTGGGGGTATGCTATTTAGCTTCTCACAGCCTGGCTTCCACCAATCTGTAAAGTGGGGAGAACATTTCTACCTTGTCCAGTCTCGGGAGTGTTCAGTGGTACCGTGGCTAGGAATCCATCTATTCTACTGTAAAGGGCGACTTTCATGTTTGCCGTCCCTTTGACCAAGGACTAATTGGGACCATAACAGCAAAACAAAGAAGAGATCCTTTATTTCTCCTCTTGGAGAGGCTTCCAAAGGCTGGACCTGGGCCTCAAGCCAAGGAGCCCTGGGCTCTTTAGCGGATCAGCTATGCAAACAGGAAACCACTATCCAAACAAGTGGAGCTGCAGGAGGCTGGCCGAGTCAGCCTCTCTGGAGGCCTGCCTCCCCCCCCAGCTGAGGCCTTCTGACCTCCCAGCTGTGAGCACCTCAGAAGTCAGGGCTGAGATTCCCCCCCCCCCTAGCTGGGGGAGACAGGTTCAAAGCCAAACCCCTTCCGGCTGCCCTCCCTTCCAGCCCCCCAGCTCCAGCCAGACCGTCTTCCTCTCAAACTGCAGGATAAAAGCCCCCCCCCCTCTTGGCTGTCCCTCCTCCCCCCTCCCCCTGTCTCTTTGTCACCAGGAGCCAGGGTAATTTTTAATTGAGATGCAAATCGGCTTCTGTCCCCCGTTGATTGAAACTTTTTCCCTGGGTTCATGTTCTTGGAAGGGGAAAAACCAAATTCCTTGTGTCCACCTTCCAGATTCTAAGAGGCCTGACCTTTTCTGGTCCCTGGGGCTTTCTTTGTCCAGTGAGGACTCTTTTTAGTTTCTGGAATGTTCCATCAGGTCTCCCTGGCCTGGAGGCTTTGCCTCAACTCACTTCCGTTTCTGAGAAGAGAACCTTCTTCCCTCTCCACCATCCTGTGCTCTGAGCCCGAGTCACTCTTTCCGGGGTGGACAGAGCCTGCTGCAAGCGCTGTCCCTTCACCCAGCCTGCGCCACACACCTCCTCTTGGGGGACATACCTGTGTCCCCCATGTTCCCTAGTGACTATCCAGGGCAGGGGTTTGGGTCTGCCTTGTCCACCGTCACATCCCTGGTGCTGAGCATGGTCTCTGGCCAGGCAGGGAGGCAGGCCTTGTGATTTGAAGACCCAGGAAGCTCTGTTTACTGAGCACCTACTATGTGCAACTCAGAACCTCCCCGCCTCTTCACAGCCAGTCTCAGAGGCAGGGACTCCACCACTGACAGGAAACAGGTTCCAAGAGGGCTGGGGACTTGCCCATAGCAGCCCTGCCGGGATTTGAACCTGGTCCAGCTAGAGCAAGGGTCATGATAAACCTGTTTCCTCGGTGGAAGGACAGGAACCTAACAGGACCCACATCTTGGCGCTGCCTTACTTCAACAAGGCAAGCCACCATGACTCAGGGCTCCCACACACTGATAGCCTCAGGATAAGGACATAGATTATTCCTAAGGAGAAGGATCAACGGTGCGCGGTGGTGCCCACCTATGACCCCAGCGAGTAGGGAGGCTGAGATGGCGAGTTCAAAGCCAGCCTCAGCAAGTTCGCAACTCAGAGAGACCCTGTCTCTAAATAGAAGGTAAAAAGGGCTGGGGATGGGGCTCCATGGTAAAGTGCCCCTGGGTGCCATCCTTGGTTCCAAAAAATATATAATATAATATAATATAATATAGTATAATATATATAAAATAAAAATAAATAAAATATAAAATAAAATAAAATATAAAATTAAAATAAAAAATAAAATAAAATAACAAAATAAAATGAAAAATAAAATAAAAAATAAAATAAAATGAAAAATAAAATAAAAAATAAAATAAAATATAAAATAAAATAAAATAAAAATAAAAAATAAAATAAAAATAAAATAAAATATAAAATAAAATAAAAATAAAATATAAAATAAAATAAAATAAATAAAAATAAAATAAAAATAAAATAAAATATAAAATAAAATAAAAATAAAATATAAAATAAAATAAAATAGTAAAAAATAATAAAATAAAAAATAAAAAACCCCGATACATCCTAACTCCACATCATGTCAACCATAAAAATGCCAAGTTATACTCCATGTAGGCAGGACAGTCAAAATACATCCTGCTGTCATGTGCAACTAAAAAGGATAAATAAAAAAAATTTAAGAATCCGTCCACCCATTGGGATCTCTGAATGGATGTGACCAGAAGCCTGGATGCACAGATGCAGAACAAGAAGAAAAGTCTCGAAGGATTTATGAAACCCAAGAACTGATGAATGAATGAGGACACGACAGAATGCAGGAGCAAACCTGGAAACCCCTGGCTGGGGGGGACAATGCACAGCAGAGCTTTGGGGAAACGTGAGCTGATTGGGCGCTTCCTGGTCATGCCCCCTATTATATTAGCGCTGATTGGGCGATTTCTAACCACGCCCCCTCGCTGGTTGGGTGCATCCTGACCACACCCCTCTGACGCAGAGCTGATTGAGCGCTTCCTGGCCACTCCCCCTCTTATCTTAGCGCTGATTGGGCATATTCTAATACGCCCCTCCGCCCATGTACTGCTGGTTGGGCGCATCTGGTCACGCCCCTCTTCCTCCCGGTAGCGCTGGTTGGGTGCATCCTGACCACACCCCTCTCACGCGTATAGCTGATTGGGCGCTTCTTGGCTACGCCCCCTCTTAGCGCTGATTGGGCGTATTCTAACTACGCCCCCTCACCCATGTAGTGCTGGTTGGGCGAATCCTGGTCACGCCCCTCTCCTGGTAGAGCTGGTTGGGTGCATCAGACCACACCCCTCTCACTCATACAGCTGATTGGGCGCTTCCTGGCCATGCCCCCTCTTGTCTTAGCGCTGATTGGGGTATTCTAACCACGCCCCCTCGCCCATGTAGTGCTGGTTGGGCGCATCCTGGTCACGCCCCTCTCCCTCCCGGTACCGCTGGTTGGGTGCACCCTGACCACACCCCCTCTTGCGCGTATAGCTGATTGGGCTAATCCTGGTCACACCCCCTCTCACCTGTAGCGCTGTAGCTCCGCCTCCAGCTGCTGCACCCAGCGCTGCAAACTGGGCACCTGCTGTGCCAGCGCCTCCAGCTCCCGCACGCGGCTCAGGCTGCGCAGCACGGCCTGTCGGGCCTCCTCTGCGCGTCGCCGCACCTCGGCCTGGCCCTGCTGCAGCCTCCCAGCGCGGGCCTCTGCCGCCGCCAGCGCTCCCTGCGCCTGTCGCAGCTCCCGTGCCACCGCCTCGGGCCTGCCGCATCCCTCTTCGTGCGCGCCTGCCTGGCTCTTCCAGAGGCCAACCTGCGGGATCAGGGGACCAGGGGGCAGGAGGTGAGCCCTGGTACCAGATGCACGACACCGATGCCAGCCACGACGGCTGCCCCCATTCCCGCGCATGCAGAAGCACGTTGGCAGAACAGTGGCGCATGTTAATTGCACGCTCTGCTTCCCAGTGCCAGGGTTTCCTATAAGAGCCTAGTGTCTGGATTCATTCAGTACTCAGAATGTCCCTGACGAGGCTGGAACTTGAACGGTTCCCCCTTTAGAGGCACAAAGCCCATATTCTGTCCTTTGCATGGTGACAATGATTCCTAAACGATGTGACTTTTTCTTGGCCTCTGTCCTGCATTTGTACCATTCAACCTGGCGCTTCTCATGCCCCAGACTTGGGCTTGGGCACCTCAAACGAGAAGATTCCAGATTCCTTGAGGCTCATTGAGGAGGGGCGGGGTCTGTCTGTCCTGTTGACTGCGGTGTCCCCAGATCCCAACAGCTAGCACACAGTAGGTGCCCAATAAATGATAATGCATGATCAGGAACCATCTTTTCACCCGCATCCTAGTGATTTCACGTCCTGGAGATACTATCCCCTCTCCATCCTGGGCTCTGCCACCTGCCCTTCGGCTTCCACACCCATATGGCCCTGAAAGCCAGCACCTTGCCACTTGTCTGCATCAGGACCATCCTCTCTGCCCTCTCCTGGCCAGTTGACTGGCGAGGGACAAAGGGTGTTCATATAAAGTTGAGGCAGGGGGCTGGGGATGTGGCTCAAGCGGTAGCGCGCTCGCCTGGCATGCGCGGGGCGCTGGGTTCGATCCTCAGCACCATACACAAATAAAATAAAGATGTTGTGTCCACTAAAAAATAAATATTAAAAAATTCTCTCTCTCTCTTTCTCTCTGTCAGCCTGATGACCCATGCCTGTCATCCCAGCAGCAGGGGAGGCTGAGGCAGGAGGATCACAAGTTGGAGGCCAGTTTCAGCAACTTAGCAAGGCTCTCAGCAAGTCAGCGAGACTCTGTCTCTAAATAAAATATAAAAAGGGCTGGGGACGGGGCTCCGTGGTTAAGCACCCCTGGGTTTAATCCCTGGTACTAAAAAAAAAAAAAATGAGGGGGGTGTGGACAAGATGGGCAGAAATGGGGACAGAGAGCTGGGGATGGTTGTTTGGGGGCAGGTTTGGGGGTTAGGAGTGGCAGGGAGCAGGATTGGCACAGAAAGCAAGGGGGTTGAAAGGGGGTGGGATGGCGTGGGGCTGCCCTCTCTTCCCTTCCTCGTCCTCTGTCCACCCTGGGCCCAGCCTGCAGTTCCGATGCCACCCACGATACCACCTTGGCCACCAGCCTGCGGGCGCGCACCTGCAACGCTAGACAGCGGGCGTCACTGCTCTGCAGCGCGGCGCGCAGGTCCTCCACCAGCTCGCGGAGGCTGCTGTTCTCCTCCTCCAGCCTCGCCACGCGCTCGCCCTCCGGGCCCTCGGGGCCACCTTCGTCGGGACCCTGCACCCGGGTCGGGTGCTGGCGGCGGCGGCGGCGACGCGGGCGGCGCAGGCGGATCTGCGTTTCGATGTGTTCGCTGAGGGCTCCGCGGGGCAGCCGGGGTCCCGCGCGGGTGCCAAAGTAGCCGCAGAGGCGCGCGTGGAACTGGCGGAAGGTGAGCTCCGGGGGCTCCGCGCGCAGCGCCAGACGCGCCTCCTCCTGGGCGTCCGCGTCTCCATCAGCGGCCACATCCCCGGAGGAGGTCCCATCCCCGGAGTCTCCAGGGATCGCATCCCCGGTGGCCTCCCCGGAGGCGGCGCCCTCGGCGCGCAGCCCCAAAACGGCGCAGAGCGCGCGGAAGTCGGAGCGCGGAAGGCGACCGGCTCCTCGGCAGTCCAGGTGGTGGAAGACCTCCTGCAGGTACTGGTCCAGGCCGGTGGCCAGCACCACGATCTCGTTCTCCACGCCGCGATCCAGGCCGTAGTGGTGAGCCAGGGCGCTCAGCAGCCACTGCGTGCGCCGCGCCGGCCTCCGATACGGGTCTCCAACGGCGGCCTCCGCGCCGGCCTCCTCCGCGCTCGGGCCGGCCGACTCCATCGCGGCGGCCCTCGGTTCCCTGGCTCCTGTTCCTCCGCCCTGCCACTTCCAGGGGCGGCCCCAGAGTTTCCCGAAAGGAGGAGCTTGGCGATGGCCGTCTGGTTGGACCGTGGCAGATGCGCAGAAACCCTGGGTTGACCTCAGTTGCTTTGGAGGGATCCCTGCGACCCGGGCGCACCCGTGTCCTCAGCCCCTCTGGGGCGTTTCCAGCGTCGGCTCTTTGCCTCCCACTTGGGGGCGGTCGGAGTGGCTCGGTCCCCACCCTCCACTCTGCGCGGAGACCTTTGCGCCCCAACAGTTCAGCCACCAGCTCCCCAAAGACGCTTCTCGTTCGGCCGTGGTGGCGCAGAGAGCCCCATCTGGGAACTAGAAAAGAAGAGGAAACGGATTTAGCAGGAGAGGGGACAAGGTGAGGGACAGCCCGGGGGCGGGAAGCCACTGAGATGAAGCCTGGGATCGCCTAGAGCTGAGTGCGCGCGTGCGCCTTGGAGGCTGGGGGACTGGACACCCCAGAAAGCAGTTCCACCTGCCTGGGAAATTGGCCTTGGGAACCTGAGTTTCAATTCTGGCCCGAGATGAGCTTCAGAGGTTGCTTTTAAGTCTTTTTAGTCTCTTTGATGTCTTGGAACACTTTTCTGGAAGGTGAAAGAAAAATGTACTTCTTGGGTGACTGCTGATCTCTATTCCTGAATGGGCAGGATGGTATCCACCTGTTATCTGCTTTGGGAGCAGTTATCCAGCCACTTTGGAGCAAGAGGCTCCACTCTCCTTGTCTAGTAGATGGGCAGACTCTTGCATCTGTGGTTTTTAAATATCAAATCCTGTCGGGTGTGGTTGCGCAGTGGTTTGGGAGGCTGAAGCAGGAGGATTGCAAGTTTGCTGCCAGCCTCAACAATTTTCGAGGCCCTAAACAACTTAGCAACATGCTTTCTCAAAATAAATTATAGTAATAGTAATAATAATAATAATAGGGCTGAGAATGGGGCTCAGTGGTTTATTTATTTTATTTAAATAAATAAAATCATGCCACTAAAATTGTGTCTCTGCCACAGTATCCAGGTCAGCAAATTCCCATTCATTCTTGAAAACTTTGTCCAAGGGGCACCTGGATTGGAAAGGAATTAGCTGCCTCACCTCAAAACCATTTTCTACATTAAAAAAAATTATAAAACTAATAGAAAGTGGACAAAAGTTTTGTGCCATTTCCACTCCTTGACTTCTACCTTAGAAAAACGCAGGGCCACAGGATGGTCACTGCGTCATTATTTATAGTAATGAGGAATTGGTGTCTAAGGACATGAGCCAGGAAAAAATTGGGGATGAGCAAACACAGCCCGCTACACTGTATTATATACAATGTTAATGTGTGTGTAACTGTAGCAACAGTGGTGCACACCCAGTGGCTCAGGAGGCTGAGGCAGGAGGATCGCAAGTTGGAGGCCAGCCTCAATGATAGCAAGGCCCCAAGCAACTCAGTGAGACCCTGTCTCTAAATAAAATATAAAAAGGGCTGGGGACAGGGCTATTTTGTATTTTATTTAGAGAAAGGGTCAGGCTGAGTTGCTGAGGTTGGCCTCCAACTTGTGATCCTCCTGCCTCAGCCTCCGGAGGTGCTAGTATTACGGGCATGGGTCACCAACTACCAGCCAGAATCTAATTTTTTGATATTTGTTCTGGGCGATTCTTAGGCACATCTAGGGAATCTGATTTGATTTCCTAGTATTGCTGAGACTTGGTTGCCCAGGCAAACAAGTGACATGCCTCTGTCCCCTGTCACCAGGCTGGTAACTGCTTGTGCTGAAGAATCCTTTGAACAGTCACTTTCCTGGCCCAGTTAATATTGTAAAGAAAGCCTCTCAGAATCTGGCTCTGGAGACTGTTCCCTGGTCGCAGCAGCTGCCCTGCACCTCGGGGGGGGGGGGGCCCAGGGTATAATGGAGCCCTGCTGGGCCTGTCCCTCTGTGGGGCCCGGTTACCAGGGGCCTTGGAAATCATTCCAATTGCATCCATAAGGTTTTTGTTTGAGGTTCAAAGTGAGCAAACTCTTGGGTCTCCCAGGGTTCCTTTGTATGAGCTGGGGGAGGGGGTGGAGGAGGGGGAGGGGGTGGAGGAGGGGGAGGGGGTGGAGGAGGGGGAGGGGGTGGAGGAGGGGGAGGGGGAGGGGAGGGGGAGAGGCCCTGGCAAAGAAACCCTTTCTCTGAAGTCACTTCTGTATCCTTGGAGGCGATTCCAACTGTGCATTGTTCAAAGTCTAGAAAAATGCTATCAGGCAAAGGAATCCAGCATCCTGTCACCAAGAGGGGACCCTGGTTCTTTCGGGAAGTATGTATTTCCAGACTTTTTGCATTCATGAGTGTTTGAAGGGGACGATTCTACAGGGTGTCAATTGTACCCCATTGAATTTGACATAAAAAGCACAGATCGCTTTGCACATGAACCAAGCATTAAAATAAGCAGCTTTGCCATCGTTAACTTTTCTCCATAGTTCATCGAGTTACCCGGATGTGTCTGTCCCAAGAAGTGGTTTCCTTTCCTCCTCCTCCTCCTCCTCCTCCTCCTCCTCCTCTTCTTCTTCTTCCTCCTCCTCCTCCCTTTTTTCTGACTGGGGATTTAACCAGGGACACTCAACCCCACTAAGCCACATCCCCAGCCCTCTTTTTTTTTTTTTTTTTTAATTTTATTTAGAGACAGGGTCTCACTGAGTTGCTTAGGGTCTTTTCGCTGAGGCTGGCCTCCAACTTGCAATCCTCCTGCCTCAGCCTCCTCAATTGCAGGGATTACAGATGTGCACCACTATACCTGGCCAAGAAGTGGTTTTTCAACGTTTTCTTCATTAAAATAATATGGAGAACAGTTTGTTCTGGATCCTGGGTGATGTAATATTGGGTCAAAGAGTACAAACACTCTTTTCCCCATCTAATTCAGTATCAAAGTACAGCCTAACCAATTTTTTTTTTTTTTTTTTGTACCAGAGATTGAACCAGGAGTGCTTAGCCACAAGCCACATCCCCAGCCCTTTTTAAAAATTTTTTATTTAGAGACAGGGTCTTGCTAAGTTGCTGAGGGCCTGGCTAAGTTGCTGAGGCTGGCCTCCAATTTGTGATCCTCCTGCCTCAGCCTCCGGAGTTGCTGGTATTACAGATATAGGCCAGAATCTAATTTCTGATATTTGTTCTGCGGGATTCTTAGGCACATCTAGGGAAGAAATATGGTCAGCTCATGGCAGCCAGGAAAAGGAATGAGAGACAGGGACAGACAGACAGAGACAGACAGAGCCACACCACCAGGGAGGGCACTTCTCCAGTGACCTACTTCCTTTAACTAGGCAGACCCCACCCCCAGTAATGCATTTAGCCTTCAATGGATTAATCCATGGATAAGGTCAAAGCCTTGTGATCTAGTTGTTGCTTAAAAGCCCCATTTTTGAACCTTGCTGCATGGGGGTACCATGCTTCCAACACACAAGCCTGTGGGGGAACATTCTAGACCCAAACCCTAAGAGCTCCAACATTGCCCAGAGGGTTAGCTCCCTGCCTGTATAGCAGGGCCTGGTGGTGCCCCCTGTAGTTCCAACAGCTCGGGAGGCTGAGGCAGGAGGATCAAGGGTTCAAAGCCAGCCTCAGCCAAAGCGAGGCCCTAAGCAGTTCAGGGAGACCCTGTCTCTAAATAAAACACAAAATAGGGCTGAGGATGGGGCTCAGGGGTTCAGTGCCCCTGAGATCAATCCCTGGTAGTCCCCCTCCAAAAAGAAAAGAGAAGAAAACATCAGGCGCATAATAAGTGCTTATGCCCAGAGTAGGAGCTCCTTAAAGACTGAATGGATGAAAGCACAACTGGTCTAGGAACTGGAACGCACCAGTTTGACAGACTTTGATTGGGCGCCGAGGCCCCGCCCCTAGCCCCGCCCCTAGCCTCGAGTGCCCGCCCGTCTCCTAGCAACGGCCAAACAAAGCCTACCGGCCGGGGCCTGCGGGACTCGCAGCTGCTGCGCCCGCCCGCGGGGCTTTTCGCTGCTGTCAAGTCCCCGGGGCAACTGAGGCCAAGGGCTGAGCCGAGGGGCTGCCGCCCAGCGCACAGGTACCCCGCGTCTTGGAGGACCCCGTTCCCTATGTGTCTGCTCACTCCAGATGTCCCAGTCCGGCCTCCCAGCTCGGCCTCCCAGCCCGGCCTCCCCGCCCGCCTCCAACAGTCCCCAGGATTGTGTCTCCATAGATTTTCTTTTTTGGGGGGGACCAGATATTGAACCCAGGGGGGCTCACCCACTGAGCCCCGTCCCCAGCCCTTTCTATTTTATTTAGAGACAGGGTCTCCCTGAGTTGTTTAGGGCTTCACTCAGTGGCTGAGGCTGGCCTCCGACTTGCGGTCCTCCTGCCTCAGCCTCTCCAGCCACTGAGATGACAGGCATGAGCCACCGCCTGTGCTGGGCTACCTCTGTAGATCTTGAACTTGTCCCCTCAGGCCAGCATCCAATGCCCATTCAATGTCTGGCGTTGGGTGGGGTGAGGGGACAGCCCTGCAGGAGAAGAGGGGAAGGAGAGAAGGGGCGGGGCTTCCCAAGGGGCGGGGCTTCCCCCAAGGGGCGGGGCTTCCCAAGGGGGCGGGGCTTCCCTCCTGCTGGCAGAGGGTGACTGCACCTTTCTTCTCTCCCAGCCGGGACAGCCAGCCCAGCATCATGTCGCTGAACGCCTGGGAGTGGGAGGATGAGGACGCGGAATTCATCGACCCCCTGACTTCTCTACATAGCTTTTTCCAGACCACCAACGACTGCGTGGTGGAGGATTACCTGGGGACCAGGGTGCAGGAGGACGACTACGACGGTCGCTACGGCACCCTGGGCTCCTTGGAAGAAGAGCCCGTCAGCCCCTTTGAGCCTGACGTCCCCCAGGTGGTCCCCTGCAAATTCATTATCTCTCTGGCATTCCCGGTGAATTTTGGTAGGTGGTCAAGCAGAATTCCAATTCATTTTGCAAAAAAAAAACAAAAGTGGGTTGTGCTACTGAGAAGCAGGCGATGTGCTCCCGTCAGTCTGCATTTTTTTATGGATGCCCGTGGGGCACGCCTGCCATCCCAGCAGCTCTGGAGGCTGAGGCTGGAGGATCAAAAGTTGGAGGCCAGCCTCAGCAATGTAGCAACTTAGCATAAGTTTGTGTTTTTTTTGGGGGGGGGGGCAAGGATTGAACCCAAGGATGCTTAATCCCTGAGCCCCGTCCCCAGCCTTTTTTATATTTTATTTAGAGACAAAGTCTCACTGAGTTGCTTAGGGCCTGGCTAAGTGGCTGAGGCTGGCCTCCCTCTTGAGATCCTCCTGCCTCAGCCTCCCAAGTCATAGGATGACAGGCAGATGCCACCTGTGCCCCCAATGTTCCTTTCAAGGTCACATTCCAATGACCTAAGTTCCTCCCACGAGGCTCTCTACCTCTTAAACTATTCTAGAACATTCCAGTAGCCCGCACAGGCTGGTGATCAAAGTTTCAATGCAAGGCCTCTGGGAGGCCCTTCCCATAGCACTGGGCTCCAGGGGGCTGTGGCGAGAGGCCTGCTTTTCCCACTCATTCATTCAACTTAACCCCTTCTAGGAATTAAAGGAAAATATCTAAACATTCTGGAAAAATTCAAGAAAAACCCCAAACTAGACAATCACTTCGCAAAGCTTCGTCGTTTCTACCACATTGAGTATTTCCTCCTGCCAGATGACGAGGAACCTAAGATAGTGGACATGGTGATATTTCCCGGAATGGCCAAGGTGTTCCTGGACTCTGGAGTAAAGGTTTGTGGGGT
Source organism: Callospermophilus lateralis (assembly GCF_048772815.1). Classification (NCBI taxonomy): domain Eukaryota; kingdom Metazoa; phylum Chordata; class Mammalia; order Rodentia; family Sciuridae; genus Callospermophilus; species Callospermophilus lateralis. The sequence continues at coordinate 1,873,967 of NC_135324.1, forward strand.
GTGTGCGCATGCGTCCTGGCAAGTAGAATATTATGCACTGCGGCAAAATGTGTTCCAGGGACTCACGGGGTGCGCATCACCTGGGGCTTGCTAGGAATTCAGGGTCCCAGGCCACCCAGCCCTGCTGACAACCTGCAATCACATGACTTTCTCTTAAGAGATCTCTCTCTCTCTCTCTCTCTCTCTCTCTCTCTCTCTTTTTTAAATACAGACTATTAAGCCATGGGTTGAAGGTGGCAAATTATGGGTGTCTTGGAGCCAAAGTTTTAACATCAGTGTGACGAAGGAACTGCTAAAGAAAATGAATTTCCATAAAATAACCTTGAGGCTCTGGGACACCAAGGACAAGATTTCAAAGAAAGTCAGGTATTACCGATTAAAGGCTGCCAGTTATTTGGAAGAAGCAGGATCTTTCGGTAAGTCAGGCATTTCAGTGTTCTCTTGAGATGTTTCTGGAAGCTTGGGATTTCCCCCTTTGGTTTGAGTAACCCTCATTCAAAACCCTGAAATATAAAATGTTTCAAGGTTTGTAACTTTTGCCTGGAGCAGCTTGGGAGGCTGAGGCAGGAGGATCGAAAGGTGGAGGCCAGTCTCAGCAACTTAGCCCTAGGCAACTTAGGGAGACCCTGTCTCTAAATAAAATATAAAAAAGAGGCTGGGGATGGGGCTCCGGGGTAAAGCACCCTTGGGTTCAATTCCTGGTAAAAAAGAAAAGAAAAAAAAATAAGAAACATGTGTAAGAGAACCATTATTATTTTTTATTTGCAGACAAATATAATTCTCCCCATTTTACAGTGAGCAAAGTAAGATCATCATTTTGTTTTAATGGTAGAATTGGAACCAACGGTGCTTCCTGGGAAGCCGGCTTTCACCCACTTTCTGGCCTGTCTTCTCAAGGGGACCTGTTCTGCCACTGGGGACTTGGGCCTCTCATTTTTGATCTTTTTCTGGCACTGTTGACATTTGGGGCCAGGCAAATCCTGCTTGTAGTGCATTTCCTGGGCATGATAGGGTGTTTGCCAGCATCCGGGGTCTTTGCACACTAGCTGTCAGCAATAGCTTCTCACAGTGACCCTTGAAAACATTGTAGACGTTTCTAGATGTCCCTGGGAGGCCAACACTGCCCCCTAGTGGAGATTCACTAAACTACCTTTTTTTTTGCGGGGGGTGGGTACCCAGGATTGAACCCAGGGGTGCTTAACCCCTGAGTCCCATCCCCAGCCCTTTTTATATTTTATTTAGAGACAGGGTCTCGCTGAGTTGCTTAGGGTCTTGCTCAGTTGCTGAGGCTGGCCTCCAACTTGCCATCCTCCTGCCTCAGCCTCCCTAGCCATTGGGATGACAGGTGTGTGCCAACACGGGGCTCTTTTCCCATATTTTTATCGGTGCATTGTAATTATGTTTTCTTTTCTTTTTTTTGGTGGTGCTGGGACTTGAACCCAGGACCTTGTGCATGCAAGGCAAGCACTCTGCCAACTGAGCTCTATCCCAGCGCTGTAATTATGTATAATGATGGGATTTGCTATTACATATTCACACACAGTGTCATTTGGCCAATATCGTTCCCCTCTCCTTGCCCTTCTCTCCCTCCGTCTGGTTCCTCTACTGTACTGGTCTCATGACACCCCCCACCTTTTTGATTTTCCTCGGTAGCTCCCACACATAAAAAAAAACATATGACCCTCGATTTTCTGAGTTTGGCTTGCTTTGATTAACATAATGTTCTAAAGTTCCATCCATTTTCCTGCAATGCCATAATTTCATTTTTCTTTATGGCTGAATAAAAATATCATTATGCCCAGCCACAGTGGCGCACACCTGTCATCCCAGAAGCTCAGGAGGCTGAGGCAGGAGGATGGCAAGTTGGAGGCCAGCCTCAGCAACTTAGCGAGGCCCTGAACAAGTCAGGGAGACCCTGTCTCTAAATAAAATATAAAAAAGCGGATGTGGCTGGGGCTCAGTGGTTGAGCACCCCTGGGTTCAATCCCTGGTACTAAAACCAATAATAATAATAAAATAATAAATTAATAATAAATAATAATAAAATGATAATAAATAATAAAATAAAATAATAATAAGATAAAAACCCCACTCCATAGTGTATAGATACTGATACCACATTTTCTCTATCCATTCATCTGTTGATGGACACCTAGGCTGCTTCCATCCATGGTTGGGCTATTGTGATTTGTGTTTTTCCTACTAATAAAGGCCGTGCATATTAACTTCGTAAAAACAACTTAGCAACAGAGTACCAAAAGGAGAAAAAAAATCAATATTGCATGATGTCTCTCCAGAGATGATCATTGTTAATAGTTTCCTGTGGGGTCTGTAGTACCTGTGGTTCCAAATCCTGCCTTTGGTCCCAGGATTCCCGATATACACACACTTTGTTTCTTGGGAGTGAAGGAACGCTTTAAGAAGTCTGTTTCAAATTACAAAGAAAAGAGGCAATTTATTTAGCAGGGTAATTCATGAGCCAGAACTTGTTAGCACAGTGGTCTATTATTTTTGTTTTGTTTTTTTTTTTTTGGGGGGGGTACTAGGAATTGAACCTGGGAGACACTTAACCACTGAGCCCCATCCCCAGCCCTGTTTATATTTTATTTAGAGACAGGGTCTCACTGAGTAGCTGGGGACCTCAGCTAAGTTGCTGAGGCTGGCCTCCAACTTGCCATCCTCCCGCCTCGGCCTCCCCAGCTTCTGGGATGACAGCCCTATGCTTGGCCTCATCTACCTTACCTATTGCTTCATGTCCATCATGAGTCAAACGATGGTCAGGTAGAGGGTCTGCAGGAGGTGCCTCTAACTGACTGAGTCCACGATCCTCTCTTCTGCATTCTAGAGGAAGTGAGACATTTGGTTTTAGATCAGAGAAGACAGTGCGATCTGAGCCACGAGAAGGCCAGCATCAACAAAGAGGAGTGGGATGAGGAGCGTCTCTTAGGAAAACCGGAAAAAGCAGAGAAACAATCAAAACCTTTTCCAGGTGAGTAGCAGTACCTTTGTGGAAAAGCTGTGAGCAAGATTGTAGCGGGGGTAACCGTCGATGGAGCCGCTGGGCCCGTAAACGTGCACTGCAGTCCCTCCCGTGTAGCGGCAGCTAAAGGTGCATTGCAGTCCCTCCCGTGTAGCGGCAGCTAAAGGTGCATTGCAGTCCTTCCCATGTACCGGCAGCTTTGAAGGTGCATTGCAGTCCTTCCCATGTAGCGGCAGCTGAAGGTGCATTGCAGTCCCTCCCATGTAGCGGCAGCTGCCCGCAGTGCGGTCCATCCTGCAAGGCCCGGCCCTGCCCTCTTGCTCCCTCCATCAATTTTATTGTTGGTTCTTTTTCTTTAATTTTCATCTATTGTATGACTTGCAAGAAACGTTGCTGACCCTAGAAGTGATAGAAGTGGATTTATAAAGAAAATTCAGCATATACAGAAAATTAGTTAAAAAGGAAAAATAACCATTCCACCACCTATGGCCACCTGTGTAACATTTTGCTCAGCATAGGAAAGCAAACTTCTTTGTGTTTTTTTTTCTTTAATTTTAAAAATTTGTTCTTTATAGCTTTCCATGACAGAGTGCATTTTGACATATCATGTACTATGGGGGTGTAACTTCCCATTCTGGTGGTTGGACCTGCTGTGGAGTGTCCCTGGGCAAGCCCTCTACCACTGAGCTAAAACCCCAGACCCCAGATGAATATGAAAGCAAATTTCTCATCTATAAGATGAGGATGCATGTCATATTACTGTATTCTGAGATCACTAATATGTTATCACACGTATTTTCCTTAAAAAATTTCCCTAAACATCTTACTATTCCCTCTGCTAATAGGAATGAAAATTGCTTAATATTCCCAATAGATTTTTTTTTTTTTGCATCTAAAGAGTGCCCAGGTCTAAACAGTACCAAAGTGGACAATTTAATATGTAATACATTTTCTTCTTTTTTCTCTGTGAGGGCCTCCATTTGTTCAAATAATTAGAATGAGTCTCATCCACATATTCATTATCCATGTGCTTGGTAATGACTAACAAACCTTTTTTTGGAAAATATTTTTAAGTTGTCAATGGACTTTTATTTTATTTATTTATATATGGTGCTGAGAATCAAACCCAGTGCCTCACACATGCTAGGCAAGTACTCTACCACTGAGCAACCACCTTAGCCCCAAAATTTCTTTTTTGGGGTGCTTACCACACACCTGGCCTTCTGCCTCAAAGCCGGCATTACAGAAATGTGTAAGGGGGTCCCTGTTTCTTACTGAATCAGCATGGAATAAGAACTTTGGTGACATTTGCTAATATTATCAGGTTCTCACCAAGCAGAGCCTGAAATCATTTCCAAGAACAACGAGGACTATGAAAAGTCACTCAAAATGGATGATCTTTCTTCAATTCGGTAAGGATGGTATCCTGTTATTTTGTGGGTGGGGTGGGAAGAGAGCCCCTCTTGGATGGGACCTGTTACAACTCAGGGCAAGATTTCTCTTTAATTTAGTAATTGTGGTTAAGTTGGAACTCGTGCAACCCAGGCAAAATTAAAGAACACAGAAAGAAAGAAAAGCTTGTGTTTATATGCACATGTGTCTCAAGCTTGGTGGTCTCTGTATGCAGTCCTCAAAATGGTCACCTTCTGAGGTGCAATTTTTTTTTGGGGGGGAGATACTAGAGATTGAACTCAGGGGTACTTGACCACTGAGCCACATCCCTTATCCTTTTTTTGTATTTATTTAGAGACAGGGTCTCACTAAGTTACTTAGGGCCTCGCTTTTTCTGAGGCTGGTTTTGAATCATGATCCTCCGGCCTCAGACTCCCAACCCTCTGGGATTACAGGCATGTGCCCCCACATCCATCTGATGTTTTTTTTTTTTTTTAATCTTCATTAATTTTTTTCTCTTTGTGGAATTTCTAGACGAAGCACTTCAAGAACACCAGTTGTTCCTTTGGCCGGGGCAACAATGTTGGAGATTAAGGAATTTATTGAGAAAAAATCATTAAACAGCTTAACAGACATGTTAGAAAAACAAAGATCTCAAAGTAAGATAGAGTGAGATTTTGAAATTTTATAACTCGACTGCAAATTATAAAATATGTCAAATTTATAATGTTTGAATAGGATTCTTTGATATCTTACCAAAAGTTAGACACTATGCTATATGTATTTTCAATGTATTCATCCAATCCCTACCATCCACCAATCTGTCCATCCACCTATTTATTATTCTATCTAAGGTCCATCCACTATCCATTATTCTATCTATCCATCCATCCATCCACCTACAAAACCATCCATGCATCCATCCATCTTCGTATCCATCTATACATCCATCCATGCATCTAACCATCTATCCTTCCATCTAAACATCAATCTATTCTACCACCCATCCATACATCCACTCATTTATCTATCCATCCATCCATTTATCCATCCAACCTTTCACCTATCTATCCAGCCATCCACCTATTAATCCATCCATCCATCCATCCAACCATCAATCCACCTATACATTATTCCTTCTATCATTCCATCCATCCATTAATCTATCATTCCATTCATTTATCTATCCATCTATCCACCTATGCATTCATCCATACATCCATACATCTTCTATCCATCTGTCTATCCATCTCTATATACATCTGTGATTATAATCATCCATCTATCCATCCATCCAACTATCCATCTATCCATTAATCTGTCCTACCATCCATCCACCCGTTCATCCATCTTCCCATTCATCTATCCATCTACCCATCTATTCATCATCCATCCATCTATCCATCTCCATACATCTATCCATCCACACATCTATCTACCTATTCATCCACCTATTCATTTATTTATCTACCTATTCATTCATCCATCCATTCAACTATCAATCCATTCATCTGTTCATCCATCCATCCATCCATCCATCCATCCATCTATCCATCAATCTATCCATCCACCTATCCATCTATCAAGCCATCCATCTATCTATCCATCCATCCATCCATCCATCCATCTGTCTAACCATCCACCTATCTACCCATCCATTCAAACATGTATATATCCATCTATCTATTCATGAATCCATCCACCCATCATTCTATCTATCCATATATCCATCTATCTATTCATCTATTCTTCTTTCCTTCCTTCTATCCATTCATCCATCCATCCATCCACCCACCCATCCATCCATCTACCTCTCCATCCATCCATCTATCTACCCATTCTTCTATTTAACCATTGATCCATACATCCATCTATCCATCATCCATCCATTCATCCATCTATCTATCCATTCATCATCTATCATTTATTCATTTATTAACCCATGCATCCATCAATTCATAAATCAATATAACCATCCATCTATTCATCCATTCATCCATCCATTCATCAATCCATTCGTCTATATATCCATCCATCCATCAATTCATCTGTCTATATACCTGTTCATCCATCTATCCTTCATCCACCCATCCATCTTCATCAGTCCATCCATCCATTTATACATTGATTTATCCATCTGTTCTTCAATCTACCTCAATCCATCTATCCATCCATCCATCTATCCATCCACCATCCATTCACTGACCCATCCATCAATCCATCCACCCATCTGTCTATCCATCCATTCATCTATCTATCCTTCCATCACACCAAACATATATATCCATCCATCAATTTATCTATCCATTGATCCAACTAATTATCCATCATCCATCACCCCATCCATCCATGTATCCATTCATCCATATATCCATCTGTCTATTCATCCATTCATTTATCCATCCATCTCTTCATTTATCCATCCATCCATCCATCTATCCAGCCATCCACATAGCCATCCATCCTCCTTTCTTTCCATCCTTCTATCTATTCATACAGCATCTATTTACCCATATATCCCTCAATTTATCAGTCATTCCATTGATCCACCTATCTATCTACACATCTAACCAATTATCCATCCATCCATCAATCCACCCATCTATTCATACCTCCTTCCATCCCTCCATCCATCTATTTATCCATCAATCAGCCTATCTATTTATCTATCCATCAATCTTTATATCCATCCATTTATCTATCCATGTATCTATCTATCCATCCATACAATAATCTAGCCATCCATCCAAATATTCATCTACCTGTCTATTCATCCATCCATCCAACCAACCATCTATCCATCTATCATTCCATACATCCATCTATCCATCCATTTCTCAATCTACCCATCTACCTATCTATCCATCCATCCATCTATTTACCTCTTTATCCATTATCTATAATCCCATCCATCTATCTCCATCCATCTATCCATCAATCCATCTCTATATCTATTCATCCATCCAAACAACTATCATCCATCAATCCATTTGTCTATCTATACAACCATCTACCCATCCATTAATCAATCTGTCTATCCATCTATCTACACATCCATATATCTATCTATCCATCCATCCATCAGTCTGTGTATATATGCATGCATGCATCCATCTATTCATTCATCCATCTATCCATTCATCCATTCATCTATCATTCCATCTGTCCATCACCTATCCATCTATCTATCCATCCAATCATCTAACTATCCATCTATCTTTCCATTCATCCATCCATTATTTCATGCATCCATCAATCCATTCTTCTATTTATGCATCCATCCTTCTATCCATTCATCCACCAAACTGTCTATCTATTCATTCATCCATCTTTCTATTCATCCATTAATCTATACATCCATTCATCTTATCTATTAATCCATTCATCTATTAATACATCTATCTATCTACCCATTCAACCATCCAACCATTCATTCATCCATGTCTCAATCCATCTGTCTATCCTTCCATCCATCTATTCATCTAACTCTTTATTTATTCAACCATCCATCCATTTGTCTGTCTATCCATCATTCCATACATCATTTCCACCCATCTATCTATTCCTCTGTCCATCTATCCATCTATTTATCCATCTACTCATCCATTCATCCATCCATCCATCAATCTATCCATCTATCCATCTATCTATCCATCCATCCAACCAATTATCCATTGATCCATCTGTCTATCTATCCATCAATCCATCTATTTATCTATCCATCAATCCATCTATTTATCTAACCATTAATCTCTCTATCCATCCATCCATCTATCCATGTATCTATCAATTCATACATCTATCAATCCATCTGTCTGTCTATCCATTCATTCATCTATCATTTCATCCATCCATCCGTCTATCCATCCATCCACCTGTCCATCTATACTTCTATTCATCTACCTATCTATCTACTCTTCCATCCATCTATCTATATATCCATCAATTCATTCATCCATCCATCTTTCTATCATTCCCTCCTATTTATCCATGTATCTATTTATCATCTATCAATCTATCTGTATATCATCCCATCAATCTATCCATCCACCCATGCAATCATGTATCCTTCCATCCATTCTACCATCTACCCATTTATCCATCCATAATTCCCTCCATTTATCCATCTATTCATCCATCCAACCAACCATCTACCTATTTATGCATCTGTCTATGTATCTATCTATCCATCCATTACTCCATCTATATATCTATCCATCAATCCATTCTTTTCTCTGCATCCATCCATCTATCCATCCATCTATCCATTGATGCATCTGTCTATCCATTCCTCTCTGCATCCATCCATCCGTTTTTTCATCCATTCATCTGTCCATATGTCAACCCATCTGTCTATCCTTCTATCCATTCATCCATCTGTCTATCCATATACCCAAACAATTATCCATTCATCCATTCATCAATCTATCCATGCACCAAACTATCCATCCATCTGACCATGCCTCCATCCATCCATCCATCCATCCACCCAACCATCTAGCTATCCAACCCATCTATCTATCTATCCACTGATCCATTACTACATTCATCCATTAATCCATTCTTCTATCTCTGCATCCATCCATCCATCCATCCATCTATCCATCCATTAATCTATCTATCATTCCCTCCATTCCTTCATCCATTTTTCCATCTATCCATCCATCTATCCATCCATCAATTCATCCTTCTATCTACCTCTGCATTCATCTATCCATCCATCTATCCAGCCAGTCATTCATCAATCATCTGACTATTTATCTATCCATTGATTTCTCTATCTATCCATCTATTTATCTATCTATCCATCCATCTATCAACCCATCTGCCTATGCTTCCATCCATCCATCTATCTATCCATCTATCCAAACAATATCCATCCATCATTCCATCCACCCATCTATCAATCCATTTATCTATCCATCCATCGAACCACTTAACTATTCATTCATCTATCTATCCATCCATCCATCCATTACTCTATCCATCCATCCATCAATCAATCCATTCTTCTATCTTCGCATGTACCCATCTATTCATTTATTCATCCATCCATCCAACCAACCAATTATTCATCTATCCATCATTCCATCCATTCATCTATCCATCAATCTATTCGTCTATCCATCCATCTATCTATCCATCCATCCCTTCATCTATCCATTCATCTATTAATCCAACTATAAATCCATCTATCTCTCCATTAATCCACTGATCCATCTATACATCTACTCATTCATCATTCTATCTATCAATCTATCAACCATTTTTCTGTCCTTCCATCCATCTATCCATCCATCCAATTATTCATCCTTTCATCATTCCATTCACCAAACCATCAATACATGTATTTATCCATCATCTGTCTATTCATTCATTAATGTATCTATTCATTCATACATCCATTTATCAACCCATAAGTCTATCTATCCATAAATCTATCCATCCACCCATTTATCCTTCTATGAATCCATCTGTCTATCCCTCCATTCATTCATCGATCTATCTGTCTATCCATCTACCCATCCAGCCATCTATTTGACTATCTATCCATCCATTCATCTATCTATCCATCTATTCATCTATCTTCCATCTACACATCCATTAATCCACCCATCTATTTATCCATTATATATCTATCTATCCATCAATCCATTCATCTAACTATCCATCCATTAATCCATCCATAAATTCATTCATCTATTCATTAATCCATTAACCTGTCTATCCATTCATCCATCTATTAATCCATATTTCCATTCATCAATTCATCTATCTATCAATCTATTTGTCTATCTATCCATCCTTCCATTTAATGATCCATCTATTCATCTATCCATCAATCCAACCATGTATCCATCAATCCATTCATCTAACCATCTATATATCTACTTTTCCATCCATGTATGAATCCATCTGTCTATCCCTTGATTCATCCGTTGATCCATCATCTATCTATCCATCATCTATCTATCCATCCATTCATCTAACCATCCATCCTCCATCTATCCATCTATCGTTCAATCCATTCATCTATCTATCCCATCCATCCATCTAACAATCCATCTATCCAATCAACCATCAATCCATCCATCTATCCATCCATCTATGATCCCATATGTCTACCCCTAATTCATCCATTGATCCATCTATCTGTCATCCATTCATCCAACCATTCATATATCTATCCATCAATCCATTCATCTTTCTATCCATCTATACATCCATTAATCCATCCCTCTATTTATCCATCCATCTATCTATTTATTCATTATAAATTCATCTATATATTTATCCATCCACCCATCCATTAATCTACCTATCAATCTATTTGTCTATGTATCCATCCTTCCATCTATCTCTCCATCCACCCATTAATATTAATAATCCATGCATCTACCTATCCATCCATCCATCTCCCCATCCATCCATTATTCCATCCATCCATCAATCCATTCATCTATCTCCATCACTTCATCTATTCACGCATCCTTTAATCTATCTATTTATCCATCCATCTCTCTATCCATTCATTTCTCTATCCATCTATCATCCATCTATCCATCATTTTATTCATCCATTCATCAACCCATCCTTCTATCTATCTATTCATCCAACCATCTATTTATTCATCTATCCATCATTCTACCCATCTATTTATCCATCCTTCCATCAATCCACACATCTACCTATCTATCCATCTATTTATCCATCCATCCAACCAACCATCTACTTATACATCCATCTATCTATCTATCTATCCATCTATCCATACATTACTCCTTTCATCTATCAATCATTCTTCTATTTCAGCATCCATCTAGCCACTCATCTATGTATTCTATCCATCCATTTCTCCATCTATCCATCCTCTATCAACCCATTTGTCCATTCTTCCATCTATCCATCTATCTATATATCCATCCTTTATTCCGTCCATCCATTAATCAATTCATCTGTCTAACCATGTGTCCATCTATCCATCCATCTAGGCCATCTATCCATGTATTTATCCATCTATCCATCACTCTATCCATCCATCCATTCATGTATCTATCTATCCATTCATCAATCTATTTGTATATGCATCCATCCATCTATCTCTCCATTCATGCATACAACCATCTGTCCATCCATCCATCCATCCATCCATCCATCTATCCATCCATCTATCTATCCATCCATTAATAATCCATCCATCTACCTATCCTTCTATCCATCTCCCCATCCATCTATCCATCATTCCATCCATTCATTCATCAAGCCTTTTGTCTATCTATGCATCCATCTATCCATCCATGAATTTATCTATCCATTGATCTATCTATCTATCTATTCATTCATCTATCAATCTATTTGTCTATGTATCCATCCATCCATCTCTCTATCCATCCATACAACTATCTATCCATCCATTCATTAATAATCCATGTATTTTCCTATCCATCCATCCATCTATCCATCTATCTCCCTATCCATCTATCCATCATTCCATCTATCAATCCATCCATCTATCTATCTATCCATCAATCCCTTTGTCTATTTCCATCTATCCAGAGATCCATCTATTCATGCATCCTTCAATCTATTTTCTATCTATCCATCCATCCATCCATCTCTCCATCTATCTATCTATCCATCATTTATTCATCTATCCATCAATCCATTTATCTATCCATCCATTTATCTGTCTATTCACCTATCCATCTATCCTTCTATCTATAAATCCATTCATTTATTTATTCATCCATCCATATCTCTATCTATCCATCTATCTATCCCTCCATCCATCAATCTGTCAGTAGATCTATCCATCCGTCTACCTATCCATCTATTCATGCAACCATCTATCCATCCATCCTACCATCCATCATCCATCCTTCATTTCATCTATCCAACTATCTATTCATCTATCCATCCATTTACCCATCCATCCATACATCTATCCATCATTCATCTGCTCATCTATCCATCCATCTATCCATTCATTAATTTATCTATCCATCAATCCATTTGTCTGTCTATGGATTCATCCATCCATCAATCCGTTTGTCTATCTATTCATTCATATATCATCTGTCCATCCATCCAATCATTTATATACCCATCTATCCATCTTTCTGTCCATTCATCCATCTATTAGTCTATCCATCCATCCAACCATTAATACATCTGTCTTTTTATCCATTTATCATCCTTCCATCCATCTATCCATCCCCCTTTCATCCATCTATGCATTCATCTATCAATCTCGATCCTTCTGTCCATCCATTTTCAATCCATCAATCTACCCATTTGTCCAACTACAAATCCATCCTTCTATCTCTCCATTCATCTGTCTATCCATGTATCTATTTATCCATCCATCTATCTATTCATTTATATCCATCCATCCATCCATTTATCCATTTATTCATCCTACAATCTATCCATCCACCCATCTGTCTACATTCATCTATCCTTCCATCTTCCAGTCCATTCATTCATACATTCATTCATACATCTAATACATGCAACCATATACCTATCCATCCATCTATCCATCCACCCAGCTATTACTCCATCCATCTATTACTCCATCTATCCATCAATTCATTCTTCTATCTCTGCATGTATCCATCTATTCATCCTTCAATCCATCTGTATATCCATTCTTTTTTCCATCCATCTATCCTTCCATTCATCCATCCATCCATCCATCTATCCATCCATCTAACCAATTGTACAACCATTCTTTATTCCATCCATCCTTCCATTAATCCATCTATCCATCATTCCATCTATCCATGTTACTATCATTCCATTCATCTATCCATCTGTCCATGTATCCATCTATTTATCCATCCCTCTATCTATCCATTCATCCATTCATCCACTACTCCTTCCACCTATCAATCCATTCTTCTATCTCTGCATCCATTCATCAATCATCCATCTGTTCTTCCATCCTTCCATCCTTCCACTAATCCATTAGTCTATCAATCCACCCATCCATTTACATATCCCTCACTCCCTCCATCAGTCCATCTATCTATGTATCCATCCATCATTCCATCCTTCCATCCATTAATCTATCTATGTATTTATCCATCCATATTTCTATCCATCCGTCATTCCATCCATCTATCCATCCATCCATATATCTATTCATCCATCAATATATCCATCCATCCATCCATCTCTCTATCCATCCATCCATCCATCTCTAAATTGTCTGTATATCCACCCATCTATCTATTCATCCATCTAAATTGCTATTCATCTAGCCAACCATTCATCATTCTATCTATCATCCATCAATTCATTCATCTACCTATTGATCCACCCATCTATCCATCAATCCATTCTTCCATCTATCAACCTACCCATCCATCTATCCATTTATCCATCAATCCATTCTTCTATCACTGTATCAATCAATCTACCAATTCATCCATCCTTCAATCCATCTGTCTATCCATCCATCCATTTTGCATCCATCTATCCATTTATCTATCCATCCCTCCGTCTATTAACCCATCTGTCCTTCCATCCATCCATGTGTATATCCAACAAACCAATTATCTATCCATCTGTCATTCCATCATCCACCTATCAAATCATCCATCTATCCATGTATCATCTATCCATCCATCCATTCTTCTATTCATTCATCCATCTTTCTATCCATCCATCAATCCATCTATTTATCCATCCATCAATCTCTCTATCCATCCATGTATCTATCCATCTACCCATCTATCAATCCATCTCTATGCATGCATCCATCCACCCATGCAACCAGCTATCCATTCCTCCATCCACCCATCTATCCATCCATCCATGAATCATCCATGTACCTATCCATCCAAATATCTATTATCCATCCATCCATCCATCCATTTGTCTATCCATCCATCCATCCATCCACCAATCCATCCATCTATCCTTCCACCCATCCTTCTATTTATCTACCCATCTCTGAATCCATCAGTCTATCCCTCCATTCAACCCTCAATCCATTTATTCATCTATCTATCCATTCATCCAACCATCTATCTATCATTTCATCCATCTAGCTATCCATCAATCTATTTGTCTATGTATCTATCCATCTATCTATCCATTCATCTATCATCCATCCATCAATCCATCTATCAATTCATCTGTCTATACATCCATCTTTCTATCCATCTATCTCTTCATCCATCCATCAATCCATCTGTCTATCCCTCCATTCATCCATCTATCCATCCATTAATCCAATTGTCTATCCATCCATCAATCCATCCATTTATACATCAATCCATTCGTCTGTGTATCTATCCATCCATCGTTGGTCCATCTATTAATCCATCTGTCTATCCATTTCTCTACCAATCTATCTAACCCTCCATCCATGAATTTATTCATCTATCTATCCATCCAGCCATAAACCCACCCATCTATCCATCCATCTGTGAATCCATTTGTCTATCTATCCATCCATCCATCTAATGATCCATATATCCATCTATCTATTCATTTATGATCCCAATTGTTAATCCTTCCATTCATCAATCAATCCATCTCTCTGTTCATTCATCCATCCATCATGCCATCCATCTATCCATCAGTCCATCCACCTATATTTCTATCATTTCATCTATACACCCATCAATCCATCCATCTATTTATCCATGAATCCATTCTTCTATCTATCTAACCATCATTCTATCTATCTATCAATCCCTGTCTATCTCTCTATCTATAATCCATCTACCTATAAATCCATCTATCCTTCTATCCATTCATCTATCCATCCATTATCCATCTAGTCATTCATTAATCTGTTCATCTATCAATCCATTAATCTATCTACCCATCTATTCATCTAATGATCCATCTATCCATCCATTTATCCATCCTTCCATCCATCCATCTATTTATCCCCCCATTTGTCAATCGACCCATCTATCTATTCATCTATCCAACCACCATTTAATCCATCCATCTATCAATCCATCCGTCTGTCTATCCATCCATCCATCTATCTATATATCTATCTTCCATTTATATATCCATCAATCCATCCATCTATCTATCCATCAATATATTTATCTATCTATCTATCTATCTATCTATCTATCTATCTATCTATCTATCATCTATCCATCCATTCATCAATCTATTCATCCATCCACCAATCCATTCCTCTATATATCTATTCATCCATCTATTGATCCATCTATCTACCCATCTCTCTCTATGCATCCATCTATTTATCAATCCATCCATCTGTCTATATATCCATCCATCTATAAATCCACCTGTCTGTACCTGTATTTATCCATATATCCATCTATCTATCCATCCATCTAACCATCTTTCCATCTAGCCATCCATTATTCCATCCATTCATCAGTCTATCAATCCATCTACACATTCATCAATCATCCATCTTCATATCTATCTATCTATCCATCCATCCATTTGTCTATCGATCCTTCTATCCATCCACCCATCAATCCATCTGCCTATCCATCCATCCATCTCTCTATTCATCCATTCATCCATCTATCCATCCATCCACCTATTCATCCATCCTTGTATGAATACATCTATCTGTCCCTCCAGTCATCCATACACCCATGTATCTATCCATCCATTATAACCATATACCCATCCAGCCATCCTTCATTCCATCCTTCCATCCATCCCTCTATATATCCATCAATTCACCCATCTATTTATCCATCCATTTTTATCTCTATCTATCTGTCCATCAATCCATTTGTCTATCGATCCTTCTATCCATCCACCCATCAATGCATATGTCTCTCCATCCATTCATCTATGCATTCATCCATCTAACCATCCATCCACCTTTCCATCCATCCTTCTATGAATCCATTTGTCTATCCTTGATTCATCCATCTTTTCATCTATTGAATCATCCTTCTATCATCCATCATTCCATCTATCTACCCATCAATCCATTTTTCTATCCATCTATCCAACAACCTGTCCATCTATCCTTCCATCCATCCATCCATCCATCTATATATCTATCAATCCGCCCATCTATTTATCCATCTCTATCCATGTATCTATTAATCTGTCTGTATATCCATTCATCCATCCATCTTTCCATCCATCCATGCAACCATCTATCCATCCATCCATTCTACCATCTATGCATCTATCCATCCACCAATCCATTCTTCTACCTACCCATCATTCCATCCATCCCTCCAACCATCTATCTATCTATCCATACACCCATTCATCAATCTATTCTTCTATCTATGAATTCATCCATCTATCCATTCATCAATCCATCTGTATATCCATTTATCCATCCATCTTTCCATGCATTTATCAACCCATCTGTGTATCCTTCCATCTGTTCCTCTGTCTATCCATCTATCTAACCAATTATCCATTCACCCATCATTCCATCCATCCATCCATCTATCCCTGTATCCATCTATCCATCCATTCCTATATGTATCCATCCATCCACCCAACTATCCATCTATTATTATACCCATCTATTTATCCATCTATCCATCAATCTATCCTTCTACCTATCTATCCCTCCATCTCTCCATCCTTCCATTCAACCATCTACCTGTCCACCTATCTATCCATCCATCCATTTATCTATCCATTTCTCCTTCCATCTATCAATCTATTCTTCTATCTCTGCATTCATCCATCTCTCCATTCATCCATTTTTCTATCCATCCATCCATTCATCTACCCATCCATCCTCTGTCAACCCATCTGTCTGTCCATCCAATTATCCATCCATCAATCAATCCGTCTGTCTATCCATCCATCCATCTATCCATCATTTCATTTTTGTATTTATCCATCCATCAATCTCTCTATCCATGCATCTATCCATTCATGTATCTATCCATCCATAATCATCCATCTACCCATCCATCCATCCATCTGTCCACCCATCCATCCATCAATCCATTAATCTATTTACCCATCCATCCATTGATCCATCTATTCATGTATCCTTCAGTCTGTCTATCCATCCATCCATCCATCTCTCTATTCATCCATCTATCTATCCATCATTCCATCCATTTCTCCTTATATCTATCAATCTATTCTTCTATCTCTGCATTCATCCATCAATTCAACTGTCTATCCATCCATCTCTCCATCCATCCATCCATCCATCCTCTGTCAACCCATCTGTCTATCCATCCAACCAATTATCCATCCATCAATCCATCTGTCTATTCATGCATCACCTATCCATCTATCCTTCAACTCATTTATGCATTTATCTATCTATCGATCTCTCTATCTATGTATCTATCCATCCATTCATCCATCTCCCCATCCGTCCATATGTCCATCCATCCATCAATCCTTTAATCTATTTATCCATCCATCTATGGATCTATCTATCCATGCATCCTTCAGTCTGTCTATCCATCCATCCATCCATTCATCTCTCTATTCATCCATCTATCTACCCAACCTTCCATCTAACCATCTATTCATCCATCATTTTATGCATCCATTCATCAATCCATCTGACTATTTATCTATCCATCCATCCATCTATCATTTTACCCATCCATTGATCCAATATTCTATCCATCCATCCAACCCTCAATACATCTGTTTATCCATTTATTCATCCATCCCTCCCTTCATCTATCTATGCATTCATCCATTAATCTTGATCCTTGTATCCATCCAATTTTGATCTATCTATCCATCCATCCATCCATCCATCTACAAATAAATCCATCCATCCATCTAATCATTCATCTATCTCTCCATTCATTCATCCATCAACCCATTCATCTCTATCCATTCATCCATCTATCCATCCATCTCCATTTATCTATCATCCTTCCAACTGTCCATCTATCTATCCATCCATTCATCCATCTACTATCCATCTACCCATCTTTCTGTCCATCCATTTATTTTTTATCCATCCATCGATCATTTATTTTCTATTGATCCTTCGATGAATCCATCTGTCTATCCATACATCTCTCTGTCTATCCATGTATCTACCCATCCAACCAACCATCCATTTATCCATCTATTTATCCATCCATTCATCCATCAATATTCTATTATCCCTCTCTCTATCTCTGTCCATCCTTTTATCTGTCCATCCATCTATGAATACACCCATCCATCAATCCATCCATTTATCCATCCGTCCATCTATGTATCCATTCATCTATCCATCATCCATGCATCCTTCCTTCCATCCATCCACCCATTCATGTATCCATCCATCAATCCATACCTATCCATGTATCTGTCCATTCATTTATCCATCCTTCCATCTATCCATCCATTCATCTGTATCTACTCATCCATCCATCCATCCATGTATCCACTCACCTTTCCTCCTTCTAGCCACCATGTCATCTTCTGTTCACTTGTCCTCATTGTCCCCTCCATCTCTCTCCATCCCACTCTCCCAATACTTTTGTGTTCCTGATCTTTGATGCTGCACATATGGGCACATGAAAGTCTCTAGTGTCTAATGGAGGCCTGCAAATAAGGAATTACAATTCTGTTTAATAGGTGCTGTGGTGGGTTTGGTAAGTGGCACCTTGGGGAAGCATTAAAGAGTGTGGATTAGCCAGGCAAGGTAGCTCAAGCCATTGGACTGTAAAACCAATGGCTCTGGAGGCTGAGGCACGAGGATGGCAAGTTGGAGGCCAGCCTCAGCAACTTAGCGAGGCCCTAAGCAACTCAGTGAGACCCTGTCTCTAAGTTAAACAGAAGAAGGGCTGGGGACGGGGCTCAGGGGTTGAGTGCTTGCCTGGCCTGCACAAGGACCTGCAAGATCCCCAGCACTGCAGCAAACAAAACGAATTAAAAAGAAATTGAGTCATTTCTATATGATAGATGTGTAATTAAATGCTATATTTTTTTCTGCCTAAAATTGATATGCATAAAAGAAACAGAAAACTAGTGAAGAGGAGAACAGAGGGAAAGAACTACAGTATGGTGAAAACTGGATTTCCAAGTCTGTGTTCCCTCTTTCTTCCTGGTATTGATTGTCTGGAATCTTACACATATACATATATGATATGATGTTTCTTATTTTCTTTTTTCTTTTCTTCTCTCCCTCTCCTCCTCCTCCTTCTTTGATACTGGGAATTGAACCCAAGAGTGTCCTACACTGAGCTACACGTCAGACCTTCTTATTTTTGAGACAGGGTCTCACTAAATTGCTGAGGTTGGCCTCGTATTTGTGATCCTCCTGCCTCAGCCTCCAGAATGGCTGGTATCACAGATGCACCCCACCATTCCCTGCTATGATATTGCATTTCTGACCTTTGTTTTGGGGTACTGGGGATTGAACTCAGGGGCACTAAGCCATTGAGCCCTATCCCCAGCCCTATTCTGTATTTTATTTAGAGATGGGGGTCTCCCAGTTGCTTAAGGCCTTGCTTTTGCTGAGGCTGGTTTTGAACTCAGGATTCTCCTGCCTCAGCCTCCCAACCTCTGGGATTGCAAGCGTGCACCACCGTGAGCCCGGTGCATTTCTGACTTTTTATGAATTGATTCCCAGCTAAATTTTAAACTCCTCATGGGCAGAGACAATATCTTACTTATTTTTTCTAACTAGATTCATGAGCACTATAGATAATTCAATAAATGCTTTTTAATTATGGCACAAGAATCCTGCCGGCACATTTTTTTTTTTTTAGATAATCTTTCAATAATTTTTTAGTTGTATTTTATTTTTTAGTTTTTAATTTTATTTATTTATTATTTTTATGTGGTACTGAGGATCGAACCCGGTGCTTCACATGTGCCAGGCAAGTGCTCTGCATGAGCCAAATGGGGTGGTACTTTCCTGTCATCCCAGCGGCTCTGGAGGCTGAGGCAGGAGGATCACAAGTTGGAGGCCAGCCTCAGCAATTTAGCAAGGCCCTAAGCAACTCAGTGAGACCCTGTCTCTAAATAAAATCTAAAAAGGGCTAGGGACGGGGCTCCGGGGTGAAGCACCCCTGGTTCAATCCCCTGTACCCTTTCCCCCCAGATGTGAGCACAGGATCCTAACACCCTCACCACAAGATTGACAGATGCAGTTGAGAATACGATACACCCAGGAACAATGTGCCACTAGGCTGGTATGGATGGTATGGAGGCACACTGTCTTTGCAGAGATGTGCCACTGATTTGCTGCATCAGCCTCTCCCCAGGTCGGGATTGGGTGGCCCTGCACCCCCCTGCGCCTGGAGCTAGGCTGTTCGTTTCTCGCGTGGCCACGCGAGGGCGCAATAGAGCCACCTCCTAACCGCGTTCTCCTCCCTTTGATTTCACATCCCAAGAGAAAGATCACGAGGTGAAGAGGAGAAGCCTGAGGAAGGGAAAGAAGCAGCACTCGGAAGAGGAGTTTGACCCGAGCCAGTGGAGGCAGAGCGTCTTCTCCCTGCAGTTGGCCATCATGCCTCTGCTTGCTGGTAGCTACACCTGTTCCCAACAGTCTCTGGTCCTCCTGTCACCAAATGGGACTGAAATGGTCCACACAGCCGGCCACGCCCCTGCTCTGTACCACCTCATTTCATCCCCACTGCCCCCTCCGGAAAGCAGGGTTAATAGCCTCCACTGTATGCAGGAGGACAATGGAGGCCCAGAGAGGTTAAGTGCACCGCCCAAGACACACAGCATAGCAAGTGGGAAGTCAGGATTTGAACTCAGGTCTGTTTGATTCCGTCCCCCATCACTTTTCATTATTTATGTAGAGAAAGGGTCTCGCTGAGTTGCTTAGGGCCTCACTAAGTGGCGTGGCTGAGGCTGGCCTCCAACTTGTGATCCTCCTGCCTCAGCCTCCCAAGCCGCTGGGATGACAGGCCCTTCTTTTTTCCCTTTGGTAGTACTGGGGGCTGAGCTCAGAGCCTCATGCACCCCAGGCAAGCGCTCTGCCACTAAGCTACATTCCCAGACCCCCCCTCTTTCTGCTTTTTAAAGAAAGTCATTTCCAGGTGGGTGGGTGGCACACACCTGTAATCCCAGCTACTGGGAGGCTGAGGCAGGAGGATTGTAAACTGAAGTCCAGCCTTGGAAATTTAGCAAGACCCTGGGTCAGAATGAAAAAATAAATCAGAGGCGGTAGAACGACCTTGAGTTCAGTTCCCAGTTGGACAAAGAACAGAATAAAACAGTTTTTTTGTGCTTTGGACTGGCAGGGGCAGGCGCGCCCTCTGCTGGCTGTTTTGCAGAAATGCTGTTTTTAAATGCTTTTGAGTGACACGTGAATGGAATAGAATTTTTCTTTCCCCTCATCCCTCCCCTTTTCCCCCTTCCTCTACTCTGCTGGTCTTCTATTTGTTTTAGTTTTTTTTCATTTTAATTTTAAAAAAAATTATAGCTATAAAGGTGGAATTCGCTGTGGTACATTCATATATGTACACACCATAATTTTGTCTTTTTTTGGGGGGGGTACCAGGGATTGAACCCAGGGGTGCCCAATCCCTGAGCCCCATCTCCCAGTGGCTTGGGAGGCTGAGGCAGGAGGATCGCAAGGTGGAGGCCAGCCTCCGCCAAATTGAGGCCCTGAGCAACTCAGCGAGACCCTGTCTCTAAATAAAATATAAAAAGGGCTGGGAAGGGGCTCAGGGGTTAAGTGCTCCTGGGTTCAATCCCTGGTACAAAAAAAGAAAAAACAAAATTCAATTCTCTTAGAGACTCATTGGGACTTTAGTTGGAGGAACTGACATATAACCTGCTGCTTGTGGGTGATTCCTGATTCTTCTTTTTTTAAAATAAATTTTATTTTTTGGTATGATTTTGTCATTAGCCCTTCTCTGGTTGCTTGATCCCTCTGAGCCTGTCTGGAGTGGTCTAAACCACTGCGTGTATTTCACCCCAGGACAGCAAACTGTCATGAGCCGGGGCAGTGAGAAGTCGGCCAACATTTTGGATTGCCTTTTGACTTTCAAAACCGAAGTTCCTATCATGACGGAGGAGCAGAAGCTGGAATTAAACCCCCTGATCATAAGGATCGACTGTGTTTCCTGCCTGCCGTCACAACCTGTGCCTATTCAGGAACTACAGGTAAGAGTGAGCCACACCTGTCATCCCAGCAGCTCAGGAGGCCGAGGCAGGAGGATCGCAAGGTGGAGGCCAGCCTCAGCCACTTAGTGAGGCTCTAAGCAGCTCAGTGAGACCCTGTCTCTAAATAAAATACAAATAGGGCTGGGGACAGGGCTCAGAGGTCGGTCGAGTGCCCCCGAGTTCAATGCCCAGATTGGCTCCTAATTAGGAGCCTCCAAATCTGAGGCCTCTCACTATGTCACGGGTGCTATACAGATGGAGGTCTCCAGCCTCTCTTCAGGAACCCATGGGGGTGGAGCTGGAGGCTGTTATGCTAAGTGAGATCAGTCAATCCCAAAGATCCAAAGGCTGGACGTTCTCTCTGATATGAGGATGCTGATTCATAATGGGGGGGTAGAGGGAAGAATAGGGGTACACTGGATTAGACAGAGGGGAGTGAAGGGAGGAGACAGGGTCAGGGGGTGGGAAGGAAGGTGGATGCTATCGCCCTCTGTGCGTATATGGTACATGACTGGTGTGGTCCTACCTCATGCACAACCAGAAGAACGAGAAGTTAGGCTCCATTTACGTAGGATGCGTCCAAACCCATTCTACTGTCGTGTGTAATTAATTAGAACAAATAAAAAAATAACTGGAATTAAAAAAAGAGGAACCCATGGATTTTCCTGTTACAGCAGCAGCACCTTGCTGCATACTTACCCTCTTCCCTCTGCTGTTTGGATCTTCTTGGTCTTTCGGACTCCACGTCTTCCTCTTCATTTGTTTGTCCTTTGGTTTTGCTGGAGCACATCCTTCAGTAACCTCTTGAGAAAAGATCAATGGAATACCTCCCGACCCACCGCGGGTTATTCTATCCTTCTATTTGGTGGATAGTTTGGGTATAGAATTCTAGTTTTCCTTCAGAGTTTTGAAGGCAATCATTCCATCACTTTTTTTTAAATGTTCTGTGTTGGACCTTGGTATATGTCCCATTTTATATTTCCCTTAAAGCTTGTAGGATCTTCGCTTTGTGCACCTCAGAATATGACCTTATTTGGACAGAGGGTGATCACAGAGGCCTGCTCCCTGCCTGGCCTTCAGTGACATCATGGTAGTCACAGGGAGCTACGGTGCCCATGGATGATGATCCAAGTCCTGGCTCCCAGCCAGGGGAGTGGCCAGGGCACCCCGTTAGAGTTGGAGGAGGAGGTGGACATCCGGGTGGACGTACCCCTTGGCCTTTGCAGATGGCGGTGGGCTGCGTTTTCTCCGAGGCGTTTGTCTGGGGTAGGGTGATCATTTTCCTGACAGTTTTCTGTCCTGCTAGGCCACCCCTTTCTTGGTCCTTTGGCCGGAGAAAGCAGACTTTTCTTGGGGGTGTTTCCTGCCTCCAGAAACATTCATCCAGGGGACTCAGGAGCTCTTTCAGTGCTGGGCAGTTGTCTTGTATTATCTCACTGATTATTTCTTTTTTTTCCCCACGTCTTTTTGGAGCTCCTGTTATTTAGATGCTGAACGTCCTGGACTATTTTTATGGATATAATGCATTGTTTTTCTTTGACCAGTTTTTAATTTTTTGATTTATTTTTGATTTTTGATTTGTTTAAATTAATTGTACATGGCAGGAGAATGCATTTATGCACTTTGATAGATCATACGTAGGTGGGTTATAATTTCTCATTTTCTGAGTGTGCATGTTGCAGAATCATATTGTACATTGTCACATGGACACATACAGTAATAAGGTCTGTTTCATTCCACTATCTTTCCTATCCCCACATCCCCTCCCCTCCCATCACTTCCCTCTACCGAATCTAAGGTGACAGCGTTCTTCTGCAGGGGCCTCCAACCTTTGTGAATCAGCATCCACATACTAGAGAAAACATTTGGCCTTTGGTTTTGTGGGATTGGCTTATTTCGCTTAACATGATAGTCTCCAACTCCAACCATTTACTGCAAATGCCATGATTTTACTCTTCTTCCAAGCAGTGTAATATTCCATTGAGTATACATACCACATTTTTTTTTATCCATTCATCTAC
Organism: Callospermophilus lateralis; assembly: GCF_048772815.1. Lineage (NCBI taxonomy): Eukaryota > Metazoa > Chordata > Mammalia > Rodentia > Sciuridae > Callospermophilus > Callospermophilus lateralis. The sequence continues at coordinate 1,898,393 of NC_135324.1, forward strand.
TGAGGGACACCTAGGTTGGTTCCATAGTCTAGCTATTGTGAATTGAGCTGCTGTAGTGGCTGTGTCACTATAGTATGCTGATTTTAAGTCCTCTGGGTATAAACCAAGGAGTGGGAGAGCTGTATTTTTTCTATTTGTTCTAATTAGTTACACATGACAGCAGAATGCAAAGATTCTGACAAATGGAGTATGACTTGTCATTCACCTGGTTGGACATGATGAGTTAGGTCCTGTGATCATACACGCACATGGGAAATGATGTTCTGGCTGTTTTTAATGTGTGTTATCTCTGCTTTTAATCTGTCCCATAAGAATGTGTCTGGGCCTGCATTTCTGAGTTCATCTGATTGGGATTTACTGAGATTCTAGAACCTCCAAGTTAATGTCCTTTGACAAATTCAGGAGACTTTCAGACACTATTTCTTTAATTATTTTTTTGTAGCTGTAGATGGACAGATGCCTTTATTTAATTTATTTATTTCTATGTGGTGCTGAGGATCAAACCCAGGGCCCTCACACGTGCCAGGCAAGCACTCTGCCACTGAGCCCCCGCCCAGCGCTCCGTTCTTGGTGGCGGAGGGACAGTCACTGGTGAGCGACTGTGGGCCTCCTTCCTGGTGGCGGAGGGACAGTCATGGTGAGTGACCTTGGGCCTGTTCTGTTGCAGAGGCTGTGCACCCCCGTCTACTGCAGGTACCGCTTCCACAAGACCCCGGTGCACAGGACCAAGGAGCGGCCCCACGGGACCCACGTTTACTTTGAAGACATCAATGTCATCTGCCTGGGAGCCATACACCCCAGCGACCTGCGGGAGTACCTGGAGGGTCCCCCCATGGTGGTGGAAATCCACGATCGGGACCGTAAGTCGGACGAGTCCTCCCGCAGGCCCACCCTGTTTGGGGAGGACCCCCTGGATTCCCACGGGGACATCCAGTCCTTCATCTCCTCCAAGGAGACGGAGGACAACCCCTTCGAGTCCCAGAACAAGACCTGGGACCCTCACGGAGTGGCCCGGGTCAGTTTCGCGGACCTCCTCCTTGGCCACAAGTACCTGAAACTGGTGGTCCCCATCCAGCGCTGTGAGCCCAAGGCCACCCCCGGCCTCCAGGGCAGCCGATGCAGGAGGGTCTCGAGGTTCCAGGTCCCGGCCACCGAGGTCCTCCAGCACAACCCGATGCCCGCTGGAAACTACTTGGAGGCCAACTCATTGCTCAAACTGCGAGTGGACGTGACGGTGCCTCTGAGCACCTGGGCCAAAGCCCAGGGCGTGGATTTCCTGGGCAGCCACTTTGGCCGCATCGTGTTCGTGTTCAGTGCCAAAGACCTGTTCCTGCTGCACAGTCTGCTGAAGGACATCACCCTGATCAACGCCAAGGCCCTGGAGCTGGACTCCTACCCCACCGGGACCGTCCAGCAGATCCTCTCGGCCTTCAAGATGCGGGTCAGCCTCCAGCATGAGGAGCATCTGGACGTCCTGACCGGCTTCCACCTGCTGGATGGGAACCTCCACCTCTTTGTTCTGGAAGGCTTGGCCGACGGGGGCCTGCGGCAGCTGTGGGAGAGCCACCAGAGCCGGTAGGTGGCGTCTGAATGAGGAAGGAGCCCCAGCAAGGCCCAGGGAGGCTGAGGGCGGAGGATCGCAGATTGGAGGCCAGCCTCAGCAATTTAGCGAGATGCTGTCTCAGAATCAAATAAGAAGGGTTTTATTTTGTGGTTCCATCCCCAGGACCAATAAAGAAATAATCCAGTTACATGATCCTGACACCGATCTGCTGCCCCCAGGGGCAGGAGCCTGGCCTGTTTGGACCGTGGCTGCAGTGACCTCTGAGTGTCTGAATGGCTGAGCAGGGTGAAATGACCCTCGCTGGGGATCAGCTTCCTAGGTGGCCCGGTGGGAACAGGGGACCCTGGCTCTCTCTTCTGATAGCACAGTCTTTCAAACAAGTTGACCCTTTTACCCCCTTGAGCCTACAATGAGGGTATCATATTTTAAATTTCAGTTGCCAGGTGTTTATTGCTGGTATATGGAAATATGATTAATTTGTGTGTATCTTGTATCCTGATTTGATAATTATTTATTATTATTGCTATTTTTTTTTGGTACCAGGGATTGAACCTAGGGGTACTCTACCAGTGAGCCATGTCCCCAGCCCTTTTTTGTATTTTATTTAGAGACAGGGTCTCACTGAGTTGCTCAGGGCCTCGCTTTGGCTGAGGCTGGCCTCCAACTTTCGATCCTCCTGCCTTGGCTTCCAATGTCTACCTCCCCAAATCACTGAGATTATAGGTGAGGGCAACAGCTGGCTACAGTATCCTTAGGTTGAATCCCCAGTACTAAAAAAAAAAAAAAAGTAAGAAAAGTGAGAAAAAAAAGTTATTTACAATGTGTGGAACATAGTAGTAGCCTGAAAATATAAAGAGTTCTGTGAATCAATAAGAATGATCGAAACATCCCAGAAGAATGGGTGGAAGAATGATTCCAACAAGTTCTTCACAGAACAAATTCCTACCAATGACCACACCTACAGGCCCTGAACTGGGATACAGGGTAGGCATAAATGTTACCAGGTTCAGCATGCTGGGCGTGGTGGTGTGTGCCTGTCATCCCAGTGGCTCAGGAGGCTGAGGCAGGAGGATCGCAAGATGGAGGCCAGCCTCAGCAATTTAGCGAGGCCCTCAGCAACTCAGTGAGACCCTGTCTCTCAATAAAACATAAAAAGGGCTGGGGATGGGGCTCAGGGGTTAAGAGGCCCTGGGTTCTTTCTGTCATGGGTTTTTGACAAGCAAAGACAAAATAAAATGTCATATGAAATAAAACAGGGCTGAGGTCATAGGTCAGTGGGAAGGCCACTGCCTAGCCCGCACGAGGCCCAGGTTCAACGCTCAGAATTGCAAAGTGAATGAATGAAAAATAAATTATAATCTGAGTTGCTCAGAAATAATCTGAGTTGCTCAAAGCCTTGCTAAGTGGCTGAGGCTGGCTTCCCACTGGCGATCCTCCTGCCTCAGCCTCCGGAGCCACTGGGATGACAGGTGTAACCTAAGTCCACACTTCTAAACTGTAAACTGTGAAGTAATTACAGACTCACAAGTTGTAACAATTAATAGAGTTTCTAGATTCCTTCCCCAGTGCCCTGTGGGGACATCTTCCATAACCACACTGCTTCACTGGGTGACACCTGTAGTACCGCTACCTACAGGGATGGAAAAATCTTTTTGTTTGCTTGCTTTTCTGGTCCTGGGAGTTGGACCAGAGGCCCTACCCTGAGCCTGCAGTGTGCCCAGCGACCTCTGGCCGGTGTCCCTCTCTTTCAGAATCCCCATGTTGGAGCTCAGGAAATACAAAGTGCTCTACAACTCGCAGCTGCTGTTCCGCCACCGCCTCTACGCGGACCTGGAGACCGTCCTGTACCACGTGCACCTCTTCAGGCCCCTGTCGCTGCTCATGCGGCATCCGGGGCTCTACCTGCGGAACGCCATACCTCACAAGGCCTTCCAGGCCCTGGCCAGGTGGGGGCCTGCTCTGCCACTGAGCCTCAGCCCCTGCCCCAGCCTCAGCCACAGCCCCTGAGCCTCAGCCTCTGCCTCTGCCCCAGCCTCAGCCCCAGCCCCAGCCCCTGCCCCAGCCCCTTTTTGTTTTTTATTTAGAGATAGCACCTTGCTAAGTTGCTGAGGGCCTTACTCAATTGTCGAGGCTGGCCTCCAACTTGCGGTCCTCCTGCCTCAGCCTCCCTAATTGCTAGGATTACAGATATTAGCCACTGAGCCTGGCAAAGGGGGGGAGTTTTGGGGGTTGGGAAGGCAGGATGACTGGCGGCCCAGGCTTCTGAGATTTGCTCAGAAATCAGGCCAAGGGCATATCACCTTTCCCGGTGGAGGAAGATTCTGAGGTGTACCACTGGCCATCTTGCTAGGGATGCTCTGCATGGGCTGTTGGGGGTCATGGATGAGACCATGGCTCAGTCAGCTTTTTCTGTGCTGTGACTCAAGGACCCTCCAGCACAACTGCAGAGGGGGACAGTGGATGTGGGGCTCAGGGTGTCCCAGGTCCCAGTCCACAGATGGCAGCTCCACTCCTGGGCGAGGGGAGGCAGGACATCATGGAGGAAGAGTGTGGGGAGGGAGCAGCTCCCATGGGGACCAGGGAGCAGGGACTCCACTCTCCGGGGACAAAGAGAGACCCCAAGTCACGGCCCCAGGGCCACCTCCTCCCCACACCCCACCTGCCTCCAGGGGCCACCAGGGGACCCCAGGGAGCCATTCCCTGCCGGGGTTCAGGCCTCACACCCCTCACTCCTCCTCTGGACCTTCCTGTGTCACCTCCCATGGGGGCTCTGGGGACACCCCAGAGCCACAGCAGGACAGATCACAATCAAAGAAGAGCATTCATCTCAGAGCGTGAGCAGCCAGTAAATTCTTGAGGGTCAAAGGAGGAGGGAAGCCAGTGCACACCTGTCATCCCAGCTGCTCAGGAGGCTGAGGCAGGAGGATCGCAAGGTGGAGGCCAGCCTCAGCCACTTAGTGAGGCCCTGAGCAACTCAGCGAGACCCTGTCTCTAAATAAAATAGAAAATAGGGAGAGGGAAGAAGGGATTCTCCAGGAAGGAGTCCAAGCAGATCAAACCAGACCTGAGCACTTCATTTATGACCTGGCACCAGCTCATCAGCCTCTCTTGGGTTTTATGTCCTCCATAAAATAGGGGTGACTGTCCCCATCTCTCAAGGCCCGTGAGGCTGAGTGGGGTGTTCTTCATTCCAGAATCTACAACATCTGCTACCACAGTACCAAGCTCAGGGAGGTGGTCGTCAGAGACTTGCTACCTTCGTCCGCCATGATCAAAGACTTGAGCCAAGAGTTCGGACTCCCCATCTCTCAAGAGGACCTCATGGATCAGAGGCTACCTACCATCTCCCCTCAGCCTGTCCCCAATCTTGAAGGATCCCAAAGGCAGGTCTCCACCCTCAATTCCCAGATCCTTGCCCACCAGGAGAAGTACCTGCAGTGGCGGAACAACATGCTCCTGGCGACCAGAGAGAAGCACTACCTGATCCAGGTGGGCCTGCCTCCTGCCTCCACATCCTGCCTCCACATCCGGCCTCCCAGCCCACCAGGGCTGTCTCCACCTGCTGGAGAGATTTTTCTTTTGGTTCTGGGGATGGAACCCAGGGGTGCTTCACCCCTGAGCCCTGTCCCCAGCCCTTTTTATAGTTTATTTAGAGACAGGGCCTCCCTGAGTTGCTCAGAGTTTTGCTAAGTGGCTGAGGCTGGCCTCCACCTTGTGATCCTCCTGCCTCAGCCTCCGGAGCCACTGTTTTGAAACTAGGTTGAGTTTTCAACCACCGAGCCATATCCCCAACCCAATTTTCTTCTCTCTCAACTGCTTGGATTTCCTAGGCACTGTGTGGACTCCAGATCCATTTGGGAAGCATTGCTATCCTAGTGGTTTGAGGACTGCCATTGATAATATGGAATATCTCTGCTGTGATTTAGGTCTTCTCTCTCTCAGCCATTTCTGTGGCATATAAATATCAGACCTCTTTTTGAGAAAATAATACTGTTAATATATTGAGTTTTAAAAATTTCTGTGTTAGGGGCTGGGGATGTGGCTCAAGCGGTAGCGCGCTCGCCTGGCATGCATGCGGCCCGGGTTCGATCCTCAGCACCACATACAAACAAAGATGCTTTGTCCGCCGAAAACTAAAACTAAAAAAAAAAAAAAAAATTTCTGTGTTGAATATAGAAATATAATGAATTTTTGTTATTCATCTTGTATCCTGTAACCTTATGAAATTGGGTCATTTGTATTCATCGGTTTTCTGTTGCTATAACAAATCACCGGAGGCTGGGAAACATAAAAAGAAAAAAGGTTCAGTTAGATTAATTTTGGAGGAGGAAAGTCCAATCTGGATGGCCCCACTAGTTTGGCCTCTGCCAAGGGCCTCCTTAGCCGCGTCACCACAGGGCAGATGGCATCACAGGGGTAGTACCTTCTCTCCACATCTGAACATTTGTTGTTGTTTTTTTTTTAAATAACAGCCATTCGAATTGGGGTGAAATGACTGTCTCATTGTGGTTTTTATTTGCATTTCCCTGATGGCTAATGATATTGACCATGTTTTAATATATTTCTTGACCATTTCACCTCCTCCTCCTCTTTCTTATTTTATTATTATTATTATTATTATTTAGTACTGGGACTAAATTATTTATCACTGAACTACATCTTCAATCTTTAACTTTTTAAAAGAATTTTGAGACAGGGTCTCACTGAGCTTCGCAGGCTGATCTGAACTTGCAGTCCTCCAGCCTGAGCCTCCTGAGTTGCTGGGATGAGAGGCGCATGCCCAGTTGCATTTCTTCTTTTAAAAAAGTATTTTCAATTGGATTTTTTTTTTTTTTTGTGAGGGGGATACTGGAGAGTGTACCAGAGGATCTTAACCCCTGAGCCCCAGCCCCAGCCCCTGTTTTTGTTATTTTATTTAGAGACAAGAGTCTGGCTGAGTTGCTTAGGGCCTCGCTAAGTTACTGAGGCTGGCCTCCACCTTGTGATCCTCCTGTCTCAGCCTCCTGAGTCACTGAAATTTCAGTTGTGTGCAATGCACCCGGCCTTTTTGGTTGTTTTTTTTAAATATATCTTTATGAATGAACACATCTCAGTTTGTTGTACGTCTTTGTTCGGTTTCCAGTGGTTGACTTTGACAGTTTTTTCATTGTTTTCTTTTTTCTTCGTTCAGGGCTGGGATCAAGCCCAGGGTTTCCTGGGTAAGTGATCCGCCATTGAGCCACATCCTTAGTGCAAGAATTGAGCTCTCAGGAGGATGGATTTTCTGAGCTCCTTATTCCATTCACCCTATGAATCCTACTTTCCTCCTGCTCAACTATGAATTTTATTCACGTCTTTATTGCTCCAGATTTCTGGAGTCTATTTTATCTATTTTATCCTTTGCTTTTACTTTGTGATTTTCCTTTCAGAAGGGTAAGAATGGCTCCCATTTCTTGCAGGTATAAGGTCTGCCTTTTCTTCTGTCACTTGGACCACAGGTTGGACTGTTTATGGATCCACATCCCCACTCCTCTCTCTACCCCAAACTCCACCACTTTCTAGAATCAAGGGCTGTAGAGAAGTCTGATACCTTCCTGATTCGTTTCTCCTTTCAGCTAAATAAACCATTTCTTTTAGAGCTCTCCACCTCTAGGTGGGGCTTAAAAAAAAATCCTTTAAAGCCAGGCACAGTGGTGCACGCCTGTCATCCCAGCAGCTCAGGAGGCTGAGGCAGGAGGATCGCAAGATGGAGGCCAGCCTCAGCAACTTAGCGAGGCCCTGTCTCTAAATAAAATAGAAAAAAGGGCTGGGGATGGGGCTCAGGGGTTAAGCTCCCCTGGATTTACGCCCCAAAATTCTTTCAAAGTGTTTCTTCTTCCTCTCTCCACCTTTACCCGCTTCTTACTGGTGGTCTCTCCCATCCAGTTCTGCTCCATCTTCCGGTTTACCAACCTGATCTTCCTCTGTGACCATTATGGTAGTTGGCAATTTATAGCTCTAAGTTGTACCAATCATTTTCCAGAAATTATCACCTTCATGAATGATGTAAAATTTCAGCAAATGAGTATTTGTGTACACTATTAAAAATAATAGGGGCTGGGGATGAGGCTCAGTTGGTAGAGTGCCCAGGCCCTGAGTTCAATCCCCAGCACCACAGAAAACCAACAAAGACACTAAGGCTGGGAGGTAGCTAGGTGGTGAACTGCCTGCCTAGTGTATGTGAGGGCCTCCCTTCCCAGCATTGCCCCCCTCCCCCGGAAAAAAGCCAATTACCTAGCTTAAGAAATCAAATATTATCAATACTTGGGCATTTGAATTATTTATCTTTTGCTTTTTATTTTTATTTTTTGGGGTTACTGGGGATTGAACCCAAGGGCACTTTAGCATTGAGCTACATCCCAGCTCCCCCCGTTTTTAATATCTTGTTTTGAGACAGCTTTAAGTTGCTGAGGCTGGCCTCTAACTTGCGATCCTCCTCCCTCAGCCTCCGGAGTCTGTGTACTATGGCACCCTGTGATATTCTGCTACTTAAATGATATGATTGCAACTACCTTAACATGTCTTTGTCTCAAAATATTTCCTTGATTTTTTGGTGGCTTTGACATTTCCATTGCCAACACAACAAGTGGCAAGTATCTCCTGGTTTCTGATTCGTCTTTCCACTCTCTTAATGGGGTCTTTTATTTTTTAGTTTTTTAGATGGACACAATATCTTTATTTCTATGTGGTGCTGAGAATTGAACCCAGGGCCTCACACATGCCAGGCGAGCGCTCTACCACTGAGCCCCAGCCCCAGCCCCATATTTCAACTCTCCATCCATCTGGGATTTATTGATTTTTGCATGAGGCTAGAAATCGTCCCATCTCTTCCATTCAGATCACTCTTGATCAACTACTTATCCTTCACCCCGATCTTCTGTACCTCAGTCCCGTCTGGCCAAGTGCGAGTCTATGGATGGTTGTTTGGGGTCTCCATTGCAATCACATTTATGATTTTATCATTCCCTTCAAAGCACCAACAACTTGATTTTTGATTTCCGTATTATACATCTTCTATTTTCTTGATTCCTGATTTTATTTATTTATTTATTGGAACCGGCGATTGATTTAAATTTAAACTACTGAGCCACATCCCCAGCCCTTTTCACTAACTTGCTGAGGCTGGCCTCCATCTTGTGATCCTCCTGCCTCAGCCTCCCAAGCTTCTGGGATGACAGGCGTGGGTCACCGGACCCAGCTAATGTGCTTTTCTTTTTCTGACTTCTTCAAATGCATGTTTACCTCATTGCTTTTTTGGGAATTCAGCTGAACAGATACATTTTGACTATCAACTTCTGAATAGTAAGTGAATCCCACAAGTTTATTTCATTAATTTCCACTTTCACTCCTTTTTCGATCTCTAAGAATATTGTAGAGTTTCCAAATGCTTAAGGAACTTTTTAAAAAATATATATTTTAGTTGTTGATGGACCTTTATTTTATTCATTTGTGTGTGGTGCTGAGAATCGAACCCAGTGCATCACATATGCTAGGCAAGCGCTCTGCCACTGAGCCACAACCCCAGACCCTTAAGGAATTTTTAATTATCATTTCTTTTGATGATTGAGTTCTACCTTAATTTTGTTGGCATCAGTGTGTATTTTTTGTATTCTTGGTCCTTTGTTGAGATTGGCTTCCTGGCTTAGTCGGCCCACTTTAGCAAATATTTCAATGTACTTGGGAAAAAAATGTGCATCCAGGAGTTAAATTTAGGATCCTTCCATCTTGCCAATTTGACCATTTTAAAACTCTAAAAGGCCTTTTTCAATTCTCAGTAATGCTTTTTAGAAGTGCCAATACAGTAAAATGCACAAATCCAAAGTGTATAGTTGCTCATTTTTTCTATAGGTGGAAACATGATTCAAATCAGAATTCTAGAATGTTCCATCACCCCCCAAAGCATCATGCACCTTATGGGTCTCAGTAAGTTGCTGAGGCTGGCCTTGAACTTGCAATCCTCCTGTCTCAGCCTCCCAAATGGCTGGGATTACAATCCCAGGCCACTATGCCTGGCTACTCTGATTTTTGAGTGGATGTCACTACTTCCATCTTTATCTTCTACACTAGACTGTCTTATTTATTTATTAAGTCCAGGGCTCCCTGGGATCCTAAACTGATTTTTCAGTTCATGACCTCATTCTGCAGTTGCATTCCGTCCACGGCATAATTCATCCATCTCGGTTGAGTACTTTTATTTTTATTTTGGGGTACCAGGGATTGAACTCAGGGGGCACTTGGCCCCTGACCCACAGGCCTATTTTTATATTTACTTAGAGACAGAGAATCACTGAGTTGCTTAGGGCCTTGCTAAGTGGATGAGGCTGGCCTCCAACTCATGATCCTCCTGCCTCAGCCTCCTGAGCCACTGGGATTATGGGTATGCACCACCTCGCCTGGCTGTAAGTACTTTTATACACCAATATTTTTTTCCTTAATGTCCCTTCTGTTTCAAATTGCTAGTACCTTTTCACTTTTAAGAATGATTGTCACATTTAAGCCTAAGTTCTTAGCCCATCTCTGCCAACGATTTCGCTTTGGCTTGTCACTTGATGACCTGTGTTTCCCCAGCATCTAGCGATTTTGATGGTGAGTTTGAGTTCCCTGCTGCTTCAGGCCCTGGGCAGAGAATCTCAGGCACCTGGAGTGACAGTGACCACTACTTTCTTTCCCTCCACAAACATCTCTCTTGGTCAGAAGTTCAACTTTAAACCACAAGAAAGACACCATGTCCGTGTGTGGCAAGTGACCAGCTCTAGGGCTCGGAGGGAACAGCACTTGGACTCCTAGTGATGAAATGCAGAGATTCAGATCAGCTTTCCTGAAGGACATCGGGACCCCAGAGGTTATGGGATGTTCCGATGGATGTTCCACGTGCTCCACAGGGAGATTCTAGCCCGTGTGGCATCTTGATCATGTTCTTTGGGAATGTGCTCCATGGCCTGAGCTCTGTCCCTCATCCAGTGACCCTTGCCAAAGGGCCTCCTTAGACAGGCTCTTGTGTCCATCACAGTTGGTCCTGGTCCTGGTCCTCTGCATTCTTCCTCGTATCCCAGCCCTCCGCGGAACCATCTGGTTTCCCTCCTGTGCCCAGGTGACCTGTGTCGCTGCTCTTTTCATTTACACAAGGTGGCCGGGGACACGGGACCTGCTGAGAACGCAGGTCACGCTGGCCATGCACTTGACCCTCCGAGGTGACCGCTGTCGAGGAGGCCAGCCCTGGTTAAGTCACTATGTCCCCCCCCCACACACCCCGAAAGTCTCTCACTCAGCAGGTGCGACCCACCTGGTGACCTTGGGCCAGTTTCTGGTCCTGGGAGTTCCAGTTTGGTCAGTGGCAGGTTGAACCAGGTGTCCCCGTGTCGTGGTTCTGAGAGGGGGACACAGCACACTCAGGAACCAACCGATCTCCCTGCCCACCAGGTGCCAGCCGGGGTGAGGGACACCTGTGGTGGCTCCTGACTCTGGGGAACTTCTTCTCCTTCAGAAAAACATCATGAAGGCCTTCCAGGCCACCAAGAGGCCTCCTGTCCCCAAGGCCAAGATGATGCGAATCTCAACCCCCCTGGACAAGGGTGTCCACAACTACAGTGTCATGACCTTCAACTCTGCCGTGCTTGCCAAGAAGGAACTGTACCAAGAGATGGCCAAGGTGTGTGACAGTCCCCAGTGAGACAATGGCGGTTGGCTAATCCCCTGACCCTTTCCTTTCTGACCACAGGTCAGCGGGCGACTTAGGTGTGCAGACAAAAGCCAGTTAGTGGAACAAGAAATGGGGTCAGGTGCTGGGAGAATTTGGTGTCACACTAGATGGGGATGCTCAGCGCATGCTCCGATCCATGGCTGAGAACCAGTGTATGGTCCTTGGCTCTGGTGAGGGCTTTGGTGTGACCACTTATGGAAGGCGGTTGGTACCTGGAAGGAAATGTGTTGGTTCAGGCCTCAGCACCCACTACGTGTAGGTAGGAGTTTCATTTGTTAAAGGGGACAGTAAATATGGCCTCTACGGGGTCAGGAGCTGTCATACCCTTAGCTGTTTCCAGTGCCCACTTGGGACTCCTAATGGCCACTCAGCCACATCCAAGATGGCACCCAAGTCCTCTCCAGCCGCCTGCCTCTGCCACATCCAAGATGGCGCGGCTCTTCTCTCCAGCCCGCCTGCCTTTGCCACATCCAAGATGGCGCAAGTCTTCTCCCAGCCCACCTGCCTCTGCCACATTCAAGATGGCACCCGAGTCCTCTCTCCAGCCCTGCCGCCTCTGCCACATCCAAGATGGTGCGACTCTTCTCCCCAGCCTGCCTGCCTCTCTTTCCTAGGAGCCAGGGAGGAGGTTCACGTACTCACAGAAGTACCTGTCCGCCATTGTGGAGCCTCAGGACTCGCAGGAAGAGAAGAAGAAAGCCCAGGAGAAATCCCGCCAGGCCTGGCTCACGGTCACTGGGTTCCAAGTGACAGGTCTCCATGGTGACATCCTCCATCAGGATTTCCCACTGCCAGCCATCGGAGAGTTCCATGAGGTGTGTGAGAAGAGCAGGGCTGTAGGTGGGCCTCCAGATGGCCTCCACCATCATCTCCAGTGGGGCCTCCTTCCTCTGAACCCCCTTGTCTCCCCGACTCAGGAGTGGCAGGAACACGAGGTGCTCGATCGCCTGCTGTACCCCATGTTGGATCGGGGCCGGTGGAGCTGGGACCGGCGCCACCTGGACTTTGAGCTGTACAAGAAGCCACCGCCTTTCCTGGAGGTGCCCCCTCCTCCGACCCGGAAGCCCGTTGCAGGTAACTGGGGAGACCTTGCCCAGCTGGTAGGCAGGCGGCGGGGGGGGGGACCCTGGCCCTTGGTCGCATCTTGAGCACCATCTGTTTGGTTCCAGGTGTCCACCTAGAGTTCCCAGGCTAGGCCTCCTGGTACAGAAGGGTCTCAGGCTGTCCCAAGGGCTGGAACTCAGCTGTGGATTCCAGCCCCAGGTGTGACGCCAAATGTGACATGAGGTAAAGCCCCCCTGCTTTCCAGTGTCCTGCCAGCCCCCAGATGCTGCTGGACCTCCCTCTGTGGGGGAGAGAGGGAAAGAGCAGGGGACTCGCCCCACCAGTCCCCCCAAGTCCTTCATCTCGTTTCTGGATTTTTTTGGGGGGTGTTTGTGCCAGGGATTTAGAGGCCCTCCACCACGGAGCCCCATCCCCAGCCCTACTTCGTGTTTTATTTAGAGACAGGGTCTCGCTGAGTTGTTCAGGGCCTCAGTTTGGCTGAGGCTGGCCTCCACCTTGCGATCCTCCTGCCTCAGCCTCCAGAGCCACTGGGATGACAGGCCTGCGCTCCCCATGCCTGGCCTCCCTGTTTTGGAAGAGAGGCCTCGTCATCATTGAAAGGCATCACTGAAACACACAACCCAAATTTGTTGGTTGGCAGAGACAGAAGTTTGTTTCAGGAGGGAGAGATGAGTTTATCCAGCCACAAGTTGGCCAGAAAAACTTCCTCCGGGGAGCTAGCTCAGCACAAGAGCTCTGAACAGGAAGAGCAGATCCAGTGACTCGGCAGGAAGGCCACTGTCTCCTGGTGCCTGAACTGTGGCTCCGCCTCTGAAGCCCCATGGGGTGAGCAGAGAACTGGCGCCACCAACAGGAGCCCTCAGGGCCCAGCAGTGTGGGGGGGGTGTCTATGGCCCTTTCCAAGTTTCTCCTGTTCAAAGGAACTCTGTGCAGCCTCCTGTCCCTGGCACTGTGCACTCTCCGTTTTGTGCCCAAGGTCTCTTTGCCATCAGTAAATACAAGCTGGGAAAACAAAACTGAACAAGAGATTTAGGTTTCAGCAGGGCGCGGTGGGGCACGCCTGTCATCCCAGTGGCTTGGGAGGCTGAGACAGGAGGATCGCAAGGTGGAGGCCAGCCTCAGCCACTTAGCAACGCCCTGAGCAACTCAGCGAGACCCTGTCTCTAGATAAAATATAAAAGCAGCTGGGGATGGGGCTCAGGGGTTAAGTGACCTTGAGTTTAATCCCTGGTACCAAAGTCACAAGACTTTATTTAGTCACTGAAACCGGAAGAAGGAACCAGCTTGGTCCACGGAGCCCTGGGCTCTCTGCATTGCCACTCTTCTTGGGGACCAACCACCCTCACAGCACAGGTAGACCCTCGCCCCACCCCAGGGCAACTTCCACAACAGGCTTCTTGGAGCCCCAAGTCACCCAGGGGTGACAGGAGCTTAAAGGCCACCAGGTGAAGCACGGGACCCCGTGTGGCTTGCGGGCGCTACCAGATGGTGACCGAGGGAAACGCAGAGGCCTGTTGAGGCCACCTACAGACGCCCCTCACCCTGTTCAGGAAGGGAGGCCGGTCCTTGCAAAGACACTGAGAAGCCCTGCGTGGGCATGAGGTCCCGCTGAAGCCACTAGAAGGATCCAAGAGAAGGGACACTTGTGGAGCCCTAAGGTCAGGGACCAGGCCCTGAACTCTGGTGTTTGGGGCTCTCTTCTCATGGGGTGAGTGACGACCAAAGGGTCAGAAGCCACTGCCAAAGGCTGGCTCTCAGGATCACGCTGGTGTCCCTTAAAGGCTGGCTCTGAAGAATGAGGTGATTCAAGGCCAGAGGGGACACGGACTGTGACATTTTATATTCCTTTCTGTTGAACACTCCCCAGCATGTGCCTCCTACTTGGAGGTGACAAGGGCACAGTTTCCCAGCTGTTGCTTGACCCTGTGGCTTGGTAGCAATGGCTGCCCGAGCCTCAGATGCCCGCGAGCTTCCTGCCACCAGCATGTCCCCAACCACCAGCACAGTGGCGACACTGGTGACAGCGATTCTCTTCCCTGTCTCTGCTCGGGAGCTGCGGTGCGGCCTCCTGCAGGACCTGCAGTCCACACCAGCGGGTGCACACGGGGACAGAAGGTAGGACCTGTGACTTCCTGCAGTTCTCCACCTTCTGAAAGGAGGGTCGTCTAGTGTCAGCTGAGGCCCAGGGACAGGGACACCGTCCTAGCATCAGGACGTCCTATCCAGAGGGTGGGCGCAGATGTAGGTCCGCTTCTCGAGGATCTCCCTGGACACTTTCTTAATCTGCTCATCCAGGTTCTCTGGAGCATCTGGGAGGGAAGAGAGGGACGGGGTGACCCTTCTGCCCTGGGACGACACTGTGCAGCTCAGGGGAGGGGGAGAGGCTTCGTGCTGAATTAAAAAGGGCTTGTCCCAGTCTCTTTTTGGTACTGGGGACAAAACCCAGGGGCCCTTGACCCCTGAGCCACCTCCGCAGCCCTATTTGCATTTTATTTAGAGTCAGGGTCTCCCTGAGTTGCTTGGGGCCTTGCTTTGGTTGAGGCTGGCCTCCACCTTCTGATCCTCCTGCCTCAGCCTCCTGAGCTGCTGGGGTGACAGGTGTGGGCCACTGTACTTGGCTTATCCTATTTAAAATGCCCAGACTGTAAGGGGCTAGGAGTGGGGACAGGATCCTGATCAGGAAATGGCCAAATGGAGGAGAAACCGTTTCATCCACCTTCTGTCGCATGTGGCAGCCCTGTGGCGAGCCTGGCTGGCCCCCAGCACCAGGAACCACTAGATGTCACCGGCCAGCGTCCTCGCCATCGACAACAGACCTGGGCTCGGCACTGATGCCGATCCAGAGCCTGCAGCCAACAGGACCGCGAGGGTCAGAGGAGACCCTGAGTGACACGTTCCACGCTGTGGCTCAGGAGGAGGGGGGTGACCAGGCACCCAGGGCAGCAGGCACCGAGGGGCATCCCCGAGGGCGGAGGCCTGTATAAAGCTACGTCCTCGTGACCTCCTCTGGGCGGGTGCCAGGACAGGGCTGGGCACTGGGGCGGGTGCGTCTCAGCTGGTCTCTAGATGGCAGGAGGCCATGGGGGCAGACCAGGCCTGGAATCCGTCCTGTCCCCACTTACTCTTGTCCAGCTGCGACAGGCTGAAGAGGTTCTGGACGTAGGCCTCCGTGCAGAACATGTTGGCCAAGAGGATCTGTGGGGGCCAGGGTCGGAGAGGACGGCTGCTCAGGGCCCTAGAGCTGACCCAGCCCTTGGCCCAGCTGGGCCCACAGGCCTGGCTCACGACTTCCGGTTCCAGCCCCGACCCCTAGCCACTCTGTCCCCTAGCGCAGGCTCCTCAGCCTCTGAGACATGCGCTATCTCTCCCGTGAGGTGGACGGCCACCCCGCTGACCATTCTGCCCGTGCCCTGGGCCAGCGCGCATGTGGCACGCAGGTGGACTGGTCACTTCGTCCCTTTCTTCTCTCAGGTAGGGGACCAAAGACGGCACATGGCCGGTTTCCTGGGCGGCAAGGACCGTCCTGTGGCCACAGTATGGCAAACCTGCCCAGCCTCCCGAGTGGCACCCTGGTGCGCCTCAGAACCTCGGCCTCTTCCAGTGACCGCCTGCACGCGCCATGGGCCCCGGCTCACCCGGCCCTCCTGTCCCAGAAGTCCCTGGTGGGGCTGCGCCACTCGGCCCTGGGCTTCCCCAGCCACCGGCTTCATTAAAGTGCAGCAGGACCAAAGGCCTGGCTCAGAAGTCCCAGCCCCGTGTCTCCCTGCGACTGCCACCTGCGCATGATCTGTCCCCAGGACCAGCTGCTGGACTGTCCAGCTCGCTGCATGGGGCTAGGGCGGGCTCACCTCGTGGTCGTGGTTTCTGAGTCCGATGCGGATGGAGCGGCTGGCCCGGGACAGCACGGCCACCATGCCGTACAGGTTGATGAGGACGTTGGCCACCCGCTTCAGCACCAGCTGCTCCTCCACGACAGTCTGTGGACGAGGCTCAGCGTGGAGACCAGCCACCTGGTCCCCTGGCCCTGCCCCCCGGACACACCTCTCCTTTTTTTGGTCCCAGGGATTGAACACAGGGACATTGACCCCTGAGCCCCGTCCCCAGCCCCTTTTATATTTTATTTAGAGACAGGGTCTCGCTGAGTTGCTTAGGGTGTTGATAAGTGGCTGAGGCTGGCCTCCACCTTGCGATCCTCCTGCTCCAGCCTCCTGAGCTGCTGGGATGACAGGCGTGGGCCACCCGCCCTCTTTGTCCTGTCTGCACTTGGGCAGGTGTAAGGCAAGCCCAGGTCCCAGGACTCGGTGTGCTAAGGTCACCTTCAGGAGCACCTGGGGTCATCCCCTGGACTCAGGGCAGGCAGACAGACTGTCCCCTCCCCTGGTTCCAGGGGGGCCTGTCTCCATCTAGAAGGTGCCCTGAGAAAACACACCCAGCAGGCGTTCCCAGGTGCAGGCGAAGCCAGCTGACTGCCCCTGTTCAGAGTGACCAAGGTGTCTGTCCCAGGCATAGTCCCAAAGGTGGCCGCTGGCCACCTGGCTGGCTGTGCCCCTGGCCGGCAGGGCCTGCTCACCTTTCCAAAGCGCAGCAGCAGATTCTCCACGGTGCGGCCAAAGTAGTACACGTTCTCCTCGAGTTTGTTGGCACTCTCCTGTGGCCAAAGGATAGGGCAAGGCTGGGCGCCCATTCCCCACTGGGCCCAGTCCTGTCCCATGTCACAGCACACAGCCCAGCGCTCCAGGAACCTCCTCCCCTGCAGGAACCCAGAGCCCTAGCGCACCCTCTGCATGGGACCCTGAGGCTGGGCGTCCCCACAGCGGGTCCACTTGCTGGGCCTACTCACCCCGAGGCTGGGGTGGACCACTCCAAGGTTGCCCGTCAGCCCCAGGTCCACGGTTCGGCCCAGAGAGTCCCGAATCCTCCGGCCAACGGTCTCCATGATGGTGGTCACGTTGCCCCGTTTAAGTTCACTGCAGGGAGTTCAAGGTCCCAGGACCTGAGCCCTGACTCTGGCCCCTGCTGCCACCAACACAGCCCCCTGCGCAACCCAGGGCCCTGTCGCCCACCCCAGCAGGACATGCAGGGCTCCTGGGCCCAGGGCGACTCTGGGCCTGCAGAGGGCAGCCGGGCCCCTCATGGGGCCTGTGCCTGTGGCCATCTTCCCCGACGAGGTCCTCCAGCGAAGGAGGCTGCCAAGTGCCATCTGCAGCTTGGACTCAGGCTCCACAGGGCTCTAAAGGCTGCCACCTGGGACCAGGGCAAGATGGGGCAGGAGAGGTGACAGCAGAGGAACTGGCCTCTTGCTGGCCTTGAGGACAGTCTCTCAGTTTCTGAAATGCTGGCCACCCCCGGGGTGGTGACAGGGCTGCCTATTGGGGGTGGATGGTGCTTGGGGACCGAGGGCTGTGTGACCCTAGGGCAGGCCTCTGTCCCCCGGCTGGAGGACCAGCCCCGGCCTGGCTTCCTCGGCCCCGCAAGGCTGTCCCAGGACCGGGCAGCCCTTCCCACTGCTCTCTGCTGGCCAGCCAGGGCCCTAGAAGCCACCGTGGGAATGTCACCTACTGGATCCTCTCGGTCAGGATGCGGCCGGCGTGCTGCAGGCCCGTCAGGGCGATGAACATCCGGAGAATCTCGTTGGTCCCCTGTGGTCAGCGGGGTGGAGGTCACCAGCTGGGCCAGGAGGTGGCCCAGCAGGGCTCCGGGATTGGCAGGCCAGGCAGTGCCCACCGCCCGCAGCAGTGGCTTCTACCTTGGTGGCACCCCGAGCAGGGCTGGGACAGGAGGCAGGGGCACAGGGAGGTGCCCATGGCAGACAGTTGGCATGACCTCTCGCGGGGACCAGTGCCTCCCCTGGCCAGCCTCGTGGGGTCACCAGACTCTGTGACCAAAATACCCCAGCTCTCCCGGGTGCCAGGAGCACAGGACACAAGGGACACAAGTCCGCTGGCTCTGGGCTGAGTGCCACCTTTATGCCCAGGTCCCTCCTGGAGGGCACAGCCCTGGCCTGGGGTCTCCTCGGCCCTGGGAGAGTTCCTGGATCCTCCCACCCGCGACCCTCGACGGCTCCAGACCTCGGTCATCATGTCCCCACTGTCCCTGACCCCTTTCCCAAGGCCACCATCTGAGCCAGGCCACAGGGGGAGGTGTGGCTGGTGCTTCTAGAAAGATCTCCTTGCTCTCTCTCGCTCTCTCCACCACCGGGGCTCGCCCTGAAGGTCCTGGGTGGGCCTGGCACGTTCTATTTCCCTGTTTCCTGGCCCAAACTGCCCCTCTCTAACCCTCATAAGGCCACCTTGTCCCCAAGGGCAAAGGGCACCTGCTTCACAGGACCCAGCTCCCCGGGAGGACGCGTCTTCCACTGCACGGGGACCACGCACCCTCGTCGCGCATCCCGGGACACCAAGGTCGTCTGGCCTGGCCCTGGCCCTGTCTGGCGGTCACTAAGCTGACCCTAGAGCTGGGACCAGAGCCCAGGTCTCCACAAAGTGCCTGTCCCACACCGTGTGTTGGAGGGAACTTGGTGAAGACCCACAAAGAGGTCCCAGGGGACCCTGGGCTCAGTCCTGAGCAGGCTGCTCGGCCTCCCCCAGCCTCTACCCTGGGCCACGCGGAGCTAGGAGGTTCCACGGGAGGCCACAGCGGGTCCTGGGCCCTGGGGAGCACTTCCCAGGGCTCCCGGGGACACGGCTGGACGGGTCTCACCTCGAAGATGAGGAGGATGCGGGCGTCACGCAGCATGCGCTCGTAGGGGTAGTCCTTCATGTACCCCGAGCCCCCCAGGATCTGTAGCGCCTCGCTGACGCACTGCCAGGCGCTCTCAGAGCTGAACACCTGCCACAGACCAGGGTGACGTCAGCACAGGGGCTCTTGGGGCCGAGTCCCTTCACGAGAACGTGGGCCTGGGGGAGCTGTGGCTGGGGACGGCTGGGGGGCTCTGTTGGCAGAACTGGGATTTGAGGACGAGACTGACCCCAGGAAGAAGTCGCCAGGTGACCATAGGCAAGGCCTTCGGCAAGCTCCCTCCAGGACCTCCCATGCCTCTTCAGCCTTCCTCTACCCCTTCCCTTCCTGGTCGCCTCCTGGGTTTTCAAGAACCACACGGGGCTGGGTGCTGGGTCACACGCCTATAATCTCAGCGCTCAGGAGGCTGAGGCAGGAGGATTGCAAGGTGGAGGCCAGCCTCAGCCACTTAGCGAGACCCTGTCTCTAAATAAAATCGAAAAAGGGCTGGGGACGAGGCTCAGTGGGTTCAATTCCCAGGAACTCCCCTACACCCTAAAAAAGAGCTCAATTAATTCCAGAGACCAGGGCCTTGTACCTGCTGGGCCACCCGCCCAGCCTGCCCGCCATCCGCCATCTTGTTTATTATAGCTAAAAATGACACTCTCCAAACCAAAGCATCGGGAAACTCGGGGATCTACCTTATGGAACATTCCAGAAAAAACATTCTGATACCACCAAGAAGCCCATGAGCTCAAAATAAAAGACGCCCTTCTCAGGAGAGCCCGGCTGCTGTTTTATGTACCCTGACTGATGATTGTGCTGGCTCCTGTGGGCACAGGCCACCAAGGGCCAGGCAGAGGTCAGCAGCCTGGGACACTGTTTGCTGCAGCTCCAGCCGCACCCTAGGGCCGCCCTCCTTAAACTTGGAGAGCTTCCCACAGGGCCACAGCATCAGGGCTGGACCAAGGACGAGCTGGCCTATAGACTACGGAGAGACAGAAAGTGGGGGCGACACTGTGGGGTGCAGAGAAGGGGCCGCCCTCTCTCGTGCCAGCTCTGGGCCGTGACAGGGTTACCTTCACCATGGCTGCTTCGATGGAGCAGTCAGGCAGCTCGGGCTGGTCGAGCATGCCTGCCGTGAGGTAGGCCATACTTTCCATGACGTAAGCCTTCTGAGCCATCAGGGCGAACTTCTCCTGGAAGGTTCAGGAAGACACAATCAGGAAGCAATCTGAGGGGGGGCTGGGGCGCAGGGTGCTGGCCTAGCATGTGCGAGGCCCTGGGTTCCATCCTCAGCACCAAAAAAAAAAAAAAAAAAAAAAAAAGATGCCACCTAAGCTAGGTGCAGTGGTGCGCACCTGTCATCCCAGTAGCTTGGGAGGCTGAGGCAGGAGGATCGCAAAGTGGAGGCCAGCCTCAGCCACTTAGCAAGGCCCTAAGCAACTCAGCGAGACCCTGTCTCTAAATAAAATAGAAAAAAAGCTGGGGATGGGGCTCCGTGGTGAAAAAGGGTTCAATCCCTGGTTAAACCCACAAAGAAGGTGGCCAGGCCAGAGGCCCTGCTGTCCAGGAGAGCCACGCCCAGGCGCGCTCATCAATGGGACTTCTGTCCAATGAGGCCTCACCCCGTCTTCTCTCCAAATCACCCACAAGACACTGCAGTACGGAGACAGCAACGGGACACACTTTCTACACCCACCAGGTGAAACTACAGCCCCTGGTACCTGAATCAATCCAAATTCACTAAGACGCTTGTTGAACTGCTTCCGCGTACAGGCGTAGTCAGCGGTCAGTTCTGAGAAGAGGGGTGAAAAAGAAGCAGAGCATTCCTGAGTAGCCAAAAATGATTCCCAAAGGCCACTGCTGTCACCTTCTAATACCCAGCAGGAACTAGCAGAGAGGTGTGGGCTGCCAGACGCCCTGGCCCACGCCCGTCACCCCAGCAACTCAGGAGGCTGAGGCAGGAGGATCGCAAGGCGGAGGCCAGCCTCAGCACTTAGTGAGGCCCTGAGCAACTCAGCGAGACCCTGGCTCTAAATAAGATATAAAAAGGGCTGGGGACGGGGCTCAGGGGTTGAGTGACCCTGGGTTCCATCCCTGGCACCCCCACTATCAAAAAATAAATAATAAATAAATCAAATCGGCTGACACCAGATGTCCCAAAAGTCAGAGCCCCACTTCCAGCGTCTCGGTCAGAGGCAGGACACTGCTTCTCCTGGGCCTGCAGGCAGTGGGCACAGGGGACCGACATGGGTTTTAGTCTTGGCACTGCTTATGTGGGAGCCTGGCCAAGCCCCAGCCAACACTGACTCCCCCGAGTGGCTGTGATAAGGTACCCAGGGGGTAGGCAGGGGGTGCCCAGCCGAAGCCAGTTCTCTGAAAGCTCTCACTGAGCCGGACTTAGGGCCCCTATCTGTGTCCCAGTGACTCAGGAGGCTGAGGCAGGAGGATGGCAGGTTTGAGGCCGGCCTCAGCCACTGAGTGAGGCCCTGTCTCAAGTCCCCTGATGCTCCAGGGGGAGGTGGAGGCCTGCCTGGGCCAGGCGGTCTCCAGGTGTCCACGTAGGGATAGGCGCATGGGCCCAGGCAGGTCGCTGGCCAACAGAAGAGGAGGGACACAGGGAATGCAGAGGCTCCTGGGCCAGAGTGGGGACAGCAGGGCCAGACAGTGCCACCGAGGGTCCCGGCCCTGACTTACCTACCAATCAGTTTCTTGAGCATCCCGGCCACCGCACTGCCCATGCTGAAGCGCCCGCTGTTGAGGATGTTCATGGCCACCTGGGGGGAGCAGGCAGTGAGGGAGGAGGGGACAGACCGCTCCTGCCTGTTTCCCACAGAAGGTTCTTCTTTTTATGGGGGGGGCCCTCGACCCCTGAGCCCCGGCCCCAGCCTGATTTTGTACTTTATTTAGAGACAGGGTCTCCCTGAGTTGATCAGGGCCTCATTTTTGCTGAGGCTGGCCTCCACCTTGAGATCCTCCTGCCTCAGCCTCCCGAGTAGCTGGGATGACAGGCTGCACCACCGCGCCTGGCCCCAGCACTATGATTTAAAAACAAATGTTGCCATGGTGATTGGTGAAAAATGACTGCTTTATACGCAGAGGAAAAGAGACTTCTGACATTTTTCTGGGTTACTAGTGTGCTTGCTGTCCTCATCCTGAACATGAAACAGAATGGCACACTCCAGTGAATCCAGAGGTCTCAGTGTGACCAAAGGCCAGGTGACAGTGAGCGGCTGCTAGGGGGGCTCTTCCCTCTTGGGTGGTCAAAAGGTTATATTAATAGAAGCAGCAGCCAAGTGACAGGGAGGGGCTGTTGAAAAATGGACTGAACATTGCCTTGGGAGAAACTGGGATGTAGAGCGTAGCTATAAACATAGGAGGAGGCCGGGGTGGGGCACACCAGCAGCTCAGGAGGCTGAGGCAGGAGGATCGCAAGGTGGAGGCCAGCCTCAGCCACTTAGCCAAGGCCCTCAGCAACTCAGCGAGACCCTGTCTCTAAATAAAATATAAAAAGGGCTGAGGACGGGGTTCAGAGGTTGAGGGCTCCTGAGTTCAATCCCTGGTACCCTTCCCCCCAAAAATAAAAATAAAAAAATAAAAATGAGGACAGTCTTATCAGGAATGTGACAACATCAGAGTGTGGAAACACTGTGCAGCACAAGGGTCCCATCCCCGTACCAAAAAAAGATTGTCATGACTCACTGATGAGTGGACTACACAGGCTGTAATATGCGACACACGAACTACGTAAGTGACGTGCGCGACTTCAAGATCTAGAACGCAACGACACTGTGAAGGCAGGCGACTCTGGGAGTGGGCGTCCCGGGCTTTCACCCAGGGTGCATGAGTGACCCCTACACTGCCCTCTTTCTAGTCCCTGTCCTGTGATCCCTGAGCAGCCTCCTCTGCCAGGAACCTGATTCTTGTGACCGCAGGCAGTGGGTGCAGGGGGCTGGGGTAGAGCTAAGTGGTAGAGCCTGCTGAGGTGAGGCCCTGGGCTCAGGCCCCAGCACCTTGAATAGAATTGGGTGGAATGGAAAAGAAAAGGGCCAAGGATTTGAAGAGATGTTTCTTCAAAGACTAGCTACAGATAAAGAAAGTGTGGTCCAGATACACAGTGGAATATTACGCAGCCTTAAAGAAGAACGAAGTGGTGGTATTTGCTGGAAAATGGATGGACCTGGAGACTATCTTGCTAAGCAAAATAAGCCAATCCCCCAAAAAACAGGGGAGAATGTTTCCTCTGATATGTGGGTGCTGATTCACAATAAGGTGGGGGGCATTAGGGAAGAAGAGAGGTGCTCTGGGTCAGGTGGAGGGGAGTGAAGAGAGAGGAGGGGATCTGGGGGTAGAAAGGAGAGCAGAATGAATGGAACATCGTCACCCTCTGTGGCGATGTGAGCCTACATCATGGACACCCACAGGAATGAGACATCATGCTCCACTCACCCGCTGTCACGGGTCACTAATTCTTAGAACAGCAATGAGAAGACCATATAGAGACTGCTATGAACCCGCGGAAAGACACTGAGCAGAACTGGTCATGAAAACAATGAAAACTTAACCCCACTGAGATCCCACTTGACACCCAAGGGATGGGTCTTCATTATTGGATTAGCATCAGCAACAAGGACCCAGCTTTTGACAATAATCCCAGCGGCTCAGGAGGCTGAGGCAGGAGGATCTCAAGTTGGAGGCCAGCCTCAGCAAAAGCGAGGCCCTGAGCAACTCAGCGAGACCCTATCTCTAAATAAAATACAGAATAAAGTTGGGATGGGGCTCAGGGGTCGAGGGCCCCTGGGTTCAGTCCCTGGTACCCCTCAAAAAAACACCCCCTACTGTGTGATTCCACTTCTGGGGAAACCACCGAACTGACAGATGCCCTGAAGCGCACAGTTAAGAGGTAGTTCCCAGAGCACAGGGGAAAGGTGGGGCCCGAGACATGGCATCACTCTGGTGACATTGCTCTGGTGTCCTGCAGTCAGAGGGGACGGCTGCGCAGCGTCCTGAGTACGCTGAAGACAACAGATGTGTGTGTCTTACGGTGGCAAATTTGAGGTCATGGGAATTGTTTCTTAATAAAAGAAGAAATCCAAACTGTTGAGGCTGGGACTCCAGATTGAGGGCTGTGTGTTGGCCTCTCTGGAGCCCAGAGGGGACAGGAGTCCCTTCCCTTTCTCAGGATGAGGGAGGCCTTGTGAGGAAGTGTTGAGAGCCACAGCCGAAGGGTCTCCAGCAAACTTTCAGACGACCAGCTGATGATTGGCTCACAGAGGCCCCAGCAACATCTAGCAACATCTAGCTGATTGGCTCCTCTGCGGTGATGCTCATTGGGCTGTTTCCCTGCCCTTTCAGGCCACGGAGCTGCTCATTGGGGGACTTTTTCGGCTCCGCCCATGCGACTCAGCCAATCGGCCTCAAGAGCAGGAGGATTGTGGGAGGTGTGGAGGCTGGTGGTTGGGGAGTGTGGCTTGTGGGAAGCCGGTGGTGGCAGTTGGGCTCTGAGGGTTTTTTCCTGAGGAGCTGTTTTGTTTGGTGTGTGTGGTTCTAAAAATAAAGTTAGTTTCTTTTGACAAGTGGCTCCTGAATTGTGCCCAGCCAGACTGCGGCAAGGAAGGAAGTCCAGGGCTAAGCAAAGACTCCTTTATCTGGGTTTGACTGGTCACCCATGTTTTTTTTTGGTACCAGGGATTGAACCCAGGGGCACTTGACCCCTGAGCCCCGTCCCCAGCCCTTTCATATTTTATTTAGAGACAGGGTCTCGCTGAGTTGCTGAGGGCCTAGCTAAGTGGCTGAGGCTGGCCTCTACCTTGCGATCCTCCTGCCTCAGCCTCCTGAGCTGCTGGGATGACAGGCGTGGGCCACCGTGCCCAGGTTGATTCATGCTGCTGACATACCAGAGAGTCACACCCAGCCACAGGTCAAGCATAGTCTGGTCTGCTAGGAGCAGGGACAGATAGAAAGTGGGACCTCCACGTGGGGCTCAGCCAGCTACTCACCTTAAAGCCACCTCCAACTTCTCCAAGGACATTTTCAACGGGGACCTTAGTGTTTTCAAAATGGACTTCACAAGCTGAAACATGAAATGTAGGACTTTAGCGGACAAATGCAAACCTCTGTCCCCCGGACCCCAGGCAGGTGGTGCACTCATTCTGTTAAGGTCTGGATCAATCAACACAATTGATAAGTTATTGATTATAGATCAAGAAATATGGATTAGTAAAATAGTAAGTAGAGCCATGGTGACTCCATCTTTGTTTTTAAGAATTATTAAAAATTTGAGGCTGGCGTTGTGGCTCAGTGGCAGAGCGCTTGCCTACATGCGGGGGGCACTGGGTTCAATCCTCAGCACCACATAAATGTCAAATGAAGATATTGTGTCCACCTAAAACTAAGAAATACACATTTAAAAAATTTTTTATTTTTCTGTGCTTCATCCATCTGCAAATATACTTGGACCCAGGATGTGGGGCCCAATTTGGTCTGCTCACTGCTTTTCTGAGCCCTTGAACCCTGGACCCTGGACAAGAATCCCAGTGGATCAGGAGGCTGAGGCAGGAGGATCGCAAGTTGGAGGCCAGCCTCAGCAACTCAGCAAGGCCCTAAGCTACTAGGTGAGACCCTGTCTCTAAATAAAATACAGAATTGCATGCAATTTGCAGACTCCATAGGATGTGGTTTTGTTCCTTGAATACTGGACCAGACAGCCTGGCGCCTTCTGTGACAGGTTGCTGCGGGTGGCAGAAGTGTCCCTGGCCAGGCAATAAGCTAACTCGTTTCAGATTCAGGTGTGCCCTGAGCCGTGTCCCTGTGCCGTTCAGCACGTGCAGGGACAGGACGGGGCAGAGCTCCTGTCTTGGTGGAGCTCAGGTGTTGGTCAGGGTGACAAAACTAGAAACTGCTGGTCCCCGTGGGCAGGACACTGGCTCCTTGATGTCACCTGTGCCACCCGGCCTTCTCTCGTGGGCCCTGCTCAATAGCAGCAGCACTACCCCCCCCCCCCCCCCGTAACTTTTGCAGACATGGGTTCCCTGCAGAGCTGGCCCCAGGCACCTGTCAGGCTGTCTTTAGAGAGCAGGTGGCGGAGGGGACTGGGCGGTGGCTCAGGGGCAGAGCACTTGCCCAGCGTGTGTGAGGCACTGGGGTCGATTCTCAGCACCACGTAGAAACAAATAAATAAAGGTCCATCGAAAACTAATAATGATCTTTAAAAAAATTCTTAACTGGTGCTTTATAATTATACTTCACGCTGGGACTCCCTGAGCCACAGCTGGACATGGACTCCCTGAGCCACAGCTGGACATGCGCGTGACATAATTTGCTTCATCTGGGAACTTCCCTCTCCTCCTCCTCTTCCCTCCCCTGATCCACTTGCTTTACTTGATGGATCTCTCTTCTATTATTATTATTATTATTATTATCATTATTTAAGTTACTGCATCATCCATTACATACATAAAAACAGGCCTCAGGCTGGGTGCGGTGGCCCACGCCTGTCATCCCAGCAGCTCGGGAGGCTGAGGCAGGAGGATCGCAAGGTGGAGGCCAGCCTCAGCAACTTAGCGAGGCCCTGTCTCTAAATAGTTTTAAAAAGGGCTGGGGACAGGGCTCTGTGGTCAAATTCCCCTGGTGAGCCTCACCGGCCCTTCATCTCTCTCCAGCTTCTACAGGGGAGAATAAAACCACGCCCTCCAACTTCCTGAGCCCAAAGCCAAGGTCTAGACCAGCTGAGGCCGAGAGCAGTCCCTTCCTCCACCGCCCGGTTCTGCACCAACTGTCCCCAGCCCCACAGCGACTGTGAAGAGGGTTTCCCTGGAACTCAGAGTCCCTAGGCCCCCCCAGGCAGGGAGATGCTGTGCAGGATTCTGCCACCTGGAAGGCAGGGTCCCCACAGAGGGGGGCCCAGGAGTGGCCATGGGAGCATGCGGTCCCCTCCAGAAGGCACACTGAGACCTCAACTAGAGGGGGCAGGAGGACCCCAGGATGGGTGGATGGGTGCAGGCCAACGAAGATCACCTGTCCCCAGTGAACGGCACTCAGCAGGGACAACAGGTGGCTTGGGAGGGCAGGAGGGGACGCAAGAGGACGCAGGCTCCAGCCAGGAACGAGGGGGTGGCCTGTCCTAGGATTTTACCTATGACACTTTTTTTTTTCCTTTTGGTACCAGAGATTGAACCCATGAGCACTTGACCCCTGAGCCCCGTCCCCAGCCCCATTTTGTATTTTATTTAGAGACAGGGTCTCCCTGAGCTGCTCAGGGCCTCACTGTTCCTGAGGCTGGCCTCCAACTTGATATCCTCCTGCCTCAGCCTCCCGAGCCTCTCGGATGACAGGTGTGCACCATCGCACTGGCTTACCCAGGACACTGGCTGTCGGCCTTTGTAATTTCTGTTCCTCTGATGGCCTTATCCCTCTGGAAGCCACCAAAGCTTAACACACAGAGCGGTGCCCAGCCGGTGACTGCAGAATGAATGAGTGATTTCCAGGAGCTCACCTATCACCAGGGAAGTCTTCAATGGCCTTTCTACCAACAATGTTGACTTCATGCCCAAACTATTTATTTGTGACTGGGAACTGAACCCAGGGAGTACTTCATGACCACGCTTCACCCAAAGTCCTTTTTATTTTGAGACAGAGTCTTGCTAAGTTGCTGAGAGTTCATTGTGGAGGCTGGCCTCAAAGTTGAGATCCTCCTGCCTCAGCCTCTTGACTCACTAGAATTACAGGTGCTTCCGTGCCTGGCTCCATAAGGATTTAAATCTTATTTTACCTGGATATTTGGACAGAGCAGAGGGCCAGACACACACTGTCACATAGACACACACATAGACACACACACGACTTACTGTTGGAGCCCCGAATGCCTAATTTATCCTCCGGTTTCCCATTAGTGACGCCACCAAAGTCCCTTTCCACTATGAAAGCTGTCATCTTGTCTTTTACTGAGCCATCGGAATCGACCACCTCAGTCTTGGCAAACACAGTGAAGATGTTGGCCAGTCCCCCGTTGGTGATCCAGACCTGAGGAGAGACAGCAAGGGGTCCTCAGAGAGTCCTCTCGGCTCCACCACCACCTGTGAGGCCCCAACCGTGGAACTTATTTTCATCTTTTTTTGGCACCAAGGATTGAACCCAGGGGTGCTTGACCCCGGAGCCCTGTCCCCAGCCTTTTTTATATTTTATTTAGAGACAGGGTCTCGTGGAGTTGCTGAGGCTGGTCTCCACCTTGCGATCCTCCTGCCTCAGCCTCCTGAGCTGCTGGGATGACAGGCGTGTGCTTTACTTCGATCTTGATTCAAGAGGCATGAGCTAATTTGGGAAATCTGAATGGCGACTAGATAGTAAGAAAGCGATAACGGTATCCCAGCTGTCTCTTAGGGGTCCATGTTTGAACTGTGACAGATGCAGTCAAGGACGGGCACCGTCCCAGACCTACAGATGCATGAAATTCTATGCAACTAGGACTTCTGGCTCGAGGCGCAGCTGGGAGTCCAGCATCAGGGACACTGTGGCCAGGCCTGGCTCTGTCACCAGAGGGACAGAGGACCCGTGCAGGCCACTTGAGGACTGAGCACTGCACCTGCTGGGTAGTCAGCAGAGGGTCACAGACCTGGGCACAGGAAGAGGCCCAGCGGTGGCAGAGAAGGTGGTCACCAAGACCTGACAGGGCGGGGTGGTGAGGCTGTACCTTGGAGCCATTGAGGACGTAGTGCTTCTTATCTTCACTTAATGTGGCCCTGGTCTGGATGGAGGCGGCGTCACTCCCGCTGCAGAGACAGAGAGACGTGGGTGAGACGTGGGGCAGAGAGTCGGCAGAGAGCCTGGAAATGGAGGGTCTTAGGAGTGAAGTCCATAGGAGGCGACACAGCCTCTAAACACAGGGTCAGACCACACACAGGGTCAGCTTTAAAGCTGGGTGTGGTGGTGCACGCCTGTCGTCCCAGTATCTCAGGAGGCTGAGGCAGGAGGATCGCAAGGTGGAGGCCAGCCTCAGCAACTCAGCGAAGGCCTAAGCAACTTAGCAAGACCCTG